>NC_090709.1:16177569-16477569 GCF_040954835.1 Lepisosteus oculatus | reverse complement strand
TGTTTGGTCACTTTTGTATGACAAAGTGTCTGAAGCCTGTAATTATAATTTGCCCTTTTTTAATTGTGGTTGAAATCCACTCCCATGTACCAAGACCTTACAGTATATTCATGTTTACTTAAATGACTAACTATTGGACTATTGGACATTAGTTGGTGTTTTTTTTTTTTTGTAACGATTTGCTATTTCATGCAGGAAAGAAAGGAACCCAGACCCAACGTTTGCTTTCAGGTGCGGTTCATTTACATAACGGACATCTATTTCTGAGGAGCCTGATTTAAATCACACAACCCCGATAGAAGTCGAATCGACAATCTTATAAACCGAAATCAGATGCGTTATCCATTAAACAACTAACCCGTCACGTAAATGAATTGCACCATGGTGAGTTCAGCGCCGCTACTAGTAATACCCCACCCCCATCTAAAATTTCTAAGTGAGAAATGTGTTTTCTACATTTTTATCAGTTTTAAAAAATCATCACTTTTTGATTGATTTAGAATTCCAAGAAAAAAGCGTTTTGTTCCACAACGGCATGAAATGATCACGTCTTCTACTTCTCTCTTGTAGTAAAGGAGATCTTGCTAGGTGAGCATTTGCTCCGGTAAATTAGGTCACTTTTCATGTTAACTCACTTCTTCTAAACACAACATTTCCTGGTGCATGTTTTCTCCATGAAAAAAGACATTTTCCCTTACATGATTTCTCGTTTTGTTTCATCAAAGAGTACAGAAAAAAAGAAAGAAAGGAAAAGTGTCGTAAATTAACTCTGTCGCCCTTGGGAGATGTCAAGCGCATTGGACATGAAAAGTGCCCAATAAAAGCCATTTCTCTTCATTTCTCTTACGGTCAGGGCTCCTGTTCTGTGTAAAGGAGGCAGCTTGCTCAGCCGGCAGACTCAGGGCTTCGAGAACGCAGATGGCTCAGAGCGGTGTGTCCAAGCGGCTATAAAAGAGGAGAATTCTGCCGGCACCGTAGCTGAGTCGGTTTAAGTACCTGTCTCATTAACTGGAGATCCTGGCTCCACATCCGAGCTGTGCCTTTCTTCCTGTCTTTTTGTGCAGAAACTACCATCTTGGACAACCGCATAGGGCTTGATTTAGTTTAAAGCATGAATGCATTTCCTTTCTGCAACAACTTGTTTTTCAAGAAATTCATACAGCTTGTGAAAAATGAAATGTAATTCTTGGCTATCAGAGCAGAAGGAATATTGCCGACTGGCAAGAAAATGCAAGCAATGTTTATTTTTTGACCGGGAAGGTGCGAATGGAGAAAAGCCTTTCGCATCAGTCTCTGTGGCGCAATCAGCGAGCGCGTTCGACTGTTAACTGAAAGATTGGTGTTTCAAGCCCACCCAGGGACGATCTTCTTCTTATTATTGTCAATGTAAACACTGCCTCCGCTAAAGCCGAAACCTTAACCCTCTTTATATTTGCTGAAAATGCGAGTCTTTTGCCCGTGTCCAACAACAACACTTGAGACCGGGGAAGTCCAATAGTGATCAACACCGCAACTCCCCAGACAACCATATTCACCCATGGAAAAGTATCTTTGAAGGGCTGGCGGGAGATATCATTTACAGATGCAGCCATTCAAAATGCACGGGCGATACCGCATTATTTTGTGGTGCCCTTTACGCAGTCTACCGCGAGTTACCGGTAAATACCGCGAGTTACCGTAAATTCCCCTATAATACCGCAAGCAAAATAATAGTATCCGGAATTTCCCCAAGGTGGAACTAATAAAGCTCAACCTCTCATGTTTGAGCTGTAGCCATTAAAGTCTTTAACGAAGTTATTACTAATAGTATTAATAATGAATGACCTTGGACAAGCTGTAAACTCAAAGTATTACCCTGGTCCTTATTATTGTTTTCATTGACCGTGTTTGTAAAAGTAACATTTCGCAATCACGCATTTGTTTCCAATCCAAAGTACAGTAATTTTTGAGAATCGATTCACCATGCCTTTCACATGCTCATAAAAGAGATTGATTTAGGAACATGAACATATTACCGTATGCTAACTGTACTGTATACAGTATGTATATGTATATTTAATGTCTTAAATGTGCCCGTTTAAGTATTGAATATTTATATGGAATTTTACCACTGAAGGGAAATCTTAGTAGCTGAGCATAAAAATAATAGGAGCATACTGTAACGGGTGTGAAGGGCATAAACGATATTAATTTTGGAACACAAACATACAGTATATGGATGGTCTTGGTACTTTAAAGAAAAAATACACACCAGTATTCCATTTCTCCCTAAACATTTTAAGCATCAAAGTCTTTAACGAGATACCGGAGTCAACAAGCATACTTTTAGAATTTGATTAAAAGGGAATATAATATGGAATCGCGTATCTAAAGAAATTAATAACGATATAATTATATTCATGTACCGCAACACAAGAATAGTACACGCTGTACATTGTTTGTTGATAATGTTTCTGTAGTGCTTTTTCAGCACCCTGCATGTGACCTTGCTGGTGGCACAGGGGGCTAGGTTCCTAACTCCCATGTCACACGGTCTGTGATCGAACCCCATTGGAACTATGACTGTTTCTTTTAACAAAGATTTCTTTGAAAAAATGAAACGTTTCCCTTGGTCAGAGATTAAATAAAACCTCACTCACACCAAACAAATTTATATTTCTAAATATCACAACATGATCGAATTTAAGTCTTTTTAATAACAATGAATAGCCACCTATGCGTTACAAAATAAACATTTATATTGATTTGAATCGTGTTTTGATTTAAATCGTAAACGCGTGTTTAAATATATCTGTTTAAAGGCGATATATAAAAGCGCTGATTCTTATGGAATGTGTTCCGCCAGGGATTCAAAAAAAATATTTTTTTTAATCGCGTATCTAATGAAAATAGCAGTATAACTTTGTTCATGCACAAACAGTGGCATGTTACATTATTAATTTGGGTGTCTCCTCTTGCCAGAAAGCTCTAAATTGCATTTTGAGTGCGGTTTTTGACTTTTTCTAAATTGCAACCCATAAATAAAGCTGATACAGTTTAGACTTACTGTATTTTAAACTGTATTACAGCAGCACATTGGACAATTTAAAAGTGGAATCGCAAAGCAAAGTAAATACCCAACACTGATTGTACCCATCTGTCATGCTAATAAAACACCTTGAATTGAATTGAATTGAGGGGGGGGGGGAGAGCGAGCGAGATCACCAGGACGTAAGGCAAATAAGATACACTCCACAGACATTCACAACAGCGATATATCATAAAACGTTTTCACATGTAGTTAAGTTATTACTTGGTTTTCAAAGTGCAATGAAATACAATATTGTTGTTGTTGCTGTTCTTGTTGTTTTTATCCCGTAAAGCGTTTTGAGAAGCCACCTTTAAAGGTGAAATATACTATAAAAGCGCTGATTCTTACGGAATGTGTTCCGCCGGGGATTGAAAATTTTTTTCAGCTAACAAGGCTCGCCAGCTATTGTGAATTAAAACCTGTTTTTCTAGCTTTTAAAGTCGTGCGATGTGTAAGCCACAATTCAAATAGAGAAAAAAGAGCTGACTGACAAGATTTAAGATGTGGCTGTCAATGTTGGATTAAAAAAAACACATTGCCTGAGGTTTGTTGCATTGCTTGAAAAATAACTTTATTTCAAGAGACTGGATAAGTAATTCAAGTGTTTTTTTTAACTTCCTGTAAAAACAACTAATAATTTAACTATATGTGCAAACGTTTTATGATAAGTCGCCGTTGTGAATGTCTGTGGACATGTGCTGGCTGGACAGGAGGCTCTACTGTACACAGAGATGGGCGGGTGGAGGGGACAAGCCTCTTAGTGAGCCGAAAATCTCATCAAGAATCAGTTTCAGCAACAGGGCTGGGCGCATTGTTCCATTCTCCGACCACTCTCGGTGTAAACAAGTCCCTCCTGGTCTCTGCTTGAAATGCACTTTCCTGCGTTTGCTTTGGTGTAACTGGCTTCCCCTGCATGGGCGAATTTGAAGAAGATCCTTAGTAAGTCATTGAAGAAAACCGAGAAGAGGTCGGAGTGGCCTCTGTCGTTCATCAACCATCCAGGCAGGCAGTACTCCTCCTATTCTGCCAGGACCCGGAATCGAACCGGGGTTGTTGCGGCCACAACACAAAATACTGACCACTATACGATCACAGCGAGTTACTGAGACAGACGCAGAGGGGTGGGAAGGATGTACTCTCTTCGTGTGACACTAGTCGGAAAAGTCCTGACGTTTTATTTCAACTGAGCCCTAGTATACATCGACCCTTCGACACTCTGAGTGCCAACTCTCTTGTGTGTTTTCTCCACCAAGCAGCTGGAGTGCAATGGCCGAGCCTCACCCTGGGTGAACCTCCTTCTTGATCAAGGTATCTCCCCTGCCAGGTAAGTATGAGTTGTACAAGCCCCTGCAAGCGGCCCGCACCGAAAGCACAAAGCGCGCAGCCTAGGCCAGCACCTTGTCCCGCACGCCGCCGCCTCCGTCTCTTACCCGCTCTCCAGAACCTGCTGCCTTCTGTGCTCTCTCGGCACCGCTGCAGCGCACACAACTCCCGTCTCGTCTCGTCTCGTCTCGGGGGCCGGCTTCAAAGACAATACAGCAAACACAGCGGGACGGGGGAAGAAGAGGACACGACACATGCAGGTACATTCAGCTCCGGTGGGAACGAGTCATTTGTCGGTCTTTTCAAGTGCTGGGAGCCGAGTAATCCTTCGCTTGTATCGTTTCTCCCCGGTGACTAGATCTCACCCTGCGACTCTTGACTCGGCTCACCCACGGCAGCCCAGCAGGTGTGAGCCTAGCCGGCACCTGGATGGGAGATTCCCCCCGGAAAAGCTCAGGTTGCTGCTGCTTCTCCAAGAGGTGTGACTGGGACCAGTAGGGAGCTCACTGTGGCTTTCTTATGCCCCAGCATCCTGATGGCGACACTCTGCTGCACAAACAGGCGCCGTCCTTTGGGGAAGGCGTAAAACCGAGGTCCCAACCCTCCTTGGCCATGAAGAAATCCCAGGGCGTCTCTCAAAAAGAGACGCCGGGGGTGTCACTCTGGTGTTAGTGTTCCCCTTTACCAATCAGTCGGAGTCTCCTCCTAATCCCCGTCTCATATGTAACAATCAATGACAAGGCCCCCCTTTCCCGCGATATTGTACTTGTCTCCTGGCCGCTGGCTGGCGCCGTGAGATTTAGTACTCGCGCAAGAGACCGGGGGCAGAGCGCGAACGCGGTCCCCCGCCCCCCACAAAGTGTGCGCTCCAGGTTCCCTCTCGGGGCTCTGCAACACAGCGGAAAGGCAGCGAGAAGGAGCCTCTTGCTCTGACGCCGCAAGGCCACAAGAGGGCGGAGGCGCCGCGCGCCCGGCCGATGTGTTGGACTGGTGTGCTTTATGTGCTGAAATAAACACGCGACAGCCCAGAAAGGTTTTCAGAGTGCTGTGCACTGGCGGTTTTTGTCTTGTGAAGACTTGCCTTGTGCTCCTCCATGCAGTTTGTTTGTTCTCCTCCAGTGCGGGACAAGCCAACACAAGGGAGCACATTCGCCAACATCCAGGTACGCAATGCGATTTGGAAAGAAGCTCCTTTCCAAAGAGTTGCACACGAACGATCCTTCAGTCCCGCTCAGGGGGCACGGAGCCCCAGCCACACACAGCTTCAAGTAGCGAGTCAGGCACCTCTGCTTTCACTTGTGGCCTCACCACCCTGAACGCGCCTGATTTGGTCTGGTTTTGGAAGCTAAGCAGGGTTGGGCCTGAATAGTACTTGGATGGGAGACTTCCTGGGAATACCAGGTGCTGCAAGCTTTTGCTCTCTCGGCCAGCAGGGGTCGCCGTTGGTGCCGTAGGATTTGGGAAGAAAACCTGGAGGATGGAAAGGTGATCTATAGCCTCATCTCTAGAGATGTTTTGTTGCTATGGCATGTGTGTGACCCATATAAAAAAAAAACCCGTTTGTAAAACGAATATCGAAGCTGCCTCTAAATCTGCAAATAAAGATGAGTCGATAAACCACTTGTTTTTCGTATAACTATACATATATTCATTTATTACTGATTTCATTCATTGAGCACGGATACAATAGAGGTTCAGCCATTCACTGTTTGACATATCTGCACTGGTACAGAACCTAGCAATCAGAAAAAGGGTGAAACTGTCTTTAGAATTAGCATACAGCACCGAGGCCCCCATGACCAAATAAAGGCTAACCTCGATAATCAGCCTAAATAATGCAGACTACAGCAAAACGACTGACTTTGAAAAGGGAATGAATGTCCGGAAGGAGTAGTGTAACCAGCTTGAAATGCTTCTCCGGACCTCTAACTAAAAGAAACCGGGAACCAGCAGTGGCATCGACTCCTTTCGAACTGGGATCCTATCGCAGCTCGTGGTGTCCTAACTCTCCCGTATCTGATATTGGACCAAGCACATCAGGGGAGAGCCCTAACGCAGTCCCCCACTACCAGAAATTATGCAGTCGAGATTCCCACATTTGGGGAATTCGCAGGGGTCAGCACAGCCGGAGTGCAATGGCTGAGACTCGCTCTGGGTGAACCTCCTTCTTGATCAAGGTATCTCCCCTGCCAGGTAAGTATGTGTTGTACAAGCCCCTGCAAGCGGCCCACACCCTCAGCACTAATCGCGCAGCCTAGGCTAGCTCCTCGCCTGGCTGGCTCCGTGAGATTTAGTACTCGCGCAAGAGACTGGGGGCAGAGCGCGAAGGCAGCCCCCCGCCCCCCTCTAAATGTGCGCTCCTGGTTCCCTCTCAGGGCTCTGCAAAATAGCGTCCCGGCGCTTCCTCCTCGCCGCCCGGAGGCGATGTGCGTCTGGCCGATTTGTTCAATTGGTGCTGTTTCTGTTTTGAAATAAAACGCGCCAGCCAAGAATTGTTTTCAGAGTGCTGTGCACTGGAGGTTTTTGTCTTGTGAAGACTTGCCTTGTGCTCCTCCAGTGCGGGACAAGCCAACACAAGGGAGCACGTTCGCGAACATCCAGGCACGCATTGATTTCGAAAGAAGCTCCTTTCCAAAGAATTGCAAATAAACGATCCTCCAGTTCTGCTCAGGGGACACGGAGCCCCCGCCACACAATGCAACGGGAGTATAAATGATGTCTCCCGCCAGCCATTCGACAATCATTTTTCATGGGTGAATATGGTTTTCTGGGGGGTTGCAATGTTCGTCATTATTGGACATTCCTGGTGATTCTGACACGTGTTAAACACTCGCATTTCCTGCAATTATAAAAAGGGTTAAGTTTCAGTTTCGCTGACAAATCGAATCAACCTTCACGGAGAGAAGAAAGGAAACACAATGTTTCGGCTGTGGAGCTCAGTACCGATAACACTGCTGATCATGATGGAGTAGAAACAAGTGATGTATTGGCAGCTTTATCTGGGGCGAGAAGTCCTGGAACAACTACAAAAATGTTAGGATGCAGAGGAAGAAATATTTTTCCACCTCACCTCACCCAATCCTGCTGCATTAACGAAGCTGAAGTTGGCTTCTTATTCGCGTTTTTCGTTCCACCTTATTAGGTGCTGTGATGTTATGCCGCCTTTCGCCTGTAGATGGCTCTCTATAGTTATTTTTAAAAATACTAATCCGAGTGGATGACTGGACATAGCCTCAGTAAAGGGGAATATGTACATAATGATTATCCAAATTGCATTTTTGTATGAAACACATTTAAGAAAATCGAAAACCAATTTTCAAAACTCACAATAACACAAACTGGCATGTTAGACGACAAGTAAATAAGACAAAAGCAAACCATTCATTCACTGGCATTTTCTGCATATTTACCACGACCTTGCCTTCTGATTGTTAAAAGTCTCAAAATCTTGCATTTTGCAAGAAATGTTAATATAGCAGTCTACAATGGGACATTTAGAACATGGCATGTGAGAATATGGTTAACCGAAGATGAGCAAAGGGTGATGGCACTTTCTGCTTATTGCTATGACCCTCCCTCCTGATTATAAAATAGTCTCACAATTCTGCCACTGAGGTAATGTGACAAATTATGAAAATCATTAAGTATAAGAAAATGTACTGTACCATTTTTTAAATATGACCTTCTGAACATGTAAGGATTAACAGTTAACAAAATAGCACCCCTTCTGCTGATTAACTTTTTCCCTCCTTCCTTGTCACCAGAACATCTTAATATTCCGACACTAAGGTAGGAGAGACAAAATCACTTATCATGTACATTTGTAATTACGACACGTCACTGTTGCATTTCTGCGTTGTGACATGCAATACCCACAGTGGAAATTCATAGTTGTGATTATAGGAATGTTACATATCAGGTGGGTAGCTGCGTCAGCATGCGTAGGCTGTAAAGGAACAAGTAAAGGATTATTCCATGTTGAAAAGAGAAGAAAGGAAACACACCGTTTCGGCTGTGGAGCCTTCTTCAGGTGTGAGAAAGACAGGGCAGTATGCAAAGATTATTATCCTTTTATCTTTGCTGATTGCAGTTTATCTTTGATGACAGCATCAAAGATGTTAAGGAATTTTTACACCTAATAAACAGACACTTTTTTTGAACACCCTTATTTACTGTTAACAAAAGAGCTGACACGTATTATGTGTGAAAAAAAGCTGCTAAACAGCTCGACCTGCTGCCCCCTCTGAAAGACACAGTCACTCATAGAATTATTGAAATGGCGGATGGTTTCAAAAGTACACTGGTAGAGCGCGTTAAGATGAGCAGATGCTTTTCATTGCAATTAGGTGAGTCTGTAATCGATTTGGCCAATTCACTCGTTTATGTTAGATATGAGTTTGAGGGTATGTCCCATGAGGACTTTCTGTTCTGTAAACCGCTACCATCAGGAACAGGAAAGCAAGAGCAATGAAAAGCTGCACAGCGCTGTGAAAGAAAATACAGAGAAGTGAAAGGCAGTCCTTTCTCTAAGGAGGTAGAAGAAGAGCGATTCCCCGTCGGGGAATCAAACCCCGGTCTCCCACATGACAGGCAGGGATACTCACCACTATACTAACAAGGAAGACATCGCTTGCTCTGACCCCAGGCATCGTGTCTTGACCCACCGTGCTGGAAGCCGACGCGTACTGTGATTCCTTTACGGAGCAGAAATGACAACCGAGGAGCCGAGAGATCATTTCAGCATTTCGCGTATGAACGGAAAACACAACCGACCAACTCGGAATGACTTGCTTTTGACAATTTTCACAGCGTTCTTTGTGCACAACGACTGCGCTGCCTAGCAGATACAAATGGGTTGTACAACTTTGAACTAGCAAATGCAAGAGGGCTAAGCCCCCTCTCTTTTAGCTCAGGTTCGATCTGTCTCCCAGAATCACCAGGGCGCACGCACACACACACCCGTGCCGTTGAAGTGCTCTGCTTCATTTCTAAGGGCAACTCAACATTCACTCCTACCCCGTGAAAAGAAAAAAAACAGCGTCCGCAGCAACAACAGCTCAGGTCTCTGCACAGGAGATAAGCTGCTCCCATCTCCTCTGCTCTGCGGCTCCTGCGGAGTGGAGTCCTGCCTGGAGCCGTGTTTGCAGGCGGCGGCTCCCCGCGCCTTGTCTGTGCGTCGTGTCCAAGAGCTCCTGGGAGGAAGAGAGAGCCCTCCCACTCGGGGGCTTTTCCACGGTCTGTGTGAGGAGGGGCGGGTGTGTCCAGTAGCTTATCTCGTTCTGTTGTCTCGCGATGTCTATTCACTATACTACATCCCTTCCTTTGTTATTTTTAAAGTCTATAACTTTATCATACAATTGTAACAATTTTATATCAACACACAGTAAACGGTTATTAACTATTACAACAAAATGTATATAAACCCTTTCATTTCTATTCAATACATTCATCTTTTTTACAACAATTTCTATACGTACCAACTCAAATTTTAGTTCAATTTCTACTTAAGTCACTTCTAAATATCACCTCATTTCTAGCAGTCTAAGCAACATCTACATAGATAACACAAACAAAATAAGGCAATTTAACATTTGGAGAGCTATGCAAGTCCTGTATTTTTAAATGTCTCTGTAATGAGCCAGTTTCCTGATAACCCTGCCACTAATGGTTGTTACTTTACTACTGGGTAAAGTTACTGGCTTTCCTACGGATGTACTCTCCACTGTCTGAGGACTCGGCACTTCCTGCACGTCAGAAAGTCCTGTATTCTCAGCATTTTGTGTTTCTGCAGATTCAAAATCAAGATCCAATGGAGGAGTGTTCAAAGATGTTTTACATTTCTCATTATTTTTGAGCCATCTTCCACATTCACTAACTCAAAGGAGTTACAAGAGGTGTTTCTCAATAACACATAGCGAGTGTCTTTGAACTTGGCATCCAATTTACCGGTGTCTAGGCCAGTCACAAACACTACGTCACCAACCTTGAAGTTATGATCCGTGTCTGGTCTGCATATAATTTCATTTTGTGTGCATACTCCTCATGATGTCTATGGATATCTTTTGTCTTTTGAATGTCCCTTGGCTCTTCTTCTTTCTTTTCCACGTTTGGTAGTTTAGTCCGGATATCACGCCCAAAGATAAGATTAGCTGGGGTTTCTCCAGATGCCCTGTGTGGTGTTGATCTTTAAGTCAGCAGAATCTTACGGAGTTCCTCTCTCTCTTTTTTCCTTCTGTCACAGCTGCTCTTAAAGCTTTTTTCAGGTATCTTTGAAATCTTTCAATTTTGCCATTACATCTCGGATAGTAAGGTGATGCACGGATGTGTTTAATTCCACGATTAATTCCACAAGTTTAATTCCACAATAGTCAGAAATGATTCAAACAACTGTCCTATGAATTGCCTGCCATTATCTGTTACTACCTCTAGTGGATAACCAAATCGTGCAAAGATGTTCATCAGCTCTCTAATAACTGTGGCTGAAGATATGTCTGATACAACAACCGCCTCAGGTTAAGAAGTATAATAGTCTATGACAGTCAATATGTATTCATTCTGAATGGGACCTACCAGGGCAATGCCCAATTTTGTCCAAGGCCTTGGTGGTAATTCAAGTGGTTGGAGAGGTTGATCCTCCTGCAATGGCTGATTCAACACACAAGTGGAACAATTCCTGATTAGTCTTTCAACATCACTGTTCATGTTGGGCCAGTAAAAGTTGCTTCTCAGGTACTGTTTTGTACGAGCTACACTGTGATGAGTCTCATGTGCTATTTTCAGTGCTTGTCTGATTTTTGTTTTCGGTAACACAATCCTCTGTCTTCTTAAAAGCAGTCCATCATATGTAGATAACTCCAACCTACACCTGTGGTATGGCTGCAGTTCGTCTGGAATTGGATTAGGCCATTGTCCTTTTTCCACTATGGACATCAACAATTTCAATGTGTCATCTTCGTTTGTTGCTTGTTTAAGTTCCTCAAGTGTCAGTGCATGCAGTTCATAAGTGCTGATTGAAAGCACTCTATCAACATAGGTGTCTTCATAACCAGTGTCTTCTGTGTCTGGTAAAGGAAGACGTGACAATGAGTCTGCGACATTGGTTTTCCCTACTATGTGTTCAATTTTGTAATCATAAGGCCATAATCTCAATCCAAGTCTTTGTATCCTGGGTGGTAACAATGTTGCCTTTTTGGGATTGAACATATAAATGAGGGGTTTATGATCCATTTGAAGTGTGAACTTGCCTCCCCATAAATATGTCCTAAAATGTTCCACTGCCCAAACACAACCCAAGGCTTCACGCTCTATTTGTGAGTAATGCCTTTCTGTTGGGGTAAGTGAGCGACTTGCATATGCCACTGGTTTGTTCTGTCTATTTTCTTGTCTTTGTAGCAATACTGCTCCAAGTCCTAAAGGATTCGCGTCACTGATCACTACTGGTGGTGCATCTAGTTTGGAGTATGCCAGACATGGTTCAGTTACAAGTGCTCTTTTCAACTCGGCAATGGCTTTCTCAGTTTCCGATGTCCATTCCCACTTCTGTCTTTTCCTCGTTAGTTTTCTAAGAGGTTCTGATATGTCTGCATAATTAGGAATAAATTTCATCAAAAATCCACAAGTTCCTAAGAATGAGTGCAAAAGTGCAACATTCTCAGGTCTCGGCGCACTGCAAACATGCATAGTTGAATCAAGAGCACTTAAAAGATGCAAAAAGTTTCAAATAAAACAGAATTGAAAGACAGTCGAGTAAGGAGGTAGAAAAAAAGCACTTCCCCGTCTGGGAATTAACCACCGTTGCACGTGTGACTGGATACAAAAATAATAGATTAATTTGTGCCCAGTCTCTTGAAGCTTCAATGCGATTATTTTTCCTTCCTTATTTCTTCATTCCCATGCATTTACTCTATAGTAGAGGAAACGCGAAAGTGGGAAACTGCAGGCATTCTTCGTGAGTGGTGGATTGTGATCAGTGAGCATCTGGACAAGTCTGTTCCATTACCTTTTCCATTGGGGATGTAGCACAGCGGTAGAGTGCATGCTTTGCATGGATGAGGTCCCTGGTTCAATCCCTGGCATCTCCAGGTGCTTTATATTCACATCGCAATCTTCTGTTGAGTGAGAACTCTTTGCTCGTGTTCAGAGAGAGCCAGGTTTACACAATTAAATGCAGGCACACTCGACGTGCTGCAGAGTTGCGCTGCTGTTTTAAATGTACCTCATTTAGTTCTGTTAAATCTTAAATTATTTGAACTAATAATTTAGTTCAAATTCAGGAAATCCAGAGATTGCTTCACACTTGTGGCTGTTGCAGAAAACACCTGTTGAATCTCACCCGGGATTTCCTGAGAGATCATTCAGCGAGCGAATCCTCCTTCTGAACTCCGCACTAAACTGAAAGCTTCACGAATTCCTCACTGCGTGTCCTGTACTGTTACAAGTGCTTTCGTGTAGATGTGAAACACTCCATAAACACACTTTGAACTTTTTCCATTTGTTAAGGAAAATGCAAAAGAGCATGACAAGTATTGATCGTATAAAATATCCATGGCACAACTCGAGAAAGTACTGAAGGACTACACATCGACTTTTGATGATTAAAAGAGATTCAAGAAACACAATCGTCCGCAGCTGGGTTTGGATCCTGAACTCTAGAGTTAAAAGAACATAAGCAAAGGATATGACCAATAAACTCTCTGAATTGCCTTATAGTTTATGAAATAAAACAATTTCTTAATAAATTCTAACTGTTGATAGACGATTTATTGAATTTTAACAAAATCACAATTACAAACTTTTTCGGTTAAACTTTTATTCACATACTCTAACATAAATAAACGTTAGTGTCTTCCGGTGTGTGAGCCAATTTCTCCAACAAATATTTGTTAGTCTGTCGGGCTGTGCAAGGTGTTAAGAAATAGAATTTTGAAAAGACAGGCTCCCTAAGCTTAACATCAAGGCTGTTTTCTCTACAGAAATGCTCTTTAAATTTCAGCACTGTTGCAACTCCCTTTATAAAGGGTGTGCACACGTATACAACCAAGTCATTGAAATATTTTTTTAATTATTGTTCCAAAAAACGTTCCATTTGTTTTCTTTTTAATGTTGTTGATTAAAAGATTTTATTAAATGAGAAAAAAATCTGAATGTGAAAAAAGGTCAAAATGCTATTGAAAAAAATCAGTAATGTGAGGAAAGATGGATTTTAGGAGCCCCTTACCTCCCCATGTCATGCTGTATTTCTCACTCATTCTACTGGGCGTGGTGCCGTCGCTTCATGATAAAGTCTGTCAGTGGTCATTCCAGATGGGTCAGGTATGACTGCTCTTCGGAACAAGAGACAGGTGACTTGCGAGGATCCCGACAGTGTCGACCTTCTTTCAGAGCCTGGATAGCTCAGTTGGTAGAACATCAGACTTTTAATCTGAGGGCCCAGGGTTCAAGTCCCTGTTTGGACAGTTGTGCCGTTCTTAAGTCTATTGTGAATGTCATTCTAAATAGTCTTTTATCTTTCACTCTTCTAGCTGTACTGTGGTTATTTTAAATGTCCATTACTTGTATTTACAGTAGTGTATTTAGTGTTTCATTTCACAAACCGAAAATGTTCAAGTAGATCTTGTCACTCTACTCACGTAATCATCTAAATTAAATCACAGTAGAGTACAGAACACGCAGTGAGGAGCTCACACAGTGAGTACTCTTGAATACGACAAGAGGAAAGGCACACTGCACATCTGCAGAACATCACGTCCGAGTTTACAGTGACAGCAGAGGTTGGAAGCGACGTAGTTTTTTAATACTCGCTCGCTGAACGATCTCTCAAGAAACCTCGGTGGAGATTTAACGGGTGTCTAATAATCACGTTCAAAAAGATGACGATAAGTTTTTTTTTTTAACTAGGTAGCCTTAATGGCAACACGGTGTGAGTAGATCTTAAAGCAGCTGCAGAGTACCCGTAATGGCAACACAGTGCTTTGAGTTCGGCTTTTCTTATTTCTTCTGCAGAACCAGTGGAATCGGAATATACTGATCCGCATAAGAAGCGCTTTCGGTTTCTGATCATTTTTATTGAGCGCTGCTCTAAGTACCACAGGCAAGATGACTGGTGGTCTAAGGCGTTGCGTTCAGGTCGCAGTTAATCCTGGAGACGTTTGTTAAAATCTCACTTCTAATAAAGAGGTCTTTCTCGTTAGAGTAGAAACGATAGAAGCCTTAAGCGGGAAACAAATCACAACATCTCGCATTTCACGTGTTTAATGTTAACTGTCTCAGTGGTTGCCTCGGTGATTGATGGCTCTTCTCCCTCGCAAGGTGACGGCAAACTTCTTCAGAGAGGGAGTCTCCCACGCACGGCTTTTCTTTATCAAGAGCTGAGACAACAGAAACAGACTTCCAACTGACATGAATTACTTCTTGAGCGTTTATGACTGTCTTTAAAAGCTGAGAGCAGGTGAAAAAGTCTTTGGAAATGAGGCAATGACTGCTGACAGTAAACAGAGCTGACGCTCAGCTGCAGACAAGCGCTCCTCGTTAGTACAGTGCTGAGTACCCCCTCTTGTTGCGCTGGAGACTGGGGTACGTTTCTGTGACAGGGCGCTGGTTTAATTTTTTAACAACCTGAGTTCACTTAAAAAAGTATGTACTGTGTACTACGTTTCGGACTAGATAGTGCGGTAGAATATGGAGATCATCTCCAGCTTTGAGCTCAACTGCAACAAGAAGTCATGCTAAATGTAGTATAGTGAGTAGACATCGCCAGACAACAGAACGAGAGAGTAGAAGGCGGGAATATATGGTGTAAGGGCGTGATCTGTGTAGTTAATAAAATAGTTAAAATAATATAAAAACGTCTCTAAATTTAGATACACAACATTTATGGCGACGAGAGATGAGTGCTTGACGGACTCAAAGCGAGCAGAACACTGCAGATTTTAGTATCGGGGCTCCCGTGCAGCGGATTTTCGCCAACCTCCCTGGAGAAAAAGGTACACATTAACAGACTGTAGCTGCCTTAGACGCTTACTTTACACCGCGGAGAAAAATGGTTTTGGAACGGCATAAATTTAGGCAGAGAACTTAGTCTCAGGACGAATCTGTTGATGCTTTTGTGACTGCACTAAGAGAACTGGCTAAATCTTGTGACTTTGGAGTATTGGAAACTGACATGTTAAGAGATCAACTTGTGGAAAAATGTGCACCTAAGAGACTATAAATTGCTGCAGGAGGAAGGGCTGACTTTAGAAAGAGCTCTTACAGTCGCTAGAATTCATGAAGCAGCTCAAGCAGAATCAAGAATGCTTTCTGACCACAGTGACAAAGTGACACTGAACGGGGCGCTCGCTCAAAATTTACAAACAAAAGCCGAGCAGCAGGACGCAGTCATGCTAGAGAAATAGAAGAACAGGGGACGGCTGGCATTACATGTTACAGGTGCGGACTAACAACGCACAAAGCAGATGAATGCGGAGCGTGAACAGCAAAATGTCTACACTGCAAGAAAACAGGACATTGTGCACAAGTCTGCAGAACATCACGTCCGAGTTTAAGGACAAGTATCCCTTTTATTGTTGTTGCTGCCTCCAGTTTACATTTGGCGATGTAAACCAGATTCAGAAAAAAATAATTTGAACAACCTTATTCCCATGCTTCCTCGAAGGCGCGGTGGCCAAGTGGTAAGGCGTCGGTCTCGTAAACCGAAGAGCGTGGGTTCAAGCCCCACCCGTGCCTGTTTCATTTGTCACCGCTTTCCTTCAGTTTCAAAGTCTTAAAAAAACTCGCAATGTAGGGATCTCAATAGTAAGAGAACATAACTGTCGCCAGTGATTAGTGTTCTTGCATATCCTGCCTTGTTTTTTAGTCGACAAAGCTTATCTCTCTTCACACCCATCTTCCGAATGATCGCCTCAGCATTGGGAAGGAACGTGCGCTTGGTACAGCCCCCGACTCCACGGTCTGATCACAAACAGATCGGGTGAGCTGTCAGTCCAGGTTGGAAGTTACGTTCGTAAGCACTTAAAATCTGATTTAGGAACGAGAAGACCATGCTTTTTTATACGAGTAAACGATAAAATAATATACTGCCTGCAAGACTATGTCAAGTTCAAGTTCAAGTCCAAGTTTATTGTCATTATACTCATACACAGGTATATGGTATAACGAAATGCTATTTAGCTAGCTCTCGGACATAAGTAGTACAAAGAAAAAAACACAGCAACAATACAATTATATAACAGAAGAAAGACAACAGCCGATGTGCATAAAACAACAACAGGCAGTATGCAAAACAACAAAAAGGTAACAGGTTATGTGCAAAAACATGCATCAAAAGAATGAAATAAAGGGATAGAAATGATGGGGAGTGAGCTTTTGACATGTATGGTAGAGGTAGATTTTCAATGTGTGTTTGAGTTTTTGGTAAGAAAGAAGGCACTGTGAGTTTCAGATCATAGGTGAGAGGTGAGGAGAGAGTGAGAGAGGCTGGGAGTTTAATAGTTTGATAGTGCGGGGGTAAAAACTGTTTCTGAGTCTGGTAGTCCGGACCCGAATGCTCCGCTACCGTTTTCCATGTCATGCTAAACGCCACAAATTGTGTTCGTCCAGTCGTATCAATCGTCCTAAAGTTACGGAAAATCGGATGCGACTGGTGCAATCAGCACACATTTTTTCAGGATAGTCGAGCGGTTTAAAACAGCAAATTCACAGCTTCGTGTCTTTTAAGCTTTGTGTTTCACTCTCCAAACAGAGGCACGGGTTCAAATCCCACTTCCGACAGTCAGGCGTTTTACCCTGTCTTTTTTTACCTGCCTTTACACTGTTTCAGTCTTATTGTGCTCACTGACAATCACAGTACGAGGAAAACGGAGAAACTGCTTAGCAAAAACAGGGACAGAAAAAAGCTTCGTAAACACGTGAATGTGGTTAGCAGCAGTAAGGTATGCATTCAAACGTTTAAGGCAGATTTATAACAGCAGCAGAAGAAAGGTGCAGCCTTTGTGAGAATTCGCAGGTTTTTATGCTGCTTGGACTTCTTTCAAGCCTATGAAGTGACCCCCGTTTTATTTTCATTTTCAAACTTCAGAACCGAATAACAAAAAGGTTTCATGTGTGACAGCATTCCGTTGCAAATACCGGTTCCACGATGTATTCAGCGACGGGAATTAAATATTTTAGTGCTGGCTCAAATGCGAGGAATTTCAGAAAAACCCGGAAAAGCAACGCTTGCAGTAAATGACAAATTTAAAGCGTGTAGTCAGCATGAACAGAACAATGCAATGCTCTGTAAAAACGATCTGGAGCCGCAATTACTCTTTTATCTCGGGCAGTTCATTCCGATAAGATGTTTCCGCAGAATAAATGAAATGCCGAACTCCAAACATGTTGTTGCCATTATTGTTACTCCTGCTGCTGTAGTTTTAAGCTTTAATCAGTGGGTATGTAATGTTGTAAAGGGGCTGGACTACTTTGTTCAGTCCAAATTCCATTATGTGAATTTATGCTTTTTTAATATAAGCATTAACAATACAATGCGTGCTCAAAAACCGTTACTTATTAGCTTAAGAAGCGGCAGTGTTTTGACAAAGTGTGGTATTCGAACAGAAAATGCTGAAGTGTTTAATACTTGCTTGTGAGCAGATCTCCCTCGATTTAGACAAACTCTTGTTCGGCCGATGATTTCATATCAAAATCTGAATCAAGTGGAAAGAAAGCTGAATTACGCTGGGTACTGGGTATCACTGTTACGCCATCAGGTCATGCTAGGAGGATTGGGGGATCAAATTGACACAGAGGGACCCAATGTGGGGGCTGAACCCACAGTTCTGAGATTAAGAGATTCTTGCTCTATGGACTGCGCCTATATAACTCTTGTGCTACAGCAGTAATGTTTCTGGGTGTGGATGAACATGACATAATAGGTTGACAGCAGGAACGCGTGGCCCACAGGCAGTGACAGTATCGCTATCACATTTGGCTGCAGTATATTGTGTTGAGAGCAGCAATAACGTTCCTGCAGAGATGGGAGTGCCTTTAATACAGCTCTTTTAATCGGACAGAGTAACAGGAACTGACCTAAAGTTTCGGCTGTGGATCCATCTCCACATGGGGGAAAGAGACAGTAAAATTGCGATGAAGAAACAGAAAGATTTGTGCTCGCTGCAAAGTAGGAAAGAGGTGGTCAGACACATAAAACAGCTTGGTGATAATTTGCAGCGACAGTTTTATGTTATTTAGTACACGATTTCTCTTCATGTTCCTTAAGATGTGTAATTTGTATGTTGGTTGTATGAGAACATGTTCTTCTAAAGTCCTGTCAATTGACAGAGGAGAGCTAGCTGGTGCAGTCGAACAAATCCGTGTCATATTTTTAAAATAGTTTAGCTAATGAGCAACGAGAGTATAAATGAATTCTCCCACCCTCCATTCGAAGATAAAACTCCATGTGCGAGTCTAAGTTTCCTTGAAGCTACTGATGTTCGTCATTATTGGACATTCCCGGTGATATTGATTAAGGAGCTCAATTTTTACTTGTTGTAGTTCAACATGTGCAAAACATTCGTATCCCCTGCAAATATCGGCAAGGTCAGTGATATTCTCAACAATTTGTGCCATTGCAATTCGTGCAATTCATGCCATACTTTTTCGAAATGTATTCTGACATGCCAGGATCATATTTAAAAAACTGGTGCCTTAAAATTTCTTGGACTTCAGGATTTTGATAGTCTGTTACATTGTCTTTCACACGTCGGTGTCAGAACTGTGAGACATTTTCATAATCGGGGGGAAGGCCGTAGCAATAAGCAGAAAGTGCATTCACCTTTTCTCAGTGTAAATCCGTGTTGTGGTGAGTTTTTAAAATTGGTTTGCGATTTTCTGAAATATATTCCATACAAAAATATAATTTGGACAGTCGCTATTTATTTGGATATTCCCTTTCAGTGAAGATGTCTGCAGTATTCCAGCCGGATTAGTACTGATCGAAGAGAGCCATCTACAGGCGAAAGGCGACATAACATCACAGCAGCACTATTTAAGGTGGAACGAAAAACACGCATAAGAAGCTGGCGAATAAGAAGCCAGCTTAAGCCTCGTAGCAGACCCTGGGAGGCACGCTCAAAATAATCATCTTTCCCAGTACTTCAGAGTCATATTTAGATCGCTTTACTGCAATTTTATTTGACTGATGGGAGATGTGAAGCCATCGAACCTGTACTGCGCTTTCACATTGAAATTGAAGCCATTTCTCATGCTTTCTCTCAGTGTCCGGGCTGCAATTGCGTGTAAAGAAGGCGACTTGAAAATGAAACGTGTAATCACTTTACAGAGGGTCTTCACGACGGGGTGCGTCAGCTAGTTCTCCATTATTGTCAGTTTACTGGACTTCTGAAGAAACCTATCTACAATGAAGATACAAACTGCACGGTTTAAGGCACATGAAGATAAATCTGTTTGCTGATTGACTCAAAACATGTCGATACAAATAATCTGCCAGGCTGATTTACTTGTCCGACCACCTCCCTCCGTCCCCCTTTGCTGTTAGCACAATTCTTTCAGTTTCTTTTCTTGTATTTTCCTTGCTATTTTATTGTTCCTTTTCCCCAGGTGGAGATGGATCCACAACCGAAACCGTTTTCACCCTGTGTTTCTGCACCGTCAGTCTGTATGAAGAACAGAAGTTGCACAGCTCCAGTGGCGCAATCGGTCAGCGCGCGGTACCTATACAGCAGTGCACAGCAGAGTCATGCCGAGGTTGTGAGTTCAAGCCTCACCTGGAGCAGTGTCTTTCTCTACTGAGCGCAACTGTCGAGTTTAGATACTCTTAGATATTTGATGGAGATAAATTAACATCAAACGAACAAGTAACGATTTATTTCGAGTCACAATCAAAGAAGGCTCCACAGCTGAAACGTTGTGTTTACCTCTATTTTCAGCATGGAATAAACCTATACTTTTCCATTTGCAGCCCACACATGCTGTGATGCAGCTCCCTACTTAAATTACTATCAGCTGTATACCTCCAGTTGACCTGTACACAAATATATGAGAGGGGTCTACTGAGACGAGAGGAGCACTGAAGACTTGATAAAGCTCTTGCATTAGATTATGTGTTTATGTTGTTCCCCAGATTTGTTTTAATGTTCTTTTTCTTTTGAAGTTGTTGTGTTTGGTTGTTTTTTTATAGTTGCTAGACAACTACAGGGATTTACCTAGGTTCCCGTAAGACTTCTCATTTTGTGTTTGTTGTGTTTTCGGGTTACAACAATTTTTTTTTTTCTATTGATAGGACCCCACGCATTACTGTGGGACTAGTTAACTTTAGTTCATACATTGTACCTGAAATTACCACATAAACTACTACTGTACTCTGTTTTCCTTTTTTTTTTAAAAAAAGGCAAACCTAATGTTTGTTTCTCCTTGCTTCTGATTGGTAGCTACAACGGGTCAGTTGCAACAAACTGGCTGCTGAAATTTGTCAGCAGCTCTGTAGCAAACCTGTTCTCAATTGCAACAAACCTAAAATAACAACTGCTCCCCATTAGATGTTACTAAAGTAGGAGACTAAGCAGACGAAGTGGAACAATAGATTACATTGGAACTGTCCTGAATGTAGTGGAAATAATATCGTCATTAAGTAATGAACAATTGCTTTCCAGACACTACAATTATTCACAAGGAATTTTATCAATACATATTTTATTAATAAAAGTGTAATATCTTAATAATGAAGTTTAATGTTATCTATATTAGTAGCTGTATTACAGGTAATGCATGCACAGACTTTATTATACTATAATGAATTTTCAGGTATCCCGGGGAGAGAGCTGAAATGAAGGAAA
The DNA here is from genome assembly GCF_040954835.1 of Lepisosteus oculatus. NCBI lineage: Eukaryota > Metazoa > Chordata > Actinopteri > Semionotiformes > Lepisosteidae > Lepisosteus > Lepisosteus oculatus. Next base: position 16,456,347 of record NC_090709.1, on the reverse strand, counting down.
TACATATTTAAAAGGGGTGTAAGTCTTAAATGTGTTCTGTCACATAGGGGTGTTACTTGAATAGATTTGTTGTAATATTATTTGACTCTACACTTGTGTTTCTCAGGAGACAGCATTAATATTGGGGATTTGCGGATACAGATAATAAGTTGTACTATACAGGCAAATGTATGGTTACCTTAATGAAAAAAACTCTTATCATTACCCTTTTCAACATTATTATTTAAGACAGTCTTTCAGAACAGTATTCTCGTATTAGTGGCTATAGTCTAATGATAACGGTGGTGAAACAGGCGAAATGTGCGGAAAGAATTGGAGATGGAACAGGAGACTCATCCAGTCGATAGAAAGCTTGGGTAGGACTGCACAAACACCGTGCCAGTGCTTAGTAGCGTCATTTAAAAATAATACGTGGTTTAACAATATCAACTGCTCTTCTGTGAGCTCAGCTCCACTACTAGTAATACATTGCCCAAATTTTCAAATCAGATACATGTGTTTTCTACATGTATGTAATTGGTACTTTTTTTGTTTTAACTGATTTAAAATATAATCTTTCTAAAACAGACAAAGGGTTTATGTGTCGCGCTGAAATTCACACACAAGTAAGGAAAGATATCACGCTTAGGAAGAAATCCAGAGTGGAGACGCCGGCGATTGAAAACAACCACATACAGCCTGTATGTGCTCTACCACTGAACTAAACTTCCGACAACTACTGTATCTTTATCTGCAGCACTTTCTTTTAGGAAGAGTGAGGAGTCTACAAGCCTAGAAAATAAGACAACTAAGTGAACGACAAATTTTCACTTTTTGATTAAAGAACATAAAAAACACCTTTCTTCCAGCCAAATTCAAACCAGAGAACAAAGAGTTCCCAGCTGTTTCCACTATATTCCTCCGCTCTTACAACTGAGTTATCGAAAACACAGGAAGCCCACCTTTTGTCTTACATAAAGCACAATGTAGTGCAGCGGTCCTATTTATTTAAAACCCAGTTCGAAATCAAATCTCATTCCCATAGTCCTGTTTAGTTTGAATTTAAGCAGTTGTAGCAGCAATGCTTGGTAATAAGACAGAATTAAGCGTTGCTGTGCTTTCCTTAATGAGGCCCCATCTCATTCTCCATCTCTGTGGTGCAGCCACAGAGAAAGTATTCATGCAGGCTGATTTAAGATGTTTTCTTTTGATAAGGGACAGCTCCCAAACGGGGATGCACTTAGCTTAGCCTGGCTATCATGATCAATGGTCATCCATTGGCGCCTATCTGTCTAGGGAGTGCCAAATGGACATCTGGACTGCATTCCTAAGTGTCAGGAGTAAGTGACTCGTATCTCACCTTGATCAACCAATCAGAGACTGGCAGGGCGTGGTAACACCACGTGGGTCTCCAATGCCCACCAAACTCTCAACCAATCAGAACACATCTGTGTCTTGGTCAAAAAGGGAGCGCAAGCTCAGGTCGGGGCTCTCCTTGGCCATTTTCGCGCATCCTCAGAGACAATCACGTGACAAAGGCTGTTGTCTGCAAAGGGACTTGGACTTTGTTCTAAGCGCGGGGCCGAGGATCCCGTACGTACTCAGAATTCTACCAACGTGAACGCTCCGCTTGATCAACGGCAGCCCACAGTTGGACCCTCGTCGACAACCTGAATAGCTTATTCAGAAGCAGCGCTGGACTGGGAACAAACCAGCTTCTTCCTGGGCAAAAGAGTGACTTGTGAGGACTAGCGGTCACACTCTGTGCATAGAGACTTTCTACTAGCCAGCCGGACTGCTGGTAGATCCCCTCGGAGCAATGACTGCCCTGCACACCGCAGTCAGATTCCTCCGCCTCTCCTACTCCGAGCTGCACCTCGACTGGTTTGCCGGTAGCTAGAGGACGCCGGGACAACGCCCATTGGACAACCGCTGGAACCGAGGCTGCAACAGAGCCTGTCAGCTGGTTTGGTGTTCATGCCGGGAAATTCCAAATACATACACAGTGGATAAGTAAACCCCATGTTCTACATTGCATCTCGAGAATTCAGTTGTACCTCAACACAAGTTGTTATCAATTTAATTCATGAGTAATGCATTTACTTCCGAGTTTAGAGTAATAGTGGGTAATAACACTGATTAGCGATTTGGTAACCGAACGATATATATTGACATATATTCTCTGTTGTGTATCTTTTTGTGTTTGCATCTCTTCAAGATTATATACCTTGTATATTGATAACCCTCACAGTAAGGTCTGCCGCTTGTATCCAGGCAGACTAGTATATGTTTGGTGTACAGTTTATATTAATAAATGTATCTCATGTATTAATCCAATGTGTGTGTATTGTTAGTTGTTCTGACGATTGATTTCCTAAAAGCCCCAACGAACAACCTCGTGATTACTGCTACAATTAATAATTGTCTCAGTAAACCCATCAAACCACTACATTTAATGGCGTCCCTGTGAAGGCTGAGTTTAGAATGAAATGAGAATCAATCGCACAGAATAACTGATATTGCTGTGAGTTCAAGTTCAGCACAGCACCACAGCTTCTATACGAGAATACCAGGTGTGCTGATAACTGCGTAAAGAAATCCCCCTGTTTTCTAGCGTTTAGTGTAATGTGTGCTGATTGGAAATCCATCTGCTCGGGTGTTTAGATTCCATACTGTAGTTTGGTGAAAGGAAAAAAAAGTAATACTCTTAAAGTTTCTCTGACGCAATGACAATGGTTGCTAAAATGTCTGAAGTGGAGTCGCTTATAAGTTCTATTTCTAGCAACGACAATCCTGGTTACTGGAGCGGTATCGAAAAGTTGAACTTTGATGATATTGGGAAGCTGCAAGTAGATTTAGTAGCTAAGGTAGGGAACCAGCTTAACACAGGAGGGTCTGTGAACGCAGTTCAGGTCCTATCGAGTTTCGCCTTAAATCTAGCCAAACAGCTGGAACTGTCTTTGTCTGAGCTGACAAAGTTTCAAAAGCTTCAGGGAAAGCTAGAAAGATATAAGGCGGAGCGAGTTGAGTTGTTGGATATAATCAGAGAAAAGAGAGTGAAAAATGAGGAAAGGAAGTTTTAGGTAAATTAGATGACTTGTCTGCTAGAGAAACTGCGGCTGAGGTAGCTAGGAGAGACCTGGAAGCGAGCTTGAAAGAAAAAGAAAAAGAAATTGAGAGTTTAAATGAGCTCAGCCAGGAAAGGCAAAAGGAGCTAGATGCTGCCGTACTGGAAGCAAAACAGGCTAGATCCCACTTGCATGCCAGACCACCTAGCAGCCCGGAGCGCTCACCCAGCGCGCCAGGAGGGGGTTTCTCCCGGCCAGGGTCTGTGGTCGGATCGGCATGGGGGAGATCGCCAAGTCCTGTTCGGACGCTTCGGGCGATTCAATTCAGGCATCGACCCCCTGCTCCTGATCACGGCCGTCCTCCTGCCCGCGGAGAAACCGTAAAAATTAACCTCCACTCTCTGAGGCAGTTAGCCAAAGATGAAGAAAGGTTTGACCTGTCAGTGTCAGGGAATAATGTGGAAACCTACATCGATGAGCTGAGATATACTTTGCAGTTTATGCCCGAAGCGTCCGAACAGGAAAAGGCTACGTTAGTAAGGAAAACTACCAGCCGAGCGGTCCACGAGTGGATGTCTAGACAAGGACCGGAGGTCTGTAATAGCTTTGAGGAGCTGTGTCAGGCAATGATCGGAGAATTTTCGGCTTTTATCGATCCCATATCTGCCGTGGCCGCTGCGCACCATATTAAGCACAAAAAAGCTGAAGCCCCTCGCGACTACTATGAGAGGCTTAGGCGCACTTATTTTGCAGGGCGGAATGAAGAGGGTTGCGAAGAGAACGTGAATTTCAAAGGTTTATTCATTGCTAATCTGCATCCCTCAGTCAGGAAAATGATTGTGATGCACACTGATGCAAAAGCGATGAATATTATGGCTGATATTAGAAGGTTGGCTCAAAAAGCCTGGGGAGCTGAAGTCTCTGCTTCCTCAGAGCGAAAACCTGCTAAAACGGCCGTGTTCGCCACTAAAGCCAGCAGGGTTGACGACTCGCCTCAGCTCGAGGGAGCTGAGGCTCCTGAGCCCTATAAACCCCGGCACAAAATAGGCAGGCAGGACCGCACTAAGCGTCAGAGCCGCCGTGAGTGCTACGGGGAAGGCAAGGGCTCAGGCAGAGCCTATCATAAGGCTGGACGAAGGGAGTCGACTGCAGCCCGCTTGGCCCGGCTTGAACAAGCCCTGCTTGAGAGATCAGGACAGGGTAAACCTTCCGCACCGAATGCCGGAAGCGTGAATGAGCTTAGGGGGACCACGCCCCTTCTCACTGGAGGAGGCGGGGATCCGTCCCAAGCCCCTCCCTCAGTCTATCTGATTGGGTGAGGGGTTCCTGCCTGGAAGAAGGCTGTGACTTTGAGTTGGGCGCTGACCCCGCCCCTGAAGTCAAAGAAAAGGCAGGCTTCCAACAATTCTTAGGGAATCTCAGCCAGAAAGGCAAAGCAAGGCGTATTTCTATCAAGTGGGTAGCTGCGTCAGCATGCGTAGGCTGCAAAGGAACAAGTAATAGGTTTATTCCATGCTGAAAAAAAGAAGAAAGAGAACACAACACCTGAAGAAGGCTCCACGGCCGAAACATTGTGTTCTCTTTCTTCTTATTTCAGCATGGAATAAACCTATTACTTGTATTTATATCAAGGTTTCTCTTGAAAACGTCTTAGATAGAGAAGCACTGATTGACACTGGGGCTGAAATTAGTTTGATGTCAGCCGATCTACTCAGCGAGCTCAAACGAGTAGCGAAAGGAAAAGGCATCAGACTTAAGGTAGAACTGTGTAGATAGATATTTCCAGCTATACCCAGGATCATGCCAGGATCACACACCGAGTGTGGGTGGCACTTAGGTTCGGGCCAATGAATGTGGTGCATCCTGTTTACATCTCTAGGTTTAAAACAGAGCCACTACTCATTGGCCAAGACCTGCTTGACAGGCTGGAGCCTCTGGTGGACTGCCAGCGTGGAAAATTGTGGGCTCAGGTCAAAAACCCTAAGCCTGTCGTACAGCAAAAAAGGGGGTTTCAGTGGTTATGCTGTGATCACACAGTGCCCACTGAACACTATAGCTGAGTTGGAGGTTCCTCCTGGTTCCTCTGGACGAGAATAAATGTCTCTTCTTGCTTTCCAAAACTACAGGAAGTCCTGCCCAGGCCAGCACTCCCACAGTCTCCCAACTACAGGAGCAGTGCTCCGAGCAGCTGCTTGACCCGCCAGGTAAAGCACACCCCCTTTTCATCCCTGAAGAAGAGTGGATCTCCCTGTCCGGTAATGAATGGGAGTCCTTTCTGTGCATCCTGGCACCTAAGGGGGACCAGGACTACCACCCCATGGTGGTGGGAGGGGTCCAGGTGGCAGAAGTGCAGGTTGATGATGTAATTCTTAGCCTCAGCTCTGAGAAGTCCATAATCAGTGAAGTCTGTTCGAGGACCTGTCGCGAAGCCGTCAGGTGACCCTGGTGACACAGTCACAGGTTCTGTGGTGGGCACCCCCACCTCATAGGTCCATTTGGAGCAAAGGAAGCTGTGTAGCTTCAATCTCCATCGGAAAAAGGAAGTTTGCTCACTACTTCCAGGTAGCACCTCAGCTGACCCATTCGGTCTGTATTTAACAGACCTGTTGGTTCAACTGGGCGCCCAGCTGGACACAGTAAACAGTGTGCTGTGGACACGGGTGAACCCAGATGCCCACTCTCTAAGCGGCGACCCCGAGAACATTCGGTCAGGTCAGACGATTCCTCAGGCCTGCCAGGTAGTAAACAAATTGGACCTGATCGTTCCTGCATCATCAGTAGGGTTTCCGGTATGCCTTGTCCTAAAGAGGGGACAGAGAATGGATGCTGAGATGGTTTTCTTTCAACCATCAGCTCAGTTCATCAGACTGAACCTAGCAGTCTGTGGTACCCCCAGACTGGAACGGAATGGCCGAGCCACCTGCCTGTTGGTGCAGAACATAGCAAAACAAGATGTCAAAATCCCTGCTCGCACTGACATGGGACTGGTAATTTACAATGGTTTCTATGATTTCAAACTGGCCATCCCAGTACTGGGGCAGCTCCCTGGTCCCTTGGCCAGGGAAGGGGGAACCGAGCAGGTGTACTACACCTACCCCTGGCGGATGATTGCAATTATGCCAATAGAGGGATTCTGCAACCAGGAGGTGTGCAGGGTGGACCTTAGCTATAAGGATGAGATGGTTGTGTACACAGTACGCGCAAGTGTTCCGACGGACCACTCAGCCGAGAGTGCGACCCGGGATACCGCCATGCCGTCAAAAGCGGGGTTGCTAGAGCAGGTACAGGAACAGGTTGGTAAGGCAGATGCCCTGGAAACGGAAAGCCAGCGTCAGCAGCTGCGTCAGATCTTCCAGGATTTCCAGGAAGTGTTTGCACGGGACGCCTATGACTGCGGGGTGACGGATTTGCACACAGTGTGCATTCCCACGGCCCCTGGCACCCGCCCAACCTATGTCAGGCAGTATCGCATTCCCCTCACGGCATACGAGTCCATAAAGCAGACGTTGGATGCTCTACTAGAGCGTCAGATCATAAGGGAGTGTAACTCCACTTATAACTCCCCACTGTGGCCGGTGTTGAAACCCAATGGTAAGTGGCGTCTGACCATTGACTACCAGCAGCTGAATAAACAGGTTCCTTTGTCACGATGGCCAATGATCTACCTAGATCAGGAGTTAGCCAAGGTGACAACAGCGAAATATTTCACCACAGTGGATGTGGCCAATGGGTTCTGGACCCTTAAGATAGAACCGACAGACCAGTACAAACTGGCCTTTTCCTTTGGAAACAGGCAGTTCACCTGGAATCGATAAGAAAATAAGGTCTTCTCCCTTGAAGCAGGGTTCTCAGAGCACTGCCTTGGGGCTGCTCTGAGTCAGGAATATGACCAAGAGCGAAGGGTGGTGGCGTATGCCAGTCGAGCCCTGAGCCCAGTGGAGCAAAAGTTCTTGGACTGCGAGAAGGCCCTGTTGTCTACGGTCTGGTCGGTAGAACACTTCCGTAGTTATGTTGGGGGACAAAAGATCATCATCGAAACCTGCCACCAACCTGTGACATTCCTGCATAGCCAGAGACTGAAACCGGGCAGGGTGTCAAATAGCAGGATTGTGGCATGGATGATGGCCCTACAAGGCTATGAGATAGAGGTACGTTATGCACAGAGCAAGAAAATGTACCTGGGACAGGGCCTGGCTTTGGGCCAAGTGTGTCACGGCTGTGACACTGACATGGAAGCTCCAGAAACAATTCCCGCTGCTGAGCTACCGAACAATCATCGGTACTACGATGAGAACGTGGGCCAGGGCTTACCCATGGCCTATGTTGACGGTTGCTCTTTTCGCCACGAACAGCAGGTGCTAGCAGGGGTAGGAGTAGTCTGGCAAGACAATACTCCCTGTGGGCCGACCCGCTATAAGCTAGGACCAAAGACTAGTCAGTATGCGGAAGTAGCTGGGGTGCTGATCACCCTCCAGCAGGCCCTGACAAATGGCCTTAAACAGTTTGTCATCTGTAGTGACTCGAACTACGCCCGACATAGCTTCCTGTCCCATCTTCCGTATTGGAAGGGTAACGGCATGAAAAATGCCCGGGGCAAGGAAGTAAAGAACAAAGAGTTGTTCCTGGCCAGTGACAAGCTCACGACCGAGGCTGGAATGATGGTTTACTGGAGGAAGGTGAAGGGACACTCCCAGGTGAAGGGACCCGACAAAGACGGGAATGATGAGGCCGACCGGCTGGCCAAATCTGGCGCCTTAGAGGGTGAACCCTGGCAGTTCCAGCAGGAATGGCTACCCCCAGAAACCATGGCTGAGGTCAAGGCGGTCACCCGAAGCAGGGCTAGACAGGATGTCAGAGCTGACCCTCAATCTGTAGTGCTTGGGTCACAGGGTTTTAACACCAATCTTGCGGAAATGCAGAAACAGGACCCAGCAATTGGGCAAATGTATCAGCATATCGCTGACCCAGTGAGTCAACCTCTTTCCGAGCAGGTGCTGAGCCAGTCTCCGGAGCTGAAGGAGCTGGCAGAGTTGAAAGACAATCTAAAAATTATAAAGGGGTTGTTGGTTTGTATACCAGTTGCACAAGGTGTCCCAAAGTGGGTAGTTCCCCGCTGCCATCGGGGGGTCATGATCCAACACGCTCATGACGAGCCCTGTGGGGGTCACCGGGGAATCAAGGCCACATACGACACTATCCAGCAGGTGGCATTCTGGCCTCACATGGGCCAAGACATCGCCGCGTATGTAAAGGGGTGTCTGACGTGTAGCCAGTTCCAACCATCACGGCCCTTGCACCGGGCACCACTCCAGAAAAAGGGCATGACATTCCCCTGGTCCAATCTACAAATGGATTGGGTGGGGCCGCTGGTGAGGTCATCCAGAGGGAACAAATATTTCCTCACTTTTACGTGTGCATTCACAAAATGGATTGTGTGCCTCCCAGCACCCAACGACACGGCAGAGACAACTGCAGTGCTGTTGGTGAACCATGTGTTCAGTCGATGGGGACTCCCCCTGATCGGGGAACCCATTTCACAGCTACAGTAATGGCAACCCTGTGGAATATGCTTGGGGTCAAGGCCCAGTTGCATATCTCCTACCACCCTCAATCCTCGGGCCAGGCAGAAAGGGCAAACCGAACGGTGGTTAGTATGCTCAAAAAGTTTGTCTCCACCAGCAGTAGGGACTGGGACGTTAAGCTGCCCCTGGTTCTGATGGCCATCCGAGCCACGCCCCATTGCTCTACGGGGGTCCCACCTTTTGAGATGATGACAGGTCGGAAGATGACTCTTCCCCTACACTGTCTTTATGGGGTGGAGGACCTGAGCACGACGGGGGCTGCTACGGCCCATCAGTATGTGTCAGACCTGCGAGCACATCTGCAGGCAACCTTTGCTTTTGCCCAGAACAATCTGGGAAGGAGTGCAGAGGGTAGGAAAGCATACTATGACCGAAAGGCAGTTAACCAGGAACTCCAAGTAGGAGACAAGGTCCTGTACTTCCAATTTGCCAAACTCACAGGGGTGGCCCGGAAGTTCTTACCCAGTTGGACAGGACCCCAGGAGATTGTCGATAAGGTATCACCGGTAGCTTATCGAATTCGGATTGAAAAGGGAAGGCAATCTCTGGTCTACAAGTGGGTGCATCACAACCACCTCCGGTTGTATCGCCCACCTCAAATGGTGCCGGAGGACACAGAATAGGGTTAAAAGTCCAAACCCGATCAAAGAGGGGGGTGCCCCTTTGTAGCTGCAGGTAGTTGGGTACTGTAGTGTAGGTCCTGCTAGGAAAATATATTCCAAATTATAGTGGAACTGTACCATGTGCCTCATCTGTGTTCCAGAATGGGAATCCTAAAACTGCCACGGCTGGTCCTGAAAGTACTGTGGATCGCCTCGACACAGGCCCTTGAAGTTGTGGAACCCGGTCCTCCTACTGGCATAGTCCTGCAGGACGCTCCCGGATTGTTGTTAACAAATTGCAGAACATATACTCAGCGAGTGTATGTACGGCTGGACCCACATGATGTGTTTCAGAAGCACATCAACATGAACAGTAGGGTGTCCTATCATGGTAGGCAGTGGGCTGGGGATACTGTATGGCATGCCCAGCTAGACACTATACACATGCTCCGCCAGCTGAGGAAGGCAACAGTCACTTAGTAAATTAATAATTGTCTCAGTAAACCCATCAAACCACTACATTTAATGGCGTCCCTGTGAAGGCTGAGTTTAGAATGAAATGAGAATCAATCGCACAGAATAACTGATATTGCTGTGAGTTCAAGTTCAGCACAGCACCACAGCTTCTATACGCGAATACCAGGTGTGCTGATAACTGCGTAAAGAAATCCCCCTGTTTTCTAGCGTTTAGTGTAATGTGTGCTGATTGGAAATCCATCTGCTCGGGTGTTTAGATTCCATACTGTAGTTTGGTGAAAGGAAAAAAAAGTAATACTCTTAAAGTTTCTCTGACGCAATGACAATGGTTGCTAAAATGTCTGAAGTGGAGTCGCTTATAAGTACTATTTCTAGCAACGACAATCCTGGTTACTGGAGCGGTATCGAAAAGTTGAACTTTGATGATATTGGGAAGCTGCAAGTAGATTTAGTAGCTAAGGTAGGGAACCAGCTTAACACAGGAGGGTCTGTGAACGCAGTTCAGGTCCTATCGAGTTTCGCCTTAAATCTAGCCAAACAGCTGGAACTGTCTTTGTCTGAGCTGACAAAGTTTCAAAAGCTTCAGGGAAAGCTAGAAAGATATAAGGCGGAGCGAGTTGAGTTGTTGGATATAATCAGAGAAAAGAGAGTGAAAAATGAGGAAAGGAAGTTTTAGGTAAATTAGATGACTTGTCTGCTAGAGAAACTGCGGCTGAGGTAGCTAGGAGAGACCTGGAAGCGAGCTTGAAAGAAAAAGAAAAAGAAATTGAGAGTTTAAATGAGCTCAGCCAGGAAAGGCAAAAGGAGCTAGATGCTGCCGTACTGGAAGCAAAACAGGCTAGATCCCACTTGCATGCCAGACCACCTAGCAGCCCGGAGCGCTCACCCAGCGCGCCAGGAGGGGGTTTCTCCCGGCCAGGGTCTGTGGTCGGATCGGCATGGGGGAGATCGCCAAGTCCTGTTCGGACGCTTCGGGCGATTCAATTCAGGCATAGACCCCCTGCTCCTGATCACGGCCGTCCTCCTGCCCGCGGAGAAACCGTAAAAATTAACCTCCACTCTCTGAGGCAGTTAGCCAAAGATGAAGAAAGGTTTGACCTGTCAGTGTCAGGGAATAATGTGGAAACCTACATCGATGAGCTGAGATATACTTTGCAGTTTATGCCCGAAGCGTCCGAACAGGAAAAGGCTACGTTAGTAAGGAAAACTACCAGCCGAGCGGTCCACGAGTGGATGTCTAGACAAGGACCGGAGGTCTGTAATAGCTTTGAGGAGCTGTGTCAGGCAATGATCGGAGAATTTTCGGCTTTTATCGATCCCATATCTGCCGTGGCCGCTGCGCACCATATTAAGCACAAAAAAGCTGAAGCCCCTCGCGACTACTATGAGAGGCTTAGGCGCACTTATTTTGCAGGGCGGAATGAAGAGGGTTGCGAAGAGAACGTGAATTTCAAAGGTTTATTCATTGCTAATCTGCATCCCTCAGTCAGGAAAATGATTGTGATGCACACTGATGCAAAAGCGATGAATATTATGGCTGATATTAGAAGGTTGGCTCAAAAAGCCTGGGGAGCTGAAGTCTCTGCTTCCTCAGAGCGAAAACCTGCTAAAACGGCCGTGTTCGCCACTAAAGCCAGCAGGGTTGACGACTCGCCTCAGCTCGAGGGAGCTGAGGCTCCTGAGCCCTATAAACCCCGGCACAAAATAGGCAGGCAGGACCGCACTAAGCGTCAGAGCCGCCGTGAGTGCTACGGGGAAGGCAAGGGCTCAGGCAGAGCCTATCATAAGGCTGGACGAAGGGAGTCGACTGCAGCCCGCTTGGCCCGGCTTGAACAAGCCCTGCTTGAGAGATCAGGACAGGGTAAACCTTCCGCACCGAATGCCGGAAGCGTGAATGAGCTTAGGGGGACCACGCCCCTTCTCACTGGAGGAGGCGGGGATCCGTCCCAAGCCCCTCCCTCAGTCTATCTGATTGGGTGAGGGGTTCCTGCCTGGAAGAAGGCTGTGACTTTGAGTTGGGCGCTGACCCCGCCCCTGAAGTCAAAGAAAAGGCAGGCTTCCAACAATTCTTAGGGAATCTCAGCCAGAAAGGCAAAGCAAGGCGTATTTCTATCAAGTGGGTAGCTGCGTCAGCATGCGTAGGCTGCAAAGGAACAAGTAATAGGTTTATTCCATGCTGAAAAAAAGAAGAAAGAGAACACAACACCTGAAGAAGGCTCCACGGCCGAAACATTGTGTTCTCTTTCTTCTTATTTCAGCATGGAATAAACCTATTACTTGTATTTATATCAAGGTTTCTCTTGAAAACGTCTTAGATAGAGAAGCACTGATTGACACTGGGGCTGAAATTAGTTTGATGTCAGCCGATCTACTCAGCGAGCTCAAACGAGTAGCGAAAGGAAAAGGCATCAGACTTAAGGTAGAACTGTGTAAGATAGATATTTCCAGCTATACCCAGGATCATGCCAGGATCACACACCGAGTGTGGGTGGCACTTAGGTTCGGGCCAATGAATGTGGTGCATCCTGTTTACATCTCTAGGTTTAAAACAGAGCCACTACTCATTGGCCAAGACCTGCTTGACAGGCTGGAGCCTCTGGTGGACTGCCAGCGTGGAAAATTGTGGGCTCAGGTCAAAAACCCTAAGCCTGTCGTACAGCAAAAAGGGGGTTTCAGTGGTTATGCTGTGATCACACAGTGCCCACTGAACACTATAGCTGAGTTGGAGGTTCCTCCTGGTTCCTCTGGACGAGAATAAATGTCTCTTCTTGCTTTCCAAAACTACAGGGAAGTCCTGCCCAGGCCAGCACTCCCACAGTCTCCCAACTACAGGAGCAGTGCTCCGAGCAGCTGCTTGACCCGCCAGGTAAAGCACACCCCCTTTTCATCCCTGAAGAAGAGTGGATCTCCCTGTCCGGTAATGAATGGGAGTCCTTTCTGTGCATCCTGGCACCTAAGGGGGACCAGGACTACCACCCCATGGTGGTGGGAGGGGTCCAGGTGGCAGAAGTGCAGGTTGATGATGTAATTCTTAGCCTCAGCTCTGAGAAGTCCATAATCAGTGAAGTCTGTTCGAGGACCTGTCGCGAAGCCGTCAGGTGACCCTGGTGACACAGTCACAGGTTCTGTGGTGGGCACCCCCACCTCATAGGTCCATTTGGAGCAAAGGAAGCTGTGTAGCTTCAATCTCCATCGGAAAAAGGAAGTTTGCTCACTACTTCCAGGTAGCACCTCAGCTGACCCATTCGGTCTGTATTTAACAGACCTGTTGGTTCAACTGGGCGCCCAGCTGGACACAGTAAACAGTGTGCTGTGGACACGGGTGAACCCAGATGCCCACTCTCTAAGCGGCGACCCCGAGAACATTCGGTCAGGTCAGACGATTCCTCAGGCCTGCCAGGTAGTAAACAAATTGGACCTGATCGTTCCTGCATCATCAGTAGGGTTTCCGGTATGCCTTGTCCTAAAGAGGGGACAGAGAATGGATGCTGAGATGGTTTTCTTTCAACCATCAGCTCAGTTCATCAGACTGAACCTAGCAGTCTGTGGTACCCCCAGACTGGAACGGAATGGCCGAGCCACCTGCCTGTTGGTGCAGAACATAGCAAAACAAGATGTCAAAATCCCTGCTCGCACTGACATGGGACTGGTAATTTACAATGGTTTCTATGATTTCAAACTGGCCATCCCAGTACTGGGGCAGCTCCCTGGTCCCTTGGCCAGGGAAGGGGGAACCGAGCAGGTGTACTACACCTACCCCTGGCGGATGATTGCAATTATGCCAATAGAGGGATTCTGCAACCAGGAGGTGTGCAGGGTGGACCTTAGCTATAAGGATGAGATGGTTGTGTACACAGTACGCGCAAGTGTTCCGACGGACCACTCAGCCGAGAGTGCGACCCGGGATACCGCCATGCCGTCAAAAGCGGGGTTGCTAGAGCAGGTACAGGAACAGGTTGGTAAGGCAGATGCCCTGGAAACGGAAAGCCAGCGTCAGCAGCTGCGTCAGATCTTCCAGGATTTCCAGGAAGTGTTTGCACGGGACGCCTATGACTGCGGGGTGACGGATTTGCACACAGTGTGCATTCCCACGGCCCCTGGCACCCGCCCAACCTATGTCAGGCAGTATCGCATTCCCCTCACGGCATACGAGTCCATAAAGCAGACGTTGGATGCTCTACTAGAGCGTCAGATCATAAGGGAGTGTAACTCCACTTATAACTCCCCACTGTGGCCGGTGTTGAAACCCAATGGTAAGTGGCGTCTGACCATTGACTACCAGCAGCTGAATAAACAGGTTCCTTTGTCACGATGGCCAATGATCTACCTAGATCAGGAGTTAGCCAAGGTGACAACAGCGAAATATTTCACCACAGTGGATGTGGCCAATGGGTTCTGGACCCTTAAGATAGAACCGACAGACCAGTACAAACTGGCCTTTTCCTTTGGAAACAGGCAGTTCACCTGGAATCGATAAGAAAATAAGGTCTTCTCCCTTGAAGCAGGGTTCTCAGAGCACTGCCTTGGGGCTGCTCTGAGTCAGGAATATGACCAAGAGCGAAGGGTGGTGGCGTATGCCAGTCGAGCCCTGAGCCCAGTGGAGCAAAAGTTCTTGGACTGCGAGAAGGCCCTGTTGTCTACGGTCTGGTCGGTAGAACACTTCCGTAGTTATGTTGGGGGACAAAAGATCATCATCGAAACCTGCCACCAACCTGTGACATTCCTGCATAGCCAGAGACTGAAACCGGGCAGGGTGTCAAATAGCAGGATTGTGGCATGGATGATGGCCCTACAAGGCTATGAGATAGAGGTACGTTATGCACAGAGCAAGAAAATGTACCTGGGACAGGGCCTGGCTTTGGGCCAAGTGTGTCACGGCTGTGACACTGACATGGAAGCTCCAGAAACAATTCCCGCTGCTGAGCTACCGAACAATCATCGGTACTACGATGAGAACGTGGGCCAGGGCTTACCCATGGCCTATGTTGACGGTTGCTCTTTTCGCCACGAACAGCAGGTGCTAGCAGGGGTAGGAGTAGTCTGGCAAGACAATACTCCCTGTGGGCCGACCCGCTATAAGCTAGGACCAAAGACTAGTCAGTATGCGGAAGTAGCTGGGGTGCTGATCACCCTCCAGCAGGCCCTGACAAATGGCCTTAAACAGTTTGTCATCTGTAGTGACTCGAACTACGCCCGACATAGCTTCCTGTCCCATCTTCCGTATTGGAAGGGTAACGGCATGAAAAATGCCCGGGGCAAGGAAGTAAAGAACAAAGAGTTGTTCCTGGCCAGTGACAAGCTCACGACCGAGGCTGGAATGATGGTTTACTGGAGGAAGGTGAAGGGACACTCCCAGGTGAAGGGACCCGACAAAGACGGGAATGATGAGGCCGACCGGCTGGCCAAATCTGGCGCCTTAGAGGGTGAACCCTGGCAGTTCCAGCAGGAATGGCTACCCCCAGAAACCATGGCTGAGGTCAAGGCGGTCACCCGAAGCAGGGCTAGACAGGATGTCAGAGCTGACCCTCAATCTGTAGTGCTTGGGTCACAGGGTTTTAACACCAATCTTGCGGAAATGCAGAAACAGGACCCAGCAATTGGGCAAATGTATCAGCATATCGCTGACCCAGTGAGTCAACCTCTTTCCGAGCAGGTGCTGAGCCAGTCTCCGGAGCTGAAGGAGCTGGCAGAGTTGAAAGACAATCTAAAAATTATAAAGGGGTTGTTGGTTTGTATACCAGTTGCACAAGGTGTCCCAAAGTGGGTAGTTCCCCGCTGCCATCGGGGGGTCATGATCCAACACGCTCATGACGAGCCCTGTGGGGGTCACCGGGGAATCAAGGCCACATACGACACTATCCAGCAGGTGGCATTCTGGCCTCACATGGGCCAAGACATCGCCGCGTATGTAAAGGGGTGTCTGACGTGTAGCCAGTTCCAACCATCACGGCCCTTGCACCGGGCACCACTCCAGAAAAAGGGCATGACATTCCCCTGGTCCAATCTACAAATGGATTGGGTGGGGCCGCTGGTGAGGTCATCCAGAGGGAACAAATATTTCCTCACTTTTACGTGTGCATTCACAAAATGGATTGTGTGCCTCCCAGCACCCAACGACACGGCAGAGACAACTGCAGTGCTGTTGGTGAACCATGTGTTCAGTCGATGGGGACTCCCCCTGATCGGGGAACCCATTTCACAGCTACAGTAATGGCAACCCTGTGGAATATGCTTGGGGTCAAGGCCCAGTTGCATATCTCCTACCACCCTCAATCCTCGGGCCAGGCAGAAAGGGCAAACCGAACGGTGGTTAGTATGCTCAAAAAGTTTGTCTCCACCAGCAGTAGGGACTGGGACGTTAAGCTGCCCCTGGTTCTGATGGCCATCCGAGCCACGCCCCATTGCTCTACGGGGGTCCCACCTTTTGAGATGATGACAGGTCGGAAGATGACTCTTCCCCTACACTGTCTTTATGGGGTGGAGGACCTGAGCACGACGGGGGCTGCTACGGCCCATCAGTATGTGTCAGACCTGCGAGCACATCTGCAGGCAACCTTTGCTTTTGCCCAGAACAATCTGGGAAGGAGTGCAGAGGGTAGGAAAGCATACTATGACCGAAAGGCAGTTAACCAGGAACTCCAAGTAGGAGACAAGGTCCTGTACTTCCAATTTGCCAAACTCACAGGGGTGGCCCGGAAGTTCTTACCCAGTTGGACAGGACCCCAGGAGATTGTCGATAAGGTATCACCGGTAGCTTATCGAATTCGGATTGAAAAGGGAAGGCAATCTCTGGTCTACAAGTGGGTGCATCACAACCACCTCCGGTTGTATCGCCCACCTCAAATGGTGCCGGAGGACACAGAATAGGGTTAAAAGTCCAAACCCGATCAAAGAGGGGGGTGCCCCTTTGTAGCTGCAGGTAGTTGGGTACTGTAGTGTAGGTCCTGCTAGGAAAATATATTCCAAATTATAGTGGAACTGTACCATGTGCCTCATCTGTGTTCCAGAATGGGAATCCTAAAACTGCCACGGCTGGTCCTGAAAGTACTGTGGATCGCCTCGACACAGGCCCTTGAAGTTGTGGAACCCGGTCCTCCTACTGGCATAGTCCTGCAGGACGCTCCCGGATTGTTGTTAACAAATTGCAGAACATATACTCAGCGAGTGTATGTACGGCTGGACCCACATGATGTGTTTCAGAAGCACATCAACATGAACAGTAGGGTGTCCTATCATGGTAGGCAGTGGGCTGGGGATACTGTATGGCATGCCCAGCTAGACACTATACACATGCTCCGCCAGCTGAGGAAGGCAACAGTCACTTAGTAAATTAATAATTGTCTCAGTAAACCCATCAAACCACTACATTTAATGGCGTCCCTGTGAAGGCTGAGTTTAGAATGAAATGAGAATCAATCGCACAGAATAACTGATATTGCTGTGAGTTCAAGTTCAGCACAGCACCACAGCTTCTATACGCGAATACCAGGTGTGCTGATAACTGCGTAAAGAAATCCCCCTGTTTTCTAGCGTTTAGTGTAATGTGTGCTGATTGGAAATCCATCTGCTCGGGTGTTTAGATTCCATACTGTAGTTTGGTGAAAGGAAAAAAAAGTAATACTCTTAAAGTTTCTCTGACGCAATGACAATGGTTGCTAAAATGTCTGAAGTGGAGTCGCTTATAAGTACTATTTCTAGCAACGACAATCCTGGTTACTGGAGCGGTATCGAAAAGTTGAACTTTGATGATATTGGGAAGCTGCAAGTAGATTTAGTAGCTAAGGTAGGGAACCAGCTTAACACAGGAGGGTCTGTGAACGCAGTTCAGGTCCTATCGAGTTTCGCCTTAAATCTAGCCAAACAGCTGGAACTGTCTTTGTCTGAGCTGACAAAGTTTCAAAAGCTTCAGGGAAAGCTAGAAAGATATAAGGCGGAGCGAGTTGAGTTGTTGGATATAATCAGAGAAAAGAGAGTGAAAAATGAGGAAAGGAAGTTTTAGGTAAATTAGATGACTTGTCTGCTAGAGAAACTGCGGCTGAGGTAGCTAGGAGAGACCTGGAAGCGAGCTTGAAAGAAAAAGAAAAAGAAATTGAGAGTTTAAATGAGCTCAGCCAGGAAAGGCAAAAGGAGCTAGATGCTGCCGTACTGGAAGCAAAACAGGCTAGATCCCACTTGCATGCCAGACCACCTAGCAGCCCGGAGCGCTCACCCAGCGCGCCAGGAGGGGGTTTCTCCCGGCCAGGGTCTGTGGTCGGATCGGCATGGGGGAGATCGCCAAGTCCTGTTCGGACGCTTCGGGCGATTCAATTCAGGCATAGACCCCCTGCTCCTGATCACGGCCGTCCTCCTGCCCGCGGAGAAACCGTAAAAATTAACCTCCACTCTCTGAGGCAGTTAGCCAAAGATGAAGAAAGGTTTGACCTGTCAGTGTCAGGGAATAATGTGGAAACCTACATCGATGAGCTGAGATATACTTTGCAGTTTATGCCCGAAGCGTCCGAACAGGAAAAGGCTACGTTAGTAAGGAAAACTACCAGCCGAGCGGTCCACGAGTGGATGTCTAGACAAGGACCGGAGGTCTGTAATAGCTTTGAGGAGCTGTGTCAGGCAATGATCGGAGAATTTTCGGCTTTTATCGATCCCATATCTGCCGTGGCCGCTGCGCACCATATTAAGCACAAAAAAGCTGAAGCCCCTCGCGACTACTATGAGAGGCTTAGGCGCACTTATTTTGCAGGGCGGAATGAAGAGGGTTGCGAAGAGAACGTGAATTTCAAAGGTTTATTCATTGCTAATCTGCATCCCTCAGTCAGGAAAATGATTGTGATGCACACTGATGCAAAAGCGATGAATATTATGGCTGATATTAGAAGGTTGGCTCAAAAAGCCTGGGGAGCTGAAGTCTCTGCTTCCTCAGAGCGAAAACCTGCTAAAACGGCCGTGTTCGCCACTAAAGCCAGCAGGGTTGACGACTCGCCTCAGCTCGAGGGAGCTGAGGCTCCTGAGCCCTATAAACCCCGGCACAAAATAGGCAGGCAGGACCGCACTAAGCGTCAGAGCCGCCGTGAGTGCTACGGGGAAGGCAAGGGCTCAGGCAGAGCCTATCATAAGGCTGGACGAAGGGAGTCGACTGCAGCCCGCTTGGCCCGGCTTGAACAAGCCCTGCTTGAGAGATCAGGACAGGGTAAACCTTCCGCACCGAATGCCGGAAGCGTGAATGAGCTTAGGGGGACCACGCCCCTTCTCACTGGAGGAGGCGGGGATCCGTCCCAAGCCCCTCCCTCAGTCTATCTGATTGGGTGAGGGGTTCCTGCCTGGAAGAAGGCTGTGACTTTGAGTTGGGCGCTGACCCCGCCCCTGAAGTCAAAGAAAAGGCAGGCTTCCAACAATTCTTAGGGAATCTCAGCCAGAAAGGCAAAGCAAGGCGTATTTCTATCAAGTGGGTAGCAGCGTCAGCATGCGTAGGCTGCAAAGGAACAAGTAATAGGTTTATTCCATGCTGAAAAAAAGAAGAAAGAGAACACAACACCTGAAGAAGGCTCCACGGCCGAAACATTGTGTTCTCTTTCTTCTTATTTCAGCATGGAATAAACCTATTACTTGTATTTATATCAAGGTTTCTCTTGAAAACGTCTTAGATAGAGAAGCACTGATTGACACTGGGGCTGAAATTAGTTTGATGTCAGCCGATCTACTCAGCGAGCTCAAACGAGTAGCGAAAGGAAAAGGCATCAGACTTAAGGTAGAACTGTGTAAGATAGATATTTCCAGCTATACCCAGGATCATGCCAGGATCACACACCGAGTGTGGGTGGCACTTAGGTTCGGGCCAATGAATGTGGTGCATCCTGTTTACATCTCTAGGTTTAAAACAGAGCCACTACTCATTGGCCAAGACCTGCTTGACAGGCTGGAGCCTCTGGTGGACTGCCAGCGTGGAAAATTGTGGGCTCAGGTCAAAAACCCTAAGCCTGTCGTACAGCAAAAAGGGGGTTTCAGTGGTTATGCTGTGATCACACAGTGCCCACTGAACACTATAGCTGAGTTGGAGGTTCCTCCTGGTTCCTCTGGACGAGAATAAATGTCTCTTCTTGCTTTCCAAAACTACAGGGAAGTCCTGCCCAGGCCAGCACTCCCACAGTCTCCCAACTACAGGAGCAGTGCTCCGAGCAGCTGCTTGACCCGCCAGGTAAAGCACACCCCCTTTTCATCCCTGAAGAAGAGTGGATCTCCCTGTCCGGTAATGAATGGGAGTCCTTTCTGTGCATCCTGGCACCTAAGGGGGACCAGGACTACCACCCCATGGTGGTGGGAGGGGTCCAGGTGGCAGAAGTGCAGGTTGATGATGTAATTCTTAGCCTCAGCTCTGAGAAGTCCATAATCAGTGAAGTCTGTTCGAGGACCTGTCGCGAAGCCGTCAGGTGACCCTGGTGACACAGTCACAGGTTCTGTGGTGGGCACCCCCACCTCATAGGTCCATTTGGAGCAAAGGAAGCTGTGTAGCTTCAATCTCCATCGGAAAAAGGAAGTTTGCTCACTACTTCCAGGTAGCACCTCAGCTGACCCATTCGGTCTGTATTTAACAGACCTGTTGGTTCAACTGGGCGCCCAGCTGGACACAGTAAACAGTGTGCTGTGGACACGGGTGAACCCAGATGCCCACTCTCTAAGCGGCGACCCCGAGAACATTCGGTCAGGTCAGACGATTCCTCAGGCCTGCCAGGTAGTAAACAAATTGGACCTGATCGTTCCTGCATCATCAGTAGGGTTTCCGGTATGCCTTGTCCTAAAGAGGGGACAGAGAATGGATGCTGAGATGGTTTTCTTTCAACCATCAGCTCAGTTCATCAGACTGAACCTAGCAGTCTGTGGTACCCCCAGACTGGAACGGAATGGCCGAGCCACCTGCCTGTTGGTGCAGAACATAGCAAAACAAGATGTCAAAATCCCTGCTCGCACTGACATGGGACTGGTAATTTACAATGGTTTCTATGATTTCAAACTGGCCATCCCAGTACTGGGGCAGCTCCCTGGTCCCTTGGCCAGGGAAGGGGGAACCGAGCAGGTGTACTACACCTACCCCTGGCGGATGATTGCAATTATGCCAATAGAGGGATTCTGCAACCAGGAGGTGTGCAGGGTGGACCTTAGCTATAAGGATGAGATGGTTGTGTACACAGTACGCGCAAGTGTTCCGACGGACCACTCAGCCGAGAGTGCGACCCGGGATACCGCCATGCCGTCAAAAGCGGGGTTGCTAGAGCAGGTACAGGAACAGGTTGGTAAGGCAGATGCCCTGGAAACGGAAAGCCAGCGTCAGCAGCTGCGTCAGATCTTCCAGGATTTCCAGGAAGTGTTTGCACGGGACGCCTATGACTGCGGGGTGACGGATTTGCACACAGTGTGCATTCCCACGGCCCCTGGCACCCGCCCAACCTATGTCAGGCAGTATCGCATTCCCCTCACGGCATACGAGTCCATAAAGCAGACGTTGGATGCTCTACTAGAGCGTCAGATCATAAGGGAGTGTAACTCCACTTATAACTCCCCACTGTGGCCGGTGTTGAAACCCAATGGTAAGTGGCGTCTGACCATTGACTACCAGCAGCTGAATAAACAGGTTCCTTTGTCACGATGGCCAATGATCTACCTAGATCAGGAGTTAGCCAAGGTGACAACAGCGAAATATTTCACCACAGTGGATGTGGCCAATGGGTTCTGGACCCTTAAGATAGAACCGACAGACCAGTACAAACTGGCCTTTTCCTTTGGAAACAGGCAGTTCACCTGGAATCGATAAGAAAATAAGGTCTTCTCCCTTGAAGCAGGGTTCTCAGAGCACTGCCTTGGGGCTGCTCTGAGTCAGGAATATGACCAAGAGCGAAGGGTGGTGGCGTATGCCAGTCGAGCCCTGAGCCCAGTGGAGCAAAAGTTCTTGGACTGCGAGAAGGCCCTGTTGTCTACGGTCTGGTCGGTAGAACACTTCCGTAGTTATGTTGGGGGACAAAAGATCATCATCGAAACCTGCCACCAACCTGTGACATTCCTGCATAGCCAGAGACTGAAACCAGGCAGGGTGTCAAATAGCAGGATTGTGGCATGGATGATGGCCCTACAAGGCTATGAGATAGAGGTACGTTATGCACAGAGCAAGAAAATGTACCTGGGACAGGGCCTGGCTTTGGGCCAAGTGTGTCACGGCTGTGACACTGACATGGAAGCTCCAGAAACAATTCCCGCTGCTGAGCTACCGAACAATCATCGGTACTACGATGAGAACGTGGGCCAGGGCTTACCCATGGCCTATGTTGACGGTTGCTCTTTTCGCCACGAACAGCAGGTGCTAGCAGGGGTAGGAGTAGTCTGGCAAGACAATACTCCCTGTGGGCCGACCCGCTATAAGCTAGGACCAAAGACTAGTCAGTATGCGGAAGTAGCTGGGGTGCTGATCACCCTCCAGCAGGCCCTGACAAATGGCCTTAAACAGTTTGTCATCTGTAGTGACTCGAACTACGCCCGACATAGCTTCCTGTCCCATCTTCCGTATTGGAAGGGTAACGGCATGAAAAATGCCCGGGGCAAGGAAGTAAAGAACAAAGAGTTGTTCCTGGCCAGTGACAAGCTCACGACCGAGGCTGGAATGATGGTTTACTGGAGGAAGGTGAAGGGACACTCCCAGGTGAAGGGACCCGACAAAGACGGGAATGATGAGGCCGACTGGCTGGCCAAATCTGGCGCCTTAGAGGGTGAACCCTGGCAGTTCCAGCAGGAATGGCTACCCCCAGAAACCATGGCTGAGGTCAAGGCGGTCACCCGAAGCAGGGCTAGACAGGATGTCAGAGCTGACCCTCAATCTGTAGTGCTTGGGTCACAGGGTTTTAACACCAATCTTGCGGAAATGCAGAAACAGGACCCAGCAATTGGGCAAATGTATCAGCATATCGCTGACCCAGTGAGTCAACCTCTTTCCGAGCAGGTGCTGAGCCAGTCTCCGGAGCTGAAGGAGCTGGCAGAGTTGAAAGACAATCTAAAAATTATAAAGGGGTTGTTGGTTTGTATACCAGTTGCACAAGGTGTCCCAAAGTGGGTAGTTCCCCGCTGCCATCGGGGGGTCATGATCCAACACGCTCATGACGAGCCCTGTGGGGGTCACCGGGGAATCAAGGCCACATACGACACTATCCAGCAGGTGGCATTCTGGCCTCACATGGGCCAAGACATCGCCGCGTATGTAAAGGGGTGTCTGACGTGTAGCCAGTTCCAACCATCACGGCCCTTGCACCGGGCACCACTCCAGAAAAAGGGCATGACATTCCCCTGGTCCAATCTACAAATGGATTGGGTGGGGCCGCTGGTGAGGTCATCCAGAGGGAACAAATATTTCCTCACTTTTACGTGTGCATTCACAAAATGGATTGAGTGCCTCCCAGCACCCAACGACACGGCAGAGACAACTGCAGTGCTGTTGGTGAACCATGTGTTCAGTCGATGGGGACTCCCCCTGATCGGGGAACCCATTTCACAGCTACAGTAATGGCAACCCTGTGGAATATGCTTGGGGTCAAGGCCCAGTTGCATATCTCCTACCACCCTCAATCCTCGGGCCAGGCAGAAAGGGCAAACCGAACGGTGGTTAGTATGCTCAAAAAGTTTGTCTCCACCAGCAGTAGGGACTGGGACGTTAAGCTGCCCCTGGTTCTGATGGCCATCCGAGCCACGCCCCATTGCTCTACGGGGGTCCCACCTTTTGAGATGATGACAGGTCGGAAGATGACTCTTCCCCTACACTGTCTTTATGGGGTGGAGGACCTGAGCACGACGGGGGCTGCTACGGCCCATCAGTATGTGTCAGACCTGCGAGCACATCTGCAGGCAACCTTTGCTTTTGCCCAGAACAATCTGGGAAGGAGTGCAGAGGGTAGGAAAGCATACTATGACCGAAAGGCAGTTAACCAGGAACTCCAAGTAGGAGACAAGGTCCTGTACTTCCAATTTGCCAAACTCACAGGGGTGGCCCGGAAGTTCTTACCCAGTTGGACAGGACCCCAGGAGATTGTCGATAAGGTATCACCGGTAGCTTATCGAATTCGGATTGAAAAGGGAAGGCAATCTCTGGTCTACAAGTGGGTGCATCACAACCACCTCCGGTTGTATCGCCCACCTCAAATGGTGCCGGAGGACACAGAATAGGGTTAAAAGTCCAAACCCGATCAAAGAGGGGGGTGCCCCTTTGTAGCTGCAGGTAGTTGGGTACTGTAGTGTAGGTCCTGCTAGGAAATATATTCAAAATTATAGTGGAACTGTACCATGTGCCTCATCTGTGTTCCAGAATGGGAATCCTAAAACTGCCACGGCTGGTCCTGAAAGTACTGTGGATCGCCTCGACACAGGCCCTTGAAGTTGTGGAACCCGGTCCTCCTACTGGCATAGTCCTGCAGGACGCTCCCGGATTGTTGTTAACAAATTGCAGAACATATACTCAGCGAGTGTATGTACGGCTGGACCCACATGATGTGTTTCAGAAGCACATCAACATGAACAGTAGGGTGTCCTATCATGGTAGGCAGTGGGCTGGGGATACTGTATGGCATGCCCAGCTAGACACTATACACATGCTCCGCCAGCTGAGGAAGGCAACAGTCACCCAGGAGGAGATGACAGGCCTCAGCCGCCCCAAAAGGTTCTTGGGGGGTCTGATTGCTGCGGCCTCTGCCGTGGGTTCACTATTTTCAGCTGGTCTGTTTGCTGCTAACACTGTCACCCTGACCACCCTGAGTAGGCAGGTGTCTGGGTTACGTAAGGAAATGCCAGAAATTTATGACAGGCTGTATCAACAGCAGCAGCGGCTGAAAAGCCTAGGGAAAACCTTACAGGGCACAATTTTAGCAGTAAACCTTCATGCAGCAGTGTTAAATAACACCCTCCACACCGTGGGCAGGATTGTCGACGTGTTACAGTGGGACTATGCTTATGTGCAACAGGTCAGAATGCTGATGCAGGATCTGCTTAGGGAGCTTAGTGCCACGGTAACTAGCCTAGCCATGGGACAGATTCCAACCTACTTGGTTCCACTGTCCTTAGTAGAAGAAGTACTGAGGACAACCACTTCCGAGATGGTGCAGCCAGTGCAAGTACATCTTGCATACAGTCTAGGCAGTGCCATTCCCATACATGTCAACCCCGAAGCCAAGGAAATAGGTTTCCTGTTGAACCTTCCCATCGTGAGTAGCAAGGATATCTATAGACTCAAGTCTATATCGAACGTTGGCTTCTGGAGGGGGGACATGCATGTGAAGTTGACCACCCCACCGCTCGTAGCTTACCAGGAGGATGATCCGAATTTGTACCTTGTTCCAAACCTTGAACTGTGTATATCAACCAAGGATATCCACTGGGTATGCCCAAGTAAGCCATTCCTTAGGGACACAACTCAGAGGTTATGTGGTATCAGAAAGGGGACTGCCACTGAAAAGTGTAAAGCCACAGTGACGAGCAAAAGTGAGGTTAAGGAACTCCAGGTTGAGCAGGTGGGAAAGATTTGGCTGGTCAGCACACCACAGTTACCTGTTACAATAACCTATGACAGACATGATACAGCTACCGAAGTGCAGCTACCCAACCAAAAAGTTTTTCTACAAGTTCCTGAAGGAGCTTGTAATGTTGCCATAGCCAAAATGTAAATGTAGTGGCTCTCTGAAGGCACCAGTTCTGTAGGGTTTGGGCATTTACTGGAATAATTATTAATTGTAGCAGTAAATCACAAAGTTGATTCTTTTGATGGCTTTAGAATCCAACCATGTGACATAACTCAAACAACGCACACACACAGGTACTAATACACGAGGATACATTTATTAATACATAGAATACGCATGTAAACCTAACAGATCTTATCGAGAGGGTTATCAGAATACAAAAGATATATATTCAGTCAGTTACGAAGTGTTACACATATCAAGAGGACATACGTTCAGTATATCATTCATTAAGACCGTTTCGTAAATGAACTTGGTTATAACTTCTACATTAGATACTCAAAACAAGTACATAACTCTTAGGAATTAAATTGATATCAACTGGTTGGGATAACAATTAAATTCTCGCGCTGTAATGCATTGAAATTAAATACTCATCCAATCTCTGGGGATTCAGATCTCCTGCGGGCACAAAGAAACAGTTGCAGGCTGTTGCTGTCAACCGGCTAGTTAGTGTTGGCTTTAACTAGCAAAGTTTGTGCACAGGAGAAAAGATGACTGTGGGTCCCAGCAAGTCAGGAAGAGGACCGGTTCGTTCCTGATGAAGCGTTAGTTCTGAATAGTGATTCAGCTGTCCACAGTTCCGACCTGTTCACGAGGCCTGCTGCTGGTGCTAACGTCGGGTGGATCCTCTGCTTACTCTCTGGCAACCTCCGCTCTAGACTCTTAGAACAAAGGAAAGTTCTGGCACTCGGACACACTGGCCATTCCGTGGTTGTCCGGGCTGAGTCTCAGGATGGTCAGGAGGCGCGCTGCGAGAATGTCCTGCCCTTGGGAGCCTCCTGCTCCTGGGCCGTCCTGGCCTGGAATTCTCCTTTGAATTCCCTTTAGAAAAGTCCACAGAATTCTCCTGAATCCCTTCTGAATCTTACTGAATCTCTGTGTTGCCTGTTTTTACCTGGAGGAACTTCAGCTCATTGATTGGCTGAAAGTTCCATGGGCATCAGAGTCCCACGTGGGTTACTCGGCCCTACCAGTCCCTGGTTGGTTGATCAAGGTGAGATATGAGTCACTTACTCCTGACACTTAGGAATGCAGTCCAGATGTCCAACTGGCACTCCCTAGACAGATAGGCACCAATGGATGACCATTGATCATGATAGCCAGGCTTAGCTAAGTGCATCCCCATTTGGGAGCTGTCCCTTATCAAAAGAAAACATCTTAAATCAGCCTGCATGAATAGTTTCTCTGTGGCTGCACCACAGAGATGAACAGAGAAATGAGGCCTAATTTGGGAAAGCTCAGAAACACTTAATTCTGCCTTATTAATAAGCCTCGTCGCTACACTTTCAATTCTAATAATACAGTGTGTCATTTCCTGCCCCAGTCAGAGGAACAGACAGTGAGCCTGTCTCTCAATAATAATAATACAGTGTGTGATCTCCTTTCCCAACATGAGGAACAGACAGGAGTGAGCCAGGCTCTCAATAATAATAAAGCAGATTATGATCTGCTGTCCCAGCCTAAGGAACAGTCAGGAAAGAGCAGGTCTCTCTATAATAATAATACAGTTTGTGATCTCCTGTCCCAGCCTGAGGAACAGACAGTGAGCCTGTCTCTCAATAATAATAATACAGAGTGTGTCCTCCTGTCCCAGCCTGGGGAACAGTGAGCCAAACTCTCAGTAATAATAATACAGTGTGATCTACTGTCCCAGCCTGAGGAACAGTGAGCTTGTCTCTCAATAATAATAATACAGTGTGTCATCTCCTGTCCCAGCCTGAGGAACAGTGAGGTTGTCTCTCAATGATAATAATAATACAGTTTGAACTCCTGTCCCAGCCTGAGGAACAGTGAGCCTGTCCCTCAATAATAAAAATACAGTGTGTGATCTCCTGTCCCAGCCTGAGGAACAGACAGTGAGCCTGTCTCTAAATAATAATAATACTGTGTGAGCTCCTGACCCAGCCTGAGGAACAGTGAGCCTGTCAATCAATAATAATACAGTATGTGATGTCCTGTCTCAGCTTGAGGAACAGAGAGTAAGCCTGTCTCTCAATAATAATAATTCAGTGTGGGATCTCCTGTCCCAGTCTGAGGAACAAACAGTGAGCCTGTCTCGAAATAATAATAATACAGTGTGGGATCTCCTGTCCCAGCCTGGGGAACAGTGAGCCAGACTCTCAATAATATTAATAATAATAATACAGTGTGATCTACTGTCCCAGCCTGAGGTACAGACAGTGAGCCTGTCTCTCAATAATAATATAGTGTGTGACCACCTGTCCCAGACTGAGGAAAAGACAGTGAGTCTGTCTCTCAATAAGTATAATACAGTGTGTGACGTCCTGTCCCAGACTGAGGAAAAGACAGTGAGTCTGTCTATAAATAATAATGATACAGTGTGGGATCTCCTGTCCCAGCCTCGGGAACAGTGAGCCAGACTCTCAATAATAATAATACAGTGTGATCTACTGTCCCAGCCCAAACGAAACACAGTGAGCCTGTCTCTCAATAATAATAATACAGTGTGTGATCTCCTGTTCCAGTCTGGGGAACAGAAAGTGAGCCTGTCTCTCAGTAATAATAATATAGTGTGTGATCCACTGTCCCAGTCTGAGGAACAGACAGTGAGCCTGTCTCTCAATAATAATAATACAGTGTGTGACCTCCTGTCCCAGCCTGAGGAACAGTGAGCAGTCCTGATAGTTACCGCTTTCCTGATTTAGCTCAGCAGCTTTTATTTCGCCTGAAGCGCAGGCAACTTGTGAGAACAGGTTGGGTTTGCTGTGCTCAACTGGCTCGGCGTCTTCGTGTCGTAGCGCCGCAACGGTGTGTTTTCCTTCCTTCTCTTTTCAGCCCGGAAGAAACATTTTACTTGTTCCTTTTGTAGCCCACGCATGCCGACGCCTGTGTTGTGTTGTGGATTTTCTCCTTCTTGAATTTGTACTCCTCCTCCCTCTCTCTCCCTACCTCTACCTTTCCCTCTCTCTACCTCTCCCTTTTCCCCTCCCTCTCTCTACCTCTCCCTCTCTCTACCTCTCCCTCTCTCCCTAACCCCCTCTCTCTCCACCTCTCTCCCTCTCCCTCGCCCTCCACCTCTCTCCCTCTCTCTACCTCTCTACAGCACTACCTCTCTCTAACTCTCCCTACCCCTCTCTGCTCTCTCTCTCTCACTCTGGAGTTTATTTTCCAGACAGAAATCCAGCTCCGTCCCTCCTGTGGAAGATTGGTGATGCAGGATGAGAGCCCCTAACCGAGAGCACTGCAGCGGCAGGTTCTGTGGTCTGTTTCAAATCCGCCCGCGATGAGACACAGAGGAGAAATGAAGAGCCCCAGTTGCGCTAGAAAATCACCAGGGAAAGAGACTTTCAATGTAAGAAAAAAAAGTCGTTAGTAACAGACATAATATGTTTGTTTTGTTTTTTAATCGCTGCGATGTGTGACTAAGCTCATACGACTAAGAGTTGCCCCCTTTGTCTAGATCTGGTAACCTGCTCGTCGCTGGTGGGCCAGATCGTGTCCCCCGTCACTATACTGGTGCATTAGGACCCACGCAGACCGCAGGGTGAGCGCCCCCTACTGGCCCCACAGAGAGGGAGAGGTAGAGGTAGGGAGAGAGGTAGGGAGGGGAAAAGGGAGAGGTAGGGAGAGAGGTATAGAGAGGGAGAGGTAGAGGTAGGGAGAGAGAGGAGGAGTACAAATTCAAGCAGAGGCCTGAGTGGAACACTGTCGTATGGCCCTGACATCAATCCCTCAACTCTCTGCATAAAGCAGTGGCTTATGGCCATGACATCCCACCCCCACCACTCTCAATGGAAAGCACTGTCATTTAACCATGACATCCCACCTCCACCGCTCTCTACGTAAAGAAATGTCGTATGGCCCTGACACCCACCCCTCCACTCTCTGCGTAAAGCAGTATCGTCAGGCCCTGACATCCCACCCCCGCCACTCTCTGCATAAAGAAGTGTCGTATGGCCCTGACACCCACCCCTCCACTCTCTGCGTTAAGCTGTGTTGTCAGGCCCTGACATCCCACCCCCGCCACTCTCTGTGTAAAGCAGTGTCATATGGCCTGACACCAATCCCTCCACTCTCTGCATAAAGCAGTGTCTTATGGCCCTGAAACCCTCCCCTCCACTCTCTGCATAAAGCAGTGTTGTCAAGCCCTGACATCCCTCCCCCGCCACTCTCTGTGTAAAGCACTGTCGTATGGCCCTGACCCCCACCCCTCCACTCTCTGCATTAAGCTGTGTTGTCAGGCCCTGACATCCCACCCCCGCCACTCTCTGTGTAAAGCAGTGTCATATGGCCCTGAAACCCTCCCCTCCACTCTCTGCATAAAGCAGTGTCATCAAACCCTGGCATCCCACCCCCGCCACTCTCTACGTAAAGAAGTGTCGTATGGCCCTGACACCCACCCCTCCACTCTCTGTGTAAAGCACTGTTGTATGGCCCTGACATCACACCCCCACCACTCTCTACGGAAAGCACAGTCATATAGCCCTGACACCCACCCCTCCATTCTTTGCATAAAGCAGTGACGTCAAGCCCTGACATCCCATCCCCGCCACTCTCTATGTTAACCCCTGTTAACTCGCTTGCTGAATGATCTCTGGTGAGATTCAAGAGGTGTTTTCTTCAACAGCCACTAAAAGTCTGATGACCTTCTCTGGATTTCCTGAATATGACGTAAAATTAGTTCAAATCATTTGGTAGTTAACAGAACAAAATGCTTTGGAGGTACATTTAAAACAGCAGAGCAACACTGTAGCACTTCGTGTGTGACTGAATTTAATTGTGTAAACCTGGCTCTCTATGAACACGAGCAAAGAGTTCTCACTCAACAGAAGACTGCGATGTGAGCACAATAATATAAGACATCTGGAGACACCAGAGATTGAACTCAGGACTTCATACATGAAAAGCATGCACTCTACCACTGAGCTACATCCCCTATGGCACAGATGGTGGAACTGACTTAAAGATGTGCATATGTTTACTGACCACAATCCACCCTTCATGAATAATTGAAATGAATAATTTATTTTTATATCCAGTCACATGGGCGACGGTGGTTGATTCTTCAACGGGGGAGTGCGTTTTCCTACCTCCTTACTCGACTGTCTTTCAATTATGTTTTCTTTGAAACCTTTTTGCATCTTTTAAGTGCTTGCGATTAAATTACGCATAGAAAAACAGCAGTACAGTTGATGTTCATGGACCGATGCACACAACTCCAGTAATAAAGCCCTGTCTGTAAATATTGTAGAAGAACATTAAAGGGCGAAACAACGCTCCAACCACGGGAATGGTAACAAGAAGGATCGTGTTCTTATTTAATATGTGCTTTTGAATTGCCTTGTCAATACACACAGGCTTTAGAGATGGACCAATTATTTACAGTGGTGTTTGTAAACAAAGATGGAACATGTTATTTCTATACCAGGAAGAAAGGAGCAGACTCTTAAACTTCAAGAGACAGAAACAGCACCTCATCACAGCTAACATTAATTAAAACATCGTAACAGAAGAGTGAAGCCTTGAGTGAATCAAATTAGTTTTTGTTGGTCATCTGTGTCTTCATAACTTTGTAGGTGAGAGAGAGGATTGCGAAAATGTGCAGGTGGTTCTCAGAAGTGCGTTGGTGGTATAGGTTCCTTCAAATAACTGAGCCAGTGCATCCCCAAATCTTTTCAAGATGATCTGTGATTTCTGAGTTCTTGACGGATTCAGGCTCCTTCTCAGAGGTCCTTGCTCGCCAAATAACTTTGCATCTGAGGAAGAGCACCACGGAAAAAACCCAACTCAACAAGCGAGTGCGTTGGTTGCTCTTGCTCTTCATGCAAGGAGCTGTTTTTTTTTCCTCGCAATAATCATTATTAACCAGAAACAGCAGCACAGGTAGGTCGCATTTGTGATTATGTCACTTGTCTGCTTCAGCAAGGTCAATAAAAGACTCTGAAAGTAGTAAAGCAAAACTGAACTCAAAATCATATTAGGAATTCTGAGCGATATCTCCATACAGGTCATCCAATAAGAACGTTGAAATATTTGAATATCATCTATCTGTAGATTGCGCTGCTTTTTACCCAGAGTAAAACTATTGGATTGAAGGAATGCTAACCACTGGGTTTAAATGTATAGTTGTTATTTGGAGAAATCTGTAAACTCGTGATCGACAGTGCTGATTATTTTCCGGAGACGGAGCACTGATGACCTATCCGAGCTAATTGATAAAGCTCACCCAGTGGATACTCTAGCAGAACGTCAAAGAACATTCACCTTTGTACCCAAAGAAACCAAAGGAACAACATCAGGAAGCACAATCAATTCCCCTTTTAAATCTTTCCTGTAAGGTATGCTATGTGAATTCATGAAGTTAATCCTCTGATCTCTTTTGATCACGAACAAAGTACTTCTGATGGAGAGCTATGTTCAAAGATTTAATAAGCTTTACCCCTGCCAACGATTCGGCGTGAAGAATTAAAAGTTTCACAGACAAAAGCAGCTCACCACCACAGCCAATATTAAATGTACTGTACTTGCCGGTACACTATCATGTGCACTGCCTCAAAAGTGATCTTGGCAGATGTTGTTCCCTACATAAAGCTGAACTTGCCAAAGAGAATTTCTGTTGAGAAAACAAAATATTTTTTCTGCCTTGATGTTAAGCCTGTCTTTTAGAAAGTCTATCTCTAAACACCTCCTGCAGCCTAACAAAAAGCACTTTTACTGATCGTATTACAGGTCTTAAAATATTAACATTTGGCGGTGGTGGGATTCAAACCCACACCCCCAGAGAGACTGGAGCCTAAATCCATCGCCTTAGACCGCTCGGCCACGCTACCTTCCTCCATGTCCATCTTCCTCACATTGCTGGCTTGGACTGGGGGGCTTCAGCTCTTGTCGTCGGATCTAATGATATCATGACATGTGGAAGTGACTGCACCTTCATCTTCCGAGATGCTTTCAATAGCACAAATGCTACTTTCACCGGCACAAACATAGCAATAACGAAGGAGGTGGGTTTCATCCTTTGTGCTGTTTGTAGGGGCACAACTCTACGGTGATCTACTGACTTGAAGAGCAAAAATCAAAATCCTCTGCTACTACTATTGCTTTTTTCATAGTTTCTTCAAATCCTTCATTTGAACGTCGATTTTGAAGGATATTGATGATAATACCACATAAATTGTGGTTTTCTTGTGATCGCCAATTTTATTCAAATACCAGCCTTTTTTACAGTTCCTTGCACGTTTCACAAGGTATAATAGCCCTCCTCGCATCCTCAGCTAACATATTTTAAAATTACAATAGATTATACAGCATGCATGTTTACATTTATATTAAAATTAAAGTAAATATACAAGAATACATACAGTGCTAACCCAATAATTCTTGTCAGGTTCTGCAACAAATCTGCGTTGTTATTTTAACATGTTTCAGCTGAGGGTGCAACAGGAGTATAAATGAATTTTCCCGCCAGCCATTCAAAGACCAAATTCCATGAGTGAACATTATTTTCTCAGATGTTGCCGGCATTGGACTTTGCCGGTGGTATTGAATTATGTCCACAACTGTTGTAGTAGTTCCTTCTTGAAATTCGACACGTGCAAAGCACTCGTAATATCATAGGTGTTAAAGTTCGCTGAGTCTATTCGAGTCATGGTGTGTATCCCTGCCTATCATTGGGAGACGGGTAACTTTTTTACACTCAGATTCCAATCTTCAATGCTTTGTGTGAGAGCTTACATAACTTTCATTTTCTCACAATTTCTGACGATTGTTCCAAAGGGGCACCCTGTCAATTCCGAATACTTTTCAAAAATCTGCCTGCATGTTTGATTATTGTCATTTCATTTAGAAAAAGTTCAATATTGATCATAACTAAAGAAAATAATGATCACGAACAAAAAAGGGATAAAGATGCAAGTCGATCTTGAATCAGAGTTGGGTGAAACGGCTTCTGTTCTGATATGGTTGTATGAGAAACAGGAGGAATCGCCAATCTCCTATAGAACATGAGTTGAATCAGGAGTGAGACATTTCATATACTCGTGCATATGTCAACGCCTGACCTACATCGTAAAACTAAATTAAAAACTAACATTAAGTTGTCAGAGTCATTCATTTATATACAAACAAGAGACAGACCAAGTAATAATTCTACATTAGTTCAGGTGGGTAAACTTGAACTAACTAACTAATAAACCTTTTAATAATTCTACATTAACGTGTCCTACATTAATCAGACTAATTGACATGGTCTGATTCAGAGCCTGTGCAGTTCGTGCTAATTACAACAAGGACAGTTCTGATCCCTCATCACCGAACTGAACACAAGTTCAGCTGTTCTCCAGTTTTGTTACGCATGGTTTTTCATTGCAATTGAGTTCAGAGCTGGAGCTGATCTCCAGACAGTACAGTGTTTTGGGTAAGTTGTCGAAATTCGCATGAGGCTGCAGACAACTTACCCAAAGTGTTTTCTATAGCTTTCAGGTGGAGTTCATTTATATAAAACAACGTAAGTGGTATAAACGCAACAAGCCAGACGGCAGTCCAACTTATAATTTTCTGACGCGAGGCCTGACGCGTTATTCATTATGCCACTGACCCTGCTATTGTAGTGCTAAAAAACACGTTTTCTACATTTATGTCTGTTCACTCTAAAAACTCTAAAAAGGACAAAGGGTTTGTGTGTCCCGCTAAAATTCCGCTTCATTTCGAATGCAAATAAAAACCGTTTTGTTCCAAGAAATCATAGATTTGTCACATCCTTCATACTATACTTCTCTCTTGTATTAGTAAAGCATTTTGATTTAAACTGAACAATATATGAAAGGTTTCATCTATACACTTACACATAATAAGTATACGAATAAATACTCGGAAGAAGCCGCAGCTCAGGTATTAGAGAGATTTAAAATCGGATCGGAGGATTTAGAGTCCAGACTGCAAACCAACAGCTTACATAGGTCTTTTATAGAACCCTTTTGATTTCCTCTACTTTGTCCCTGTGATGTCATTGTCCTGCTCGCAGCCGAGCCCGACACACGTCTGGTTTCTGTCGCTTGACGCACACCCTGCGGTCCATGCGGGTCCTAATACCCCAGTACAATGAAGGGGACACTAAACTGTAAACAGGTGCCGTCCTTCGGCTGAGACGTAAAACCGAGGTCCTGACTCTCTGTGATCATTCAGGAGAATGGTGGTGGTGGAGGGGAGTCCCCATTACCTGTAAAGCGCATTGAGTGGAGTATCCAGAACAGCGCTATATAAGTGTGCATAATAATAATAATTATTATTGTAATGTAAAATGCAATAAAAAATAAAAAAATATCAAACTTTGATTCAAAATAGATTAATGTAAAAACTGATAAAGCTAATGCTTTTTTCAGGGCTATAGCTGTAGCTGCGAGAAGGTTAAAAGCGCACAAGTGATCTGTCTTTCGTCAAAGTAATTGCCGGAGCAGTAAGACGCAGAGCACCATCCAGCAGCTGTAGACGATGTTCGGGGAAGAGCTAATTCTGTTTTTAGCACAGGGAGTGAGAATGAGCTCAGTCCGGCTCCGAGCAGAATCCATCCTGGTTTGGTTACAGTGCGCCTGAGGATCTTTGGATCGCAACGTAAAAAAAACAATTGCTCACATCGTGTGACTTCCACGACAGGAAGGAAAGATATCACTTAAAAAAATCAGAACTGAAGATTTGGATCCTGGGCCTCAATTTGATCAAATTATTAAAATAATAACTATTAAAATATCAAATTGTGTTTCTGCAACATTTCGTGCACAGTACGCCATTTTTATCTAAAAATAAAACAACAGTCACAACGAGAGCTTACACGCAGTCTGGGGTATATTCCCCTTTTATATTTTTGCCACTTTATATCGAACCTGTTATACTCCCAGAAGTGCACAGTAGCTTGTACAAATGTACAATTCACCACTGGTATAAACAGATGTGTGCCGTGCCTTTGTAAGCATTTGTTTAAAAAATAAGTTCACAATACAATAAAAACACAGAAAGCACAAACTTCATAATACAACGATACAAAACCAATACCAAATCATTATGCCAATTAAGTACCTATTCTTT
Source organism: Lepisosteus oculatus (assembly GCF_040954835.1). Lineage (NCBI taxonomy): Eukaryota > Metazoa > Chordata > Actinopteri > Semionotiformes > Lepisosteidae > Lepisosteus > Lepisosteus oculatus. The sequence goes on along the minus strand of NC_090709.1, from coordinate 16,420,840 downwards.
GAAAACAGAGAACACCTTTATATCTACAAAAAACTTGACATTTGTATGTATTTTTGAATTACAAAGCAGACAGAGTAGTCCCTTAATTCAAAGATCGGATCTTGGCCAAAACAAGACAATCAGACGTGGGCTGAATTCGGAACAGGAACCTCTACTTCGTCGTTTATTGAACTTTTGATAAATGTCTGAATGAAACAGATTCGCTTTTTTAACTCTTTGATTAAAGTACACAAAAAGCACCTTCCTTCGAGCCGGAATCGAACCAGCGACCTAAGGATTCCCTACTGACTCCACTACAGTCCTCCGCTCTACCAACTGAGCTATCGAAGGGACGTCAAGCAATGCTCCCTAGCACATACTGCCCAATGTAGTGAAATGTTCCGGGTGATTTAAATCCCACTTCGACATCAAGTTTCCAACTCGTTTCCTTAGTCTTGTTTACCTTGAATTTAAGCCACGAACCAGGATTCTACTGTATAAACTTCCAGGGATATTACAAAATGTTTGATGGGGCATCAATCATTCCAGGCGGAAATTGACTCCTTTTTTTTCTCGAGGGATCATATTAAACATTTCATTAGTATCGAGAGGAGGATCACCATGAGACACAAAACAAATAGTTTCTTTCTGTCTTTATTAGAAAGTAGCGTTTGTGCTACATTAATAATATTTTCGTGGAAATAAAGAAGTTTCGAAATGTGGTTTTGAGTTAAATATTAGCGTGTTCATGTAATTAGTTTGTGTTTGTCATTACTATATATATATATTGCCATGTTACTAGAATTTGTAACTGAAGTTTACTAGTTGTGTTTTTTATGATGGTTAGACATTTGTTGATTACAATATTGTATATAATGTATAATTTGAACTACATATTTTTCAGGTGTGAATAGTTGTATATTTTAAGAATAAATTTCTAAAATAAATCATTGGCTTTATTTACTAGTTTCTACACCTATAAAAATCTTTCTTTGATGTATAATAGACCTTTAACTATATATGTATAGTAGTCTTCTAAATTTATCCGTATAATAGAACTACAACCATTTATGTATAATAAACATATAATCAATTTCATTCTAGACCAGTTACGGAGCACAGTTACACGTCTGGTATGCGTTCAATAGTCGTATATTCTACATCTTTTGCCCACTGGGATGTGCCGATTTTAACTTGGCAAACCAAGATACACATTTTCTAATGAAACCTTAATTAAAAGACAGTATGTTTCTCGAAAGCGTGTTATGTAAAAAAAGAGAAAAACGAAAATATATGGATGGTAATCTTTCAAAGCTGAAGATTTTACTTTTGAAAAATTGACATTTTATGTACTGTATGCAGATGCATTCGCTGGTTTTAGAACTTTGCTGTACTTCCTGAATCATTTTCAGTATTATAAAGTGGGTGTAGATTTTTCTTTCAGGTTAGGACGCGAGTGTGTACATGTGTTTGATTTTCGTTTCACTGATTCTCATTGAAGATTTGGGAATTAACGACGAAAGAATCAGTTGCCTCGGAAAGCAGAAGGTTTGGTTCTCAACGATATTGAAGACACGCCCATGTAGAGCAGCGGGTGATGATTTGTGCTATAAAAGACCAAGTGCTCAAAGTGACGTCTGCGTTTACCGTTTAGACTTTTCATCTCGGGCGCACTTTTAGAAAGCAAAGATAGAGCAGTTGTGTTGAATCACATTATAGCAGCGGAAGCGTGCTGGGCCCATAACCCAGAGGTCGATGGATCGAAACCATCCTCTGCTATGTACACTCTATGCACGATTGATAAGCATACCATCAGTTTAATGAAGTGCATTAAAACTGTTTTTTTCTCTCGTGTGTATGAAAGCTTCACACTTAAGGTACTATTTCATCTTTACCAATAGCAGATGCCCAAATGTATCTTTGGTTGTTCTGCGATCCTTCATAGTTTCCTCAATTCCTTCAAATGAACATCCATATCAAAGCAATTATGTATATATATATTACAATTAAGGTACATATTAAAAATATCAACGCACATTTGTATAATGCTCATTTAATAATGATTGTCAAGGATTGTCAAGTTCTCCAACAAATCTGTGTTCTAATTTTAAAATATTTTTGCTAAGGATACAACGGGTGTATAAATGAATTCTCCCAACAGCCAGTTAAAGAAAAATTCCACACGTGAAGATGGTTTTCTTGGACATTGACTTAGGTACTTATTTGTTTACTTGTTGTAGATGCACACGAGTAAAACACAAAGATTTCCTGCCACATTCAAGAGGGTTTGCGAAGAAATCCCTTCAATTTTTAGCGGAGATTTTGTTTACATCATCACAATCTGAAGCACGTCCCTGAGTACGTTTGACCCACCAGCCCTTTGTTTAACAGCTGCACAGGGACACATTCCCGTTGCTTTTCACAACTCACATGTTTGTAGTTAAAGAAAATAAAATACTGTCATTTTCCTGCCAGCTGGCAGTATTTCTTCTGCACTGACTAAGAGTAACCAAGAAGTTCATTTCATCTTTCGCAGGCTGTAATCTACAGAAAAGGAAGTGAATACTTGTATTAAGCTAAATCAAGCCGACGGAGTTGCACTGCTGTTGTTTTTCTCCACTTTTCGTTAAAAGGAGAAAAAATCACTGGCATTTTTTGGAAGCATTTCTTCTGTCCTGAGAAGCAAGATTTGTATTTTATCTTTCAGAAGTTGTATGAATTTCTTGAAGTTCAGAAACAACTTGTTCCAGAAAAGAAATTAACACTTGCTTCAAAGTAAATCAAGACGTCGGTGTCTCTTGCTGTGTGTGCTCTTATCTGTCCATCTCTCTATCCTCTTCTCTCTGGCAGTCTGTGTAGAGTATCTGAAGGGGATGTAACACCACTTGGAAAAGAAAAAAATTCTCAGGAAAATTCTCAGGCAGAATAAAAAATCATTATTCTCTTCTCAGTCAGATTCACAGCTCAGACTCACACTCAGACAGGATCTCAACTCCGTACTGCTCTCTATCCTCACAATCCAGAACCAGAAGATATTCAGACAATCAGTGCTGCTACATGAACAATATCAGACAGAACAGCCTGGACTCATGTCACATTTCCCCCTTTTATCTTTCCTCCCAGCCCTCTTAGAGACATAGAAGAGCTCCTGGTTCTCCTCTCTGTGAACTGGGCACAGGGGTCACTGATCTGGCAGTTGTGGGCTCTGTTCCAGGTCGAAAGCAAGAAGGATCTATTAACGCTTTCCAGGACTTCCAAACTCTTCAGTATTACTTTCTTTACTGTATGTCAGCCTCCCAAAATGTTTATAAATGTTTTATGAGTGTGGAATTATCTTATTATTTATATACAGTATTTATGTAATAAACAACAGTAGTGACACTATGATCGGTATATTGATTATTTGTAGCCTATGGTCCGATGGTCGTGTCTACAATAGTGACCATTTGACCAGTCTGTAGCTCTGAGCAGTGGGACTCAGATCACACAGAAGACCCGCCTGTGTGTGATTCCATACCAGCCCTGGGATTCAGCTACTCTCACAAATGTCTCACAGACCGTCTTATAAATTTACAATTAGATGAAGTCATGTAACAGTTTTACAGATAATTTAAATAATCAGACAGCAGTTTTGGCAGTGGATACATCTCCACATGGGAGAAAGGAACTGAAATATATGTGCTCACTGTAAAGTAGGAAGAGGTGGTCAGACAAGCAAAACAACTTTGCAGATAATGTGAAGTGACATTGTTTTGTGTCAATCAGCTCACAGATTTCGCTTCATGTGCCTTAAGCTGTGCAATTTGTATGGTTGTTGAATGAGATTGATTTCTTCACAAGCCCAGTCAATTGACAGTGGAGAGCTTGCCGACACACACCTTCATGAAGACTCTCTTCATTGTCAAGTCGCCTCCTTTGCATACAATAGTAGCACCGACACTAAGAGAAAGGATGAGAAATAGCGTTTATCAAGCGATTGCAGTGTTTGTTTGACTGAGGATCCTTGTGTGCTGAACTGGCCTCTGGAGAAGTGTAGTGCAGTAAAACAGAAGGTTTGTGTCACTCAAGATTGTTACAGAACAGAACAATACAATTACAATACTTTTATGAGAGTAAATATTACTGGTGCATCACAGTTCTTATAATGGTGAAAACAGGAGCACCTTCTCTACATTTTTGACTGAAGTATTTAAATGGAAAGAAATACTATCACTATGCAATTCATAAATGCAATTGACCTCCTCTAAATGTTCTAGTTTGATGAAACAATGTATGGAATTAGGTGACAATATCGGAATTCATTCAAATGCTCAGGATTAATTTTCAGCAACAAAAAAAGTGCTCGGAAATATTTTACAAGAATGAAACCTTACATTCACCTAAATAAACATTCACCATCTACATTAGCAGAGAACAGTAGGACAGAAGGTTAGTGTCACTGGACACTGCATCAGAGAGGCCGATCTCTTCTCCCTCATTATGCAGGCTTACCCACTCATGATGAACTGTCCTCCAGCGATACTCAGCTGCCATCATCGACTCAGACATGACGTTCATGTACATATTATACCTTAATATGGCACTGCGTTACAATAATTTGATCAAAACAACTGGTGAAAAAAAAGATAAAGACTTTGTCCAAAAAAGAAGCATTTATACCTTTCCTCTCCTACCAGCCATTACAAGTCACCTAGTTTTTAATTTAGAGCTAGATTAAAGCTCTAGTCTCTTTGGGGGTGTGAGTTGGAATCCCACTGCTGCCAAATAAGAAGCAAAAAACACACATTTGCTGCAGAAGTAACAGGAGAATTTGTGCCATTCAGCCTCATAGCGTGATGTCATTTTCTCAGGCTCATTTTTAGATGCTTGTGATCGAATCTATGATTCTTATGAGTGTGCCCTCCATAAAGGTAGCACAGATATAACGTGCCAAGTTTTCAGAGAATCGCATTAAATACAGGTCAGAAGAAGGCGACAAAGTGTCCGCTAGGCAGTTCAGCTATTTCAACGGTGTTCTCTGTTGTTTAGGTCCAGAATGACACCCGTTACAACCAGGAAACACACAGTGTCAGGCATCAAAAAGACTTCCCAAAACCCTGATCCTCTCCTTGATCCGGTGATGGCATCCAGACATTTCCTGCAACAAAGCCAGGATACGGTCTTCAACAACACGAGTGAAAGGCTAATTCCCAGCTTTTGCAATCCTTTGCAAAGAAGGACCGCATGTGCTCAGTGTTAAATGCGCTGTTCATTATTATTATTAATAATAATAATCTATACATTATATAGTGCCTTTAAAGGTGGCTTTTCAAAGTGCTTTACAGAATGAAACCAATAAAGTTAAAAAATACACAAGATAAGCAGGATGAGAATACACAGTTAGAGGAGACAATAGGTGGTGGTATTAAATACAGTAGGAACGGAGGGGTAAAGAATAGTTCATTAAAGGCTCTTCTAAAGAAGAGGGTTTTGAGTCTGGATTTGAAGGAGTTTAGAGAAGGTGACTCTCTGATATCCTTGGGAATAAAGATCCAGAGCTTTGGTACAAAACAGGAGAAGGCCCTGTCACCCATAGAGTGTAGATGGACTGGGGGACAGATAGGAGACCAGAATTAGAAGAGCGAAGGTTGTGAGGTGGGGAGTAGGGCGATAACCCAGACAGGTACTGTGGTGTCAAGCCATGGAGAGCCTTATAGGTGAGCATGAGGATTTTGAAGTTGACAGGAAGCCAGTGCAAGGAGTCCAGGACAGGAGTAATGTGATCACAGTCCAGTGCTAATTTCTTTCTTGTGGCTGCTGGTTCATTTTCAACTGTGGACTCTTAAGAAGTCCTTTATTTGACTTGATCAACACTGATCCCTAGAGGATTTTGAAAGGTTGAATCAAAATGATACATGACTCTGGTGGGACTCGAACCCACAACCTTTGAATGACTTCATTCTATCAAAGCCTAGAAGTCCAATGCGCTCTCCATTGCGCCACAGAGCCAACCGATGCATCGCTATATAAAACAGCTACAGAAAGCTGTAACTCATGCTTCTCCCGTTGTCTTTAAATTAAGCTCCATAAATATTGACAATGAGTGGCCTGTTGTCTACGAATAGATACCGCTGGGATTCACACCCAGGGTCTCCTGGTTTTTAGTGAGGCGTCTTAACCAGCTAAGCCATGGTGCCAAACCTGCTAAATGTTATCCACAACTTCAACCACCTGTGAGAAACGGGCAACTGCAGTGTTACGCCTGCTGGCTCAACAGATAATCCTTTTCGAAGTTTAAGGAGAGGATTTCTTTGTCAATTCAATTAAACATTTTAGAAATGCTGAACGATTGATGTGTTTCACGCGCAGAAATATTTTATCGTTACGTACTTTTTCTGTGCAGTAAGTTCTCCTTCAACTCCGCCCAACAACAGAGGTCGTTTTTAATACAGGAGTAAAGGCACACTGCACATCAGCAAAACATCCCGTACAGGTTTAGGGAGAGCGACATCAGTGATTGGAAGGTTGGAAGTTTCGGGTCACTTTTTTATTATAGATTCAAGCAGCCCTGAATACCTTTTCAAGAAACATTTCAGAATCCCAGTCACGTCCAGTATGATTGCTACACAGGTCTACAGTATACAATCAGAATACTGTTTGTGCATTATATAAAACACACCGCCCAAAGCATTTCTAAAACAGGAATTACATGTTTCTGAATGGCCCTCCTTTATAAATAAAATAAAAGGTCTGAAGCCTGCTCCAAAGAAGCACTTTATTCAGAGCTGACAAAGATGTGATAGGAAACATCTCGGAAAATGAAGATGCAGTCATTTCCACGCGTCGCACAACAAGAGCTGAACCCACCCGACGTTCTCAAGAGAGTAAGGTGTAAGGAGTGTGGCTGGGTGATCTAAGTGCTGGGTTTGTGCTCCATTTTCTTCGCTGGGTTAGGTTTGAATCTTGCCACTGCTAAGTGTTGGTGGGTTAAGACCTTCCTTCTATTGCGACGTCAATGGGTAAAAGCTTTGCTTGACAGTCTGTCGAGAGACTGAACTAGGTGTTTCAAGATAGTCTTTGTCAGCTTAACATCAAGGCATAAAAAAACCTCATTTTGTGTTCCCAACAGCAATGCTCTTTGGTCCCTTCAGCATTATGCAGGGAACAACATCTGCCGTGATCACTTTTGAGTCAGTGTGAATCGTAGTGTGCCGCAATTGTTTTTAAAATTGGTTCTGTAGTGTAAGAAAAACTGGCCGTTCAGGGACGCCAAATATGTAACTGTAGTGGCTCTCTGAAGGCACCAGTTCTGTAGGGTTTGGGCATTTACTGAGACAATTATTTATTGTAGCAGTAAATCACAAAGTTGATTCTTTTGATGGCTTTAGAGTCCAACCATGCGACATAACTCAAACAACGCACACACACAGGTGCTAATACACGAGGATACATTTATTAATACATAGAATATGCATGTAAACCTAACAGATCTTATCGAGAGGGTTATCAGAATACAAAAGATATATATTCAATCAGTTACAAAGTGTTACACATATCAAGAGGACATACGTTCAGTATATCATTCATTAAGACCGTTTCGTAAAGTGAACTTGGTTACAACTTCTACATTAGATACTCAAAACAAGTACATAACTCTTAGGAATTAAATTGATATCAACTGGTTTGGATAACAATGGAATTCTCGAGCTGTAATGCAGTGAAGTTGAATACTCATCCAATTTCTGGGGATTCAGATCTCCTGCGGGCACAAACAAACAGTTGCAGGCTGTTGCTGTCCAATCCGCGCTCTCTGGCTCGGTGCCAGGCTGTGCTGTGCGGCTTGTGACGGTGCACTGCTGATGCTCACTGTTGGCTTTAACTAGCAAAGTTTGTGCACAGGAGAAAAGATGACTGTGGGTCCCAGAAAGTCAGGAAGAGGACCGGTTCGTTCCTGATGAAGAGCTAGTTCTGAATAGTGATTCAGCTGTCCACAGTTCCGACCTGTTCACGAGGCCTGCTGCTGGTTACTCTCTGGCAACCTCCACTCTAGACTCTTAGAACAAAGGAAAGTTCTGGCACTCGGACACACTGGCCGTTCCGTGGTTGTCCGAGCTGAGTCTCAGGATGGTCAGGAGGCACGCTGCGAGAATGTCCTGCCCTTGGGAGCCTTCTGCTCCTGGGCCGTCCTGCCCTGGAATTCTCCTTTGAATTCCCTTTAGAACAGTCCACAGAATCCTCTCCAGAATCTTACTGAATCTCCCTGAATCTTACTGAATCTCTCAGGCTCTCTGTGTTGCCTGTTTTTACCTGGAGGAACTTCAGCTCGTTGATTGGCTGAAAGTTCCATGGGCATCAGAGTCCCACGTGGGTTACTCGGCCCTACCAGCCCCTGATTGGTTGATCAAGGTGAAATATGAGTCACTTACTCCTGACACTTAGGAATGCAGTCCAGATGTCCAACTGGCACTCCCTAGACAGATAGGCACCAATGGATGACCATTGATCATGATAGCCAGGCTTAGCTAAGTGCATCCCCTTTGGGAGCTGTCCTTATCAGGAACCTTAAATCAACCTGCATGAATAGTTTCTCTGTGGCTGCACCACAGAGATGAACACAGAAATGGGGCCTCATTTGGGAAGGCTCAGAACACTTAATTCTTTCTTATTAATAAGCCTCGCCGCTACAGTAGGCATGGTGCATTTGTCTGTGAAACTTGAATGCTGTGCTTTTTCACGCAGAATCATCGGCAGGAGCAAAGCTTATTCAATCTTTGCGCACAGCGCTCCATCAGAAATACTTTGTCCAAGTTTTGAAAAGATTGTGGGATTCTCTGCACACGCTCACATCGCGTACCTCAGACAACACCACCATTCGATGGGAAATTGATTCTACTTCTTGCAGTTGTTCCTGTGGTTGTGATAGTTACAAAGTTGCACTTTCCTCCACCTTCTGCTATAGTATTCATTGGGTGAGCTTCATCAATTGGCTCAGAAAGGTCAACTGTGCTTCGGAAAAAATCAGCAGCAGTGTCTTTATTTTGTCGGTGAGTATGGCTGTCTTTTAAAGCACATGAAAAACACGAGTTTGTGGATTTCTCCAAATAGCAACGAATTCAGCTGTGCAGAGCCTTACTGCTTTCAGAGGGTCTTTTACCGACGCTGCTGTAGTAGAGAAGTGACATAATCACAAACGCAACCATTTGTGCTGGCTGTTTAACTAAGTATTAAGCTTTTTTAACTATCACATGATTTTAACTAATTTAACATCATCTCCAGAAGAGCACCTCGCACTGCTCACTGAGCTGATGTATGTGCCCATTTCTCAAAAAATTAAATATCATCTGAACTGATTTTTTTCTACTTTAAATGCTTTCCTACTCTTTTAATATTTCAGTTAAATCTTTTATTTTGAAGTACTTTCCATTGATATTAATCCTAGTCCCGATGAATGATTCTGGGACATGGTGCGTCTTGAATAATGTTCTTATAGGTTTCAGTTTGGAAAAGTTCGCTCTCCAGAAGCTACCGAAACCTCTAATGGTCACACAAAGCTTAATGCAATAGCAACGTTTGGGGTTGAAAAAGAATATAACTTGCTATGAATATGAACACTGTTCCAGGAGGCGTGTAAGGACTATTTTGGCTCAGATCACCAATTTACCTTACATTTCTGATCCATTAATATCGCTATTGAATGCTAAAGGTAGGTCCTGGCAATACTTTTTGAGATCTTCTTTAGAAAAATTAAAAAAATATATATTTCCAGTACTAAACAAAAAGTAAAAAATACTGATTACGTGCAACTGATAAAATCTCTCTTCCAGGGACGTTGTAGCTACATGCAAATTACAATGGAAAACTTTATCAGCTTTAAAAGTTTCTTTTGCATTTATAAGACGATCAGCATGACACTCAAAACATACCTGTATTCAGTAAGCGGTGAGTCTGCTGGCTGAGCAAGTTGCCTCCTCTACACACAATAGCAGCCCTGACGCTAAGATAAATGAAAAGAAATTGCTTTTATTGGGCACTTTTCATATCCGATGAGCTTGACATCTCCCAAGGGCGATGGAGTTTTTTTGCGACACTGCTTTTCCCTTTTTTCTTCTTTCTGTACTCTGATGCAAAAAAAAAGAGAAATCATGTAAGGGAAAAATGTATTTTTTTCATGGAGAAAACGTGCACCAGGAATGTTTTGTTTTGAAGAAGTGATTTAACATGATACATGACCTAATTTACTAGAGTAAATGCTCACACTGCAAGGTCTGCTTTACTACAAGAGAGAAGTAGAGTGAAAGATGTCATAATTGCACTGCGTTGTTGAAGAAAGCATCTTTTTCTTTGAATTCTAAATCAATCAGAATTTCAAAGTGAAACACAAACCCTTTGTCTGTATTAAAGAGATGATATTTTAAAACTGATAAAAATGTAGAAAACACGTTTCTCACTTAGAAATTTAGGATGGGATTATTACTATTACTAGTAATTACTAGTTGCAGTGCTGAACTCACCATGGTGCAATTCAGTTACATGATTGGCCAGTGGTTTCATGGATAACGCGTCTGATTTTGCATCATGAGATTGGAGGTTCGACTTCTACCGGGTTCGTGTGTTTTTAAATCAGGCTACTCAGAAATAGAAGTCCATTATGTGAATGAACCGCACCTGAAAGCAAACGTTGGTCAGGTTTCCTTCTTTCCAGCATGAAATAGCAAATCGTTACAAAAAGCACCAGCTAATGTCCAATAGCATTAGTCATTTTAATTAACATGAATATACTGTAAGGTCTTGGTACATGGGATTGGATTTCATCCACAATTTAAAAAAGGGCAAATTATATTTATAGGCTTCAGACACATTTAAATACAAAAGTGACCTAAAACTCTGTAACTTTCAGGTTAGTTTGAACCTGTAATGAAAAAGGGGCCTGAAACTTCCATTCTGTGATGTAACTGTCTCTAAAGTCGGACGTGATGTTTCACGGATGTGCAGTGTGCCTTTTCTCTTGTCATGTTCAAAATGACTTGCTGTGTAATTTCCTGAATGCGTGTCCTGTACTGCTCTGTTATTTCATTTAGATTATCTATGTGGTGTACAGATAAAACCAAACGGCATGGTCTAATTCCTGGGTTCGGCACCAGCTGAACCTGAACATACATCATCCGATCTCAACATGATTTGAACACACAACCTTTTGATGTGGTATCAGATGCACTACCATCACACCACTCCCCATAAGTGCTTTTAATTCCCCCAAGGAGAAAAATATTTTTTTTCATTCTCTCCTGTGAGAAGCACCGCTCTTCCAACGAGGGTCTCTTCTTCCCAGACCACAGATTATTTTTCCTGTCTGGCTCTCACACAGAGGGCAGACACACTGTCTCCACTAATGTGTTTACTACATCTATAGATCTGACCCCCTTACAGCCCTGATATTCCTGGACAGGATCCCATATTGAGCAGTATTTCTCGCGTTCTGAACTTACAGTGTGTACACAATGTACTTTATACACAAAGTAAGTGTTTTCGTAACTCTTGGACGTTTTGTCAAAATGTTACTGGCATGCCAAAATCGCCCCCTCAACTGAACAGTCCCACCCCCCTCAGTTTTGGATAAATTGTCAATGGTCAGATAACTACACTAACCCCGAATTCACAGTTACTACATCAGACTGTTTAATGTGCAGGAGGGCTATCTGTCCAGGAACAGCACGTTACATAGTGTCTATGTTTTGGGGTGTCAACATTATTATGACCTTATTTGCTCAGGTGGACCAATGCCTTGCAGTAGTTTATCCTTATACTTACAATCGTTATATAACTAGGACTGTAGTTATAGAAGTTTCTACTTTCTGTTGGTTTTACAATGATTTCTTAATGATTCAGAACCTCGTTACCGTTGATGTTGTTGCAAAAATGAACACATATGGTTGATGCTCCAGGCAAAAATAATCACGTGAGTTCTGATGAACGTGGAACTGTTCTTCATCACTAAATACCAGATTGCTTGTCGTTATCTTCTAACATGAAATACTAATCAGTGGCATGCTTGCGAGAATTCACTTGGATGGTTGCAATGGCTCCATTTAAACCGAAATATCACTACCCCCCTCAGGATTTCAGACCCCCCCCCCTACAGATCATTCCCCTGGCGCCAGTCCTGGGTATAATGATGAACATAGCTGCCTTGCAAGCAGTGAATCTGGGTGTGATTCCCACCTGACCCATCAACAAACCTTTTCCAATGAATCTTTGATCAATTTAAAAAAGTCTTGAAGCTGGTAGGCTAGGGAAGAAGCACTGTTTGAGTACACTGAGGAAAATGTGCTACTGTGCTGTGCTGCTCCAGTAGCGCAATTGGTCAGGTTGTGGTGCTTTTATAGTGGAGTTATACCGAGGTTGTGAGCTCAATCATCACGTGGAGTATGTTCTGTTTTCAGCTGCAGAAACGTGCTGTTGAATTTATGTCGGTTCTTGTGTTACTTTTTCCTCTCGATGGAGCTGTATTAATGCAGGCACACCTGCTTCCATGTCAAGTTATTTTATCGTTGCTTACAAACCAACACACTGCAGACACCTCTGATATTGTCACTGCTTGTGGGCCACGTGTTCCTGCTGTCAGCCTACCATGATAATACACCTATAGAAATATTACTGCTGTAATACAGGAGCGAAGAAACAAAACGAAAGCACACCAAGTTTAAAAAGGTCAAAATGTGTCAAAGCCCTTCCTCGAGGAGAATGGGGTTCAAACCTACTTGTGCAGAGTATCATGTATTAAGAGGAGATTGCCTTAACCACTTGGCCACCTCCATACACACTTCAGCCCCCTCCGGACATGAGTTGACTCTTTCCCCATACTCAAGGGTAATTTTCCTCTTCCACCTACAATTTCAACATTTACCTTGTGAGATGTCAAACCACAGAGCCTGTGCTGCGCTTCAGTGTTAGCTGTAGTGGACACCCCATTGAACATAAAAAGCATATTGAACTCCTTGGACATAAGCCATTTCTCGTCACTTGCTCAGCGAGCAGGCTCAGCGCACACTGAATGCAGGTGTCTCAGAGCAATTGAGATGTGTCCAAGTGGCTGTAAAAGGGATATCTGATGCCAGTGCCATGGCTTAGTTCTCCGACGGCAGGCATAGCGGCGCGCCGGTTGGAGTATTCTCGGTCGCATTTAATGGCAACGTCATGGCAACGTCAGCTCAAACCACCAAATGGAGACAGGCGTGCTGACAAGCTGACCCTGCTGATGCAGAATTAACACTAGGATGTGAGAATGCTGTGGCTTAGTTGGTTAGAGTGCCTGCCTAGTAAACAGGAGATCCTGGGGTTGAGTCTCAGTGGTGCCTGTCTTGCCACACAGTTTATCATTATGGAAAGCAACATCCTTCTACATTAAATTTAATGGAAGTGTTCATTTAATTTTAGAAAATTTGGACTGGGGCGATGTATTATTGTAGCGGCGCAAGCTCACAGTGGTGCACTTGAGGAATGCGGTACAAGGGCCAGTGGTACATTTGATAACGCATCTGATTACGGATCAGGAGACTGTAGGATCGTAATGCTCTTAAACCCAGTACCATAACCGTAGTGTGTTCAGTCCTACACAACCTTTCTATCGACTGAATAAGCCTCCTGTTCCATCTCCATCTTCTTCCCACACATTCCGGCTATTTCAGCACCGTTATTGTTGGACCACAGTCACAGATACGTAAGGGACACTATTCTGAAGAACCGTCTTAAATAAATAACGTTGCAAAAGGTAACAATAATGTTTTCTTAACGTAACCTTACATTTGGGCGTACAATACAATTTTCTGTACCCTCAAATAAAACAAAATCTTACTGCTTTCTCCTGAGAAACACAAGTGTAGTGTTAAATCACAATAAATAATACAACAAATATACTAAACTAACACCCAGATGTGACAACACACAGCTATGACAGAACACATTGAAGACTTAAAAGCCCTTTAAATTTTTATTTCCTTAATTTCCATTCTCTTCCCTCCCCAGGATAACTGAAAACTAACTATAATAAAGACTGTATATGCATTACTTGTAATACAGCTACTAATAAAAATATACATGGAAGATATACATAATAATTAATAAATAACACTTTTATTAGTAAATACGTGTAATGATAACATTCATTGTGAATATTTGTGGTGTCTGGAAAGCAATTTTAGTTAAATATAATAATAATTTTCAAGCAAGTGGTGCATAAGCTTGTTACTTAATGAGTACATTATTTCCATTACATTCAAGACAGTTCTAATGTGATCGATTGTTCTGCTTAGTCCGCTACTGAGTAGCTTAAAACCTATGAAGAGGTGGTTTAAGCTAGACTCCTAATGCAGTAACATCTAACGGGCAGCAGCTGTTATTTTAGGTTTGTTGCAATTGAGAACAGGTTTAGTACAGAGCTGCTGACAAATTTCAGTGGAGTTTATTGTATAAGGGTTTATTGCAATTGACCCATTGTAGCTACCAATCAGCAGCAAGGAAAAACAAACTTCACTTGTGCCTTTTAAAAAAAGGGAAACAGAGTAGTAGTTTATGTGGTAATTTCAGGTACAATGTAAGAACTAACAATGTAAGAATGTAAGTTATCTACTCCCATAGTAATGCGTGGGGTCCTATAAATAGAAAAAAAACAATTTTAACCCGAAAACACAACAAACACAAAACAAGAAGTCTTCCAGGAACCCAGGTAAATCCCTGTAGTAGTCTAACAACTACAAAAAAAAAACAAATGCAACAACTTCAAAAGAAAAAGAACATTAAAAACAAATCTAGGGAACAACAAAAACACAGAGTCTAATTCGAGAGCTTTTTCAAGTCTTCAGTGCTCCTCTCGTCTCAGTAGACCTCTCTCATATATTTGTGTACAGGTCAGCTGGAGGTACACAGCTGATGGTAATTTAAGTAGGGAGCTGCGTCAGAATGCATGGGCTTCAAAGGAAAAAGTCAAGGTTTATTCCATGCTGAAAAGAGAAGGAAACACAATGTTTCAGCTGTGGAGCCTTATTTGATTGTGACTCGAAGTAAACCTTTACTTCTTCGTTTGATGTTAATTTATCTCCATCAGATACCTAATAATATCTAAACTTGACAGTTGCTTTCAGTAGCTAAAGACACTGCTCCAGGTGAGGCTCGAACTCACAACCTTGGCATAACTTCGCTGTGCACTGCTGTATAAGTACCGCGCGCTGACCGATTGCGCCACTGGAGCTGTGCAAAGTGTGCTCCTCATACAGACTGACGGTGCAGAAACACAGGGTGAAAACGGTTTCGGTTGTGGATCCATCTATACATGGGGAACACTGAAATAGCAAGGAGAATACAAGAAAAGAAACTGAAAGAATTGTGCTAACAGCAAAGGGGGACGGAGGGAGGTGGTCGGACAAGTAAATCAGCCTGGTAGATTGTTTGTAGCGACATTTTTGAGTCAATCGGCACACTGATTTCTCTTCATGTGCCTTGAACTGTGCAGTTTGTATTTTCGTTGTAGATAGGTTTCTTCAGAAGTCCAGTAAATTGACAATAATGGAGAACTAGCTGACGCACCCCGTCGTGAAGACCCTCTGTAAGGTGATTACACGTTTCATTTTCAAGTCGCCTCCTTTACACTCAATTGCTTCCTCGACACTGAGAGAACATGAGAAATGGCTTCAATTTCAATGTGAAGCGCAGTTCAGGCTCGATGGCTTCACATCTCCAATCAATCAAATAAAATTGCAGTGAAGCGATCTAAATAAGACTCTGAAGTACTGGGAAAGATGATTATTTTGAGCGTGCCTCCCAGGGTCTGCTACGAGGCTGAAGTTGGCTTCTTATTCGCCAGCTTCTTATGCGTGTTTTTCGTTCCACCTTAAATGCTGCTGCTGTGATGTTATGTCGCCTTTCGCCTGTAGATGGCTCTCTTCGATCAGTACTAATCCGGCTGGAAAACTGTAGACATCTTCACTGAAAGGGAATATCCAAATAGCGACTGTCCAAACTATATTTTTGTATGGAATATATTTCAGAAAATCGCAAACCAATTTTAAAAACTCACCATAACACGGACTTACACTGGGAAAAAGTGATTGCACTTTCTGCTTATTTCTACGGCCTCCCCCCCGATTATGAAAATGTCTCACAGTTCTGACACTGACGTGTGAAAGACAATGTAACAGACTATCAAAATCCTGAAGTACAAACAATTTTAATGCACCAGTTTTTTAAATATGACCCTCTGATCTTGGCATGTCAGAATACATCGGGAAAAAGTATGGCACGAATTGCAATGTCACGCATTGTTGAGAATATCACTGACCTTGCCGATATTTGCAGGGGATACGAATGTTTTGCACATGTTGAACTACAACATGTAAAAATTGAGCTCCTTAGTCAATATCACTGGGAATGTCCAATAATGACGTACATCAGTAGCCTCAAAGAAACTTAGACTCACACATGGAGTTTTATCTTTGTATGGAGATTGGGAGAATTAATTTATACTCTGGTTGCTCATTAGCTAAATTATTTTAAAAATATGACACAGATTTGTTTGAGAAACTTGTAATTGCCTTAAAGAGAGTCTTCTTGAAGATGTGCACCAGCTAGCTCTCCACTGTCAATTGACAGGACTTGAGAAGAAACTGTTCTCATACAACCAACATACAAATTACACATCTTAAGGAACATGAAGAGAAATCCGTGTACTAAATAACATAAAACTGTCGCTGCAAATTATCACCAAGCTGTTTTATGTATCTGACCACCTCTTTCCTACTTTGCAGCGAGCACAATTCTTTCTGTTTCTTCATTGCTATTTTACTGTCTCTTTCCCCCATGCGGAGATGGATCCACAGCCGAAACTTTAGGTCGGTTCCTGTTACTCTGTCCGATTGAAAGAGCTGTATGAAAGGCACTCCCATCTCTGCAGGAAAGTTATTGCTGCTCTCAACACAATATACTGCAGCCAAATGTGATAGCGATACTGTCACTGCCTGTGGGCCACGTGTTCCTGCTGTCAGCCTATTATGTCATGTTCATCCACACCCAGAAACATTACTGCTGTAGCACAAGAGTTATAGGTGCAGTTGATAGAGCATGAATCTCTTAATCTCAGAACTGTGGGTTCAGTCCCCACATTGGGTCCCTCTGTGTCAGTTTGATCCCCCAAATCCTCCTAGCATGACCTGATGGTGTAACAGTGATACCCAGTACCCAGCGTAATTCAGCTTTCTTTCCACTTGATTCAGATTTTGATCTGAAATCATCGGCCGAACAAAAGTTTGTCTAAATCGAGGGAGATCTGCTCTCAATCAAGTATTAAACACTTCAGCATTTACTGTTTGAATACTGCACTTTGTCAAAACACTGCCGCTTCTTAAGCTAATAAGTAACGGTTTTTGAGCATGCATTGTATTGTTAATGCTTATATTAAAAAAGCATAAATTCACATAATGGAATTTTGACGGAACAAAGTAGTCCAGCCCCTTTACAACATTACATACCCACTGATTAAAGCTTAAAACTACAGTAGCAGGAGTAATAATAATGGCAAGAACATGTTTGGAGTTCGGCATTTCATTTATTCTGCGGAAACATCGTATCGGAATGAACTGCCCGAGATAAAAGAGTAATTGCAGCTTCAGATCATATTTTCCAGAGCATTGCATTGTTCTGTTCATGCTGACTACACGCTTTAAATTTGTAATTTACTGCAAGCGTTGCTTTTCCAGATTTTTCTGAAATTCCTCGCATTTGACTTGACTTGAACTTTATTGCCATATGTAACCGGTGCTGGTACAATGGAATTCTTACTTACAGAAAGTCTCTCGATTGTAAAACAAGTGTAAAAAAAACAAAACAAAGTGCAAACAGTGCATCAAGACAATGTACAAACAAACAATAGACAATGTGCAAGTAAACATGCAGACAGTTTGAATATAAACAATACAGACGTGTAAACAATGACTGGAGACGTACAATAAATAAATTAAAATGAGGTAGATGGTGATGGTGTAGGTGTGGTCCGAGGGGGATGGCTAAATGTGTTCGCCAGTCTCACTGCTTGTGGATAAAAGCTATTGAAGAATCTAGTGGTAAGTGTCCGTATGCTCTTATATCTCTTGCCTGAGGGCAGTGGGGTGAAGAGCTCATGCCCGGGGTGGTGACTGTCCTCTGTGATGGCCAGAATTCTACCACGGCAGCGGTCCTCATAGAGCTGTTTAATCTTGGTGAGACCGCAGCCGATGATCTTCTGGGCCATTCTCTGCAGTGCCTTTCTTTCTCGCGAAGAGGTGTTGCCATACCACACGGTGATCCCGTTGGTGAGGACGCTCTCGATAGTGCAGCGGTAGAAGTTCACCAACACATGTATTGGCATCCCCCATCGCTTGAGGCACCTCAAGAAATAAAGGAGCTGCTGAGCCTTCTTCATGATTGAGTCAGTGTTCACAGTCCAGGTTAAATCTTTAGAGATGTGAATTCCCAAAAACCTAAAGCTGGTGACTGTTTCCACTTCCGTTCCATCAATACTGAGTGGGCTGTGAGTGTGTGGCCTGTGTCTCCGAAAGTCCACTATTAGCTCTTTCGTTTTCTTTATGTTCAAGTCCAGGTTATTGCTATGACACCACCGAAGCAGCTGTACAACTTCATCCCTGTAAGTGGACTCGTCATCATCACTGATCAGTCCTATTATAGTGGTGTCATCGGCAAACTTAATGATGTGGTTGTTGCTGTGTCTTGCTGTGCAGTCGTGAGTAAATAGGGAGTACAACCTTGGACTCAGACAGCAGCCTTGTGGGGTTCCAGTGCTCAGGGTGAGTGGTGTTGATGTTTTATTGCCTATCCGCACCACCTGTGATCTCTCGATAAGAAAGTCCAGCAGCCAGTTGCAGACAGAGTTGCACAGACCTAATCCCCTGAGCTTTGTCACCAGTTGACTGGGTATGATGGAATTGAATGCTGCACTGTAGTCCAAAAACAGCATTCTCACATACGAGTTCTTAGTGTCCAGGTGTTCAAAGGCTGTATGCAGAGCCAGGGAGACAGCATCATCCACTGATCTGTTGCTCTGGTAGGCGAACTGCAGGGGGTCCAGGGACTCTGTGATGGAGGAGTTGATGTGTGACAACACCAGCTTCTCCAGGCATTTTATCACCACAGATGTTAATGCTACTGGGCGGTAATTATTCAGGCATGCCACTTTTGTCTTTTTGGGGGTTGGAACAATAGTGTTTTTTTTAAAGCAGAGCCAGCACTAAAATATTTCATTCCCATCGCTGAATACATCGTGGAAACGGTATTTGCAACGGAATGCTGTCACACATGAAACCTCTTTGTTTTTCGGTTCTGAAGTTTGAAAATGAAAATAAAACGGGGGTCACCTCATAGGCTTGAAAGAAGTCCAAGCAGCATAAAAACCCGCGAATTCTCACAAATTGTGTTGCATTGTGCTGCACCTTTCTTCTGCTGCTTTTTTAAATCAGCCTTAAACATTTGAATGCATACCTTACTGCTGCTAATCACATTCACGTGTTTACAAAGCTTTTTTCTGTCCGTTATGTTTTTGCTAAGCAGTTTCTCCATTTTCCTCGTACTGTGATTGTGAGCGAGCACAACAACACTGAAACAGTGTAAAGAGATAAAAAAGTCAGGGTAAAACGCCTGACTGTCGGGAATGGGATTTGAACCCGTGCCTCTATTTGGAGAGCGAAACACAAAGCTTAAAAGACACGAAGCTGTGAATTTGCTGTTTTAAACCGCTTGGCTATCCTGAAAAATGTGTGCTGATTGTACCAGTCACATCCGATTTTCCGTAACTTTAGAACGATTGATATGACTGGACAAACACAATTTATGGCGTTTAGCATGACATGGAAAACGGTACCAGAGCATTCGGGTCCGGACTACCAGACTCAGAAACAGTTTTTACCCCCGCACTATCAAACTATCAAACTTCCAGCCTCTCTCACTCTCACCTCACCTCTCACCTATGATCTGAGCCTCACAGTGCCTTCTTTCTTACCAAAAACCCAAACACACATTGAAAATCTACCTCTACCATACATGTCAAAAGCTCACTCCCCATCATTTCTATCCCTTTATTTCATTCTTTTGATGCATGTTTTTGCACATAACCTGTTACCTTTTTGTTGTTTTGCACACTGCCTGTTGTTGTTTTTTGCACATCGGCTGTTGTCTCTTTCTTTTGTTATACAATTGTATTGTTGTTGTGTTTTTTTCTTTGTACTACTTATGTCCGAGAGCTAGCTAAATACCATTTCGTTATTCCATATACCTGCGTATGAGTATAATGACAATAAACTTGAACTTTTAACTTGAATTTGAACTTGAACTTGACATAGTCTTGCAGGCAGTATATTATTTTATCGTTTACTCGTATAAAAAAACATGGTCTTCTTGTTCCTAAGTCAGATTTTTAGTGCTTTCGAACGTTCCTTCCAACCTGGACTGACAGCTCACCAGATCTGTTTGTGATCAGACCATGGAGTCTGGGGCTGTACCAAGCGCACGTTCCTTCCCAATGCTGAGGTGATCATTCAGAAGATGGGTGTGAAGAGAGATAAGCTTTGTCGACTAAAAAACAAGGCAGGATATGCACGAATACTAATCACTGGCGACAGTTATGCTCTCTTACTATTGAGATCCCTACATTGCAAGTTTTTTTAAGACTTTGAAACTAAAGGAAAGTGGTGACAAATGAAACAGGCACAGGTGAGGCTTGAACCCACGCTCTTCAGTTTACGAGGCCAACGCCTTACCACTTGGCCAACGCGCCTTTGAGAAAGCATGGGAATAAGGTTGTTCAAATTATTTTTTTCTGAATCTGGTTTACATCGCCTGGATGCAGCAACAACAATAAAAGGTATACTTGTCCTTAAACTCGGACGTGATGTTCTGCAGACATGTGCACAATGTCCTGTTTTCTTGCAGTGTAGACATTTTGCTGTTCACGCTCCGCATTCATCTGCTTTGTGCGTTGTTAGTCCGCACCTGTAACATGTAATGTCAGCCGTCCCCTGTTCTTCTATTTCTCTAGCATGACTGTGTCCTGCTGCTCGGCTTTTGTTTGTAAAGTTTGAGCGAGCGCCCCGTTCAGTGTCACTTTGTCACTGTGGTCAGAAAGCATTCTTGATTCTGCTTGAGCTGCTTCATGAATTCTAGCGACTGTAAGAGCTCTTTTTAAAGTCAGCCCTTCCTCCTGCAGCAATTTATAGTCTCTTATGTGCACATTTTTCCACAAGTTGATCTCTTAACATGTCAGTTTCCAATACTCCAAAGTCACAAGATTTAGCCAATTCTCTTAGTGCAGTCACAAAAGCATCAACAGATTCGTCCTGAGACTAAGTTCTCTGCCTAAATTTATGCCGTTCCAAAACCACATTTCTCCGCGGTGTAAAGTAAGCGTCTAAGGCAGCTACAGTCTGTTCATATGTACCTTTTTCTCCAGGGAGATTGGCGAAAATCCGCTGCACGGGAGCCCCGATACAGTGCAGTAATGTAGCACGTCTCACAGCATCCTGAGCTTCTGTAGATCCACCGGCTATTTCAAAAAAATCTGTACGACTCCATCCATATCTTGTATTCCGTATACAAATCCGGAGCTACGAGGTTCAGTAGAAGCGGTGAAAAAAGCCGGGCATAAGCAAAGCTTCTCGGCGCGGCTGCCATATCTTCCAATGGGCAAGCTAAACGAACAGTCAGAAAATTCAAAAGTTCGTTTCTACCAGCAAGAGAACTAAAATCTGCAGTGTTCTGCTCGCTTTGAGTCCGTCAAGCACTCATCTCTCGTCGCCATAAATGTTGTGTATCTTAATAAAGAGACGTTTTAATATTATTTTAACTATTTTGTTAACTACACAGATCATGCCCTTACACCTTATATTCCTGCTTTCTACTCTCGTTCTGTTGTCTCGCGATGTCTACTCACTAAACTACATTTAGCATGACTTCTTGTTGCAGTTGAGCTCAAAGCTGGAGATGATCTCCATGTTCTACCGCACTAACTAGTCCGAAACGTAGTACACAGTACACACTTTTTAAGTGAAGTCAGGTTGTTAAAAAATTAAACCAGCGCCCTGTCACAGAAACGTACCCCAGTCTCCCGCGCAACAAGCGGGGGTACTCAGCACTATACTGTACTAACGAGGAGCGCTTGTCTGCAGCTGAGCGTCAGCTCTGTTTACTGTCGGCAGTCATTTCCTCATTTCCAAAGACTTTTTCACCTGCTCTCAACTTTTAAAGACGGTCATAAACGCTCAAGAAGTAATTAATGTCAGGTGGAAGTCTGTTTCTGTTGTCTCAGCTCTTGATAAAGACAAGCCGTGCGTGGGAGACTCCCTCCCTGAAGACGTTTGCCGTCACCCTGCGAGGGAGAAGAGCCATCAATCACCAAAGCAACCACTGAGACAGTTAACATTAAACACGTTAAATGCGAGATGTTGTGATTTTTTCCCCCGCTTAAGGCTTCTATCGATCCTACTCTAACGAGAAAGACCTCTTTATTAGAAGTGAGATTTTAACAAACGTCTCCAGGGGTAACTGCGACCTGAACGCAACGGCATCTTGCCTGTGGTACTTATAATGAAGTATATATTTTATTTCTTTCTACTCGTTGATAAGAAAAAAAGTGAAATCATGTAATTAGGGATATGTCTTTTTTTCATGGGGAAAACTAGCCCGAGCAAATGTAAAGTTTAGAGCAGCGCTCAATAAAAATGATCAGAACCCGAAAGCGCTTCTTATGCGGATCAGTATATTCCGATACCACTGGTTCTGCAGAAGAAATAAGAAAAGCCGAACTCAAAGCAGAAACGTGTTGCCATTACGGGTACTCTGTCTGCAGCTGCTTTAAGATCTACTCACACCACGATGCCATTAAGGCTAGTTAAAAAAAAAACACCGTCACCTTTTTGAACGTGATTATTAGACACCCGTTAAATCTCAACCGAGGTTTCTTGAGAGATCGTTCAGCGAGCGAGTAATAAAAAACTACTTCGCTTCCAACCTCTGCTGTCACTGTAAACTCGGACGTGATGTTCTGCAGATGTGCAGTGTGCCTTTCCTCTTGTCGTATTCAAGAGTACTCACTGTGTGAGCCTCTCACTGCGTGTCCTGTACTCTACTGTGATTTAATTTAGATAATGATGTGGAGTAGAGTGACAAGATCTACTTGAACATTTTCGGTTTGTGAAATGAAACACTAAATACACTACTGTAAATACAAGTAATGGACATTTAAAATAACCACAGTACAGCTAGAAGAGTGAAAGATAAAAGACTATTTAGAATGACATTCACAATAGACTTAAGAACAGCACATCCGCCCGAACAGGGACTTGAACCCTGGGCCCTCAGATTAAAAGTCTGATGCTCTACCGACTGAGCTATCCGGGCTCTGAAAGAAAGTCAACACTGTCGGGATCCTCGCAAGTCACGTGTACCATTCCCAGTAGAATGAGTGAGAAATACAGCATGACATGGGTAGTTAAGGGGCTCCCACAGTCCATCTTTCCTCACATTACTGATTTTTTTCAATAGCATTTTGACCTTTTTTCACATTCAGATTTTTTTCACATTTAATAAAATCTTTTAATCAACAACATTAAAAAGAAAACAAATGGAACATTTTTTGGAACAATAATTAAAAAAAAAAACTTTCAATGCCTTGGTTGTATACGTGTGCACACCCTTTATAAAGGGAGTTGCAACAGTGCTGAAATTTAAAGAGCATTTCTGTAGAGAAAACAGCCTTGATGTTAAGCTTAGGGAGCCTGTCTTTTAGAAATTCTATTTCTTAACACCTTGCACAGCCTCCCGCCAGACTAACAAATATTTTTTTGGAGAAATTGACTCACACACCGGAAGACACTAACGTTTATTTACGTTAGAGCATGTGAATAACAGTTTAACCGAAAAAGGTTGTAATTGTGATTTTGTTAAAATTCAATAAATCGTCTATCAACAGTTAGAATTCATTTAGAAATTGTTTTATTTCATAAACTATAAGACAATTAAAAGAGTTTATAGGTCATATCCGTCGCTTATGTTCTTTTAACTCTAGCGTTCAGGATCCAAACCCAGGTGCGGACGATTGTGTTTCTTGAATCTCTTGTAATCATCAAAAGTCGATGTGTAGTCCTTCAGTACTTTCTCGAGTTGTGCCATGGATATTTTATACGATCAATACTTGTCATGCTCTTTTGCATTTTCCTTAACAAACGGAAAAAGTTCAAGGTGTGTTTACGGCTGTGCTTCACATCTACACGAGAGCAGTACAGGACACGGAGTGAGGAGTTCGTGAAGCTTTCAGTTTAGTGCTGAGTTCAGAAGGAGGATTCGCTCGCCGAATGATCAATCAAGAAATCCCGGGTGAGATTCAACAGGTGTTTTCTGCAACAGCCACGACAAGTGTGAAGCAATCTCTGGATTTCCTGACTTTGAACTAAAATATTAGTTCAAATAATTTAGGATTTAACAGAACTAAAAGAGGTACATTTAAAATAGCAGCGCAACCCTGCAGCACGTCGAGTTTAATTGTGTAAACTGCATTTAATTGTGTAAACCTGGCTCTCTCTGAACCCGAGCAAAGAGTTCTCACTCAACAGAAGATTGCGATGCGAGTACTCTAATATAAAAGCACCTGGAGATACCAGGGATTGAACCCGAGACTTCATACATGCAAAGCATGCGCTCTACCACTGAGGTACATCCCCGATGCTAAAGTTTATGGAACAGACTTAGAGATGTGCAAATGCTCACTGATCACACCACTCACGAAGAATGCCTGCAGTTTCCCACTTTCGCGTTTCTTCTACAACAGAGTAAATTCATAGGAATGAAGAAATAAGGAAGGAAAAATAATCGCATCGAAGCTTAAAGAGACTGGGCACAAATTAATCTGTTATTTTTGTATCCAGTTACATGGGCGACGGTGGTTGATTCCCAGACGGGGGAGTGCTTTTTTTCTACCTCCTTACTCGACTGTCTTTCAATTCTATTTTATTTGAAAGCTTTTTGCATCTTTTAAGTGCTCTTGATTAAACTATCCATAGAAAAACAGCAGTACTGATGATTTAACGCAAAAGGGTGAAACAACGCCCCAACCACAGGAATGGTAACAGGAAGGATCGTGTTCTTATTTAATATGTCCTTTTGAGATGTCTTGTCAATGCTCACAGGCGGTAGAGCTGAATAATTTACTTTTAGTGGTGTTTTTAAACAAAGATGGAACACGTTCTTTCTATACCAGGAGAAAAGGAGCAGACTTTACCTTTAAGTGGCAAAAATGACACCTTATCAAAGCTAATATTAATTAAAATGATATCACAACAAAGGATTTGAGCCTTGAGCTTTCATTGGACGTCTGTGTCTCCATAACTTTGTAGGTGAGAGAGAGGATTGTGATAATTTGTAGGTGCTTCTCGGAAGTGCGTTGGTGGTACAGGCGCCTTCCAAATAATTGAGTCAGGTTTGAATCCCAGCCAGTGCAAACCCAAATCTTTTCAAGATAATCTGTGGTCCGCTAACACATCTTTTGAAACACTACAACAGGTAACACCCCGTGTGAAACATCGTGAGCATCTGTTAAACCTCTCTACCTACCCGTTCCTCACAGAGACATGACGAGGGTCTAAAGGGACATTTTGAGCCGTAGAAACATTTTATCATTCTGTACTTTCCTGTGCGGTCAGGCCAGTTCCACTTTAACTGCGCCCGACAACGGAGGTCGTTTTGAAAACAACGAGAGTAAAGGGACACTGCACGTCTGCAGAACATCACGTCCGAGTTTAAGGACAGCAAGAGACTGGAAGCTAGGGAGATTCGGGTCTGTGTTTTTATTATAGGTTCAAGAAAATCTGAATACATTTTCAAGAAGTATTTCAGAATCCCAGTCAAATCCAGTACAAATGCCGCATAGATCTGCATTGTACAATTAGTATACTGTTTGTCCATTGAATCAAACATGCCTTATGAAGCATTTCTAAAACAGGAGAGATCGGGAGAGAATGCGTCTTCCTGTAAAAATAAAATGACTTCAAGGGCACTATAAGCAACATTTATGAGGTGCTCTACAGGAAAAACTATAGCCAGAGATGCCAAAGAGGTCGAGATTTCACCACATAAGAGAAAGCATCTCAGAAAATGAAGTTGCGGTCGTTTCCACGCGTTATAAAACCACTAGGTCAAACAACAAGAGCTGAAGAGCCGCTGTTGAGAGTAACACGGCCGAGCGCTCTAAGGAGCTGGCTTAAACCTCCAGTCTCTTCAGGAGCATCTGTTGGAGTCGCACTGCTACAGCGCATCTCCTTGTTAAGTATCCCTTTTATTGTTGTTGCTGCCTCCAGGCGATGTAAACCAGGTTCAGAAAAAAATAATTTGAACAACATTATTCTCCTGTTTATTTGAAGGCGCGGTGGCCAAGTGGTAAGGCGTCGTTTTCGTAAACCGAAGATCGTGGGTTCAATCCCCTCCCGCACCTGTTTCGTTTGTCTCCGCTTACCTTTAGTTTCAAAGTCTTCAAAAAAAATGTAGGAGTCTCAATAGTAAGAGAGCATAACTGTCGCCAGTGATTAGTATTCATGCTTATCCTGCCTTGTTTTTTAGTCGACAAAGCTTGTCTCTCTTCACACCCATCTTCCAAATGATCGCCTCAGCATTGGGAAGGAACCTACGCTTGGTACAGTCCCCGACTCCATGGTCTGATCACAAACAGATCGGGTGAGCTGTCAGTCCAGGTTGGAAGTAACGTTCGAAAGCACTAAAAATCTGACTTAGGAACGAGAAGACCATGTTTTTTTATACGAGTAAACGATAAAATAATATACTGCCTGCAAGACTATGTCAAGTTCAAGTTCAAATTCAAGTTAAAAGTTCAAGTTCAAGTTTATAGTCATTATACTCATACGCAGGTATATGGAATAACGAAATGGTATTTAGCTAGCTCTCGGACATAAGTAGTACAAAGAAAAAAACACAACAACAATACAATTGTATAACAAAAGAAAGAGACAACAGCCGATGTGCAAAAAACAACAACAGGCAGTGTGCAAAACAACAAAAAGGTAACAGGTTATGTGCAAAAACATGCATCAAAAGAATGAAATAAAGGGATAGAAATGATGGGGAGTGAGCTTTTGACATGTATGGTAGAGGTAGATTTTCAATGTGTGTTTGGGTTTTTGGTAAGAAAGAAGGCACTGTGAGGTTCAGATCCTAGGTGAGAGGTGAGGAGAGAGTGAGAGAGGCTGGGAGTTTAATAGTTTGATAGTGCGGGGGTAAAAACTGTTTCTGAGTCTGGTAGTCCGGACCCGAATGCTCCGGTACCGTTTTCCATGTCATGCTTAACGCCACAAATTGTGTTCGTCCATTCGTATCAATTGTTCTAAAGTTACGGAAAATCGCATACGACTGGTGCAATCAGCACACATTTTTTCAGGATAGTCAAGCAGTTTAAAACAGCAAATTCCCAGTTTCGTGTCTTTTAAGCTTTGTTTCGCTCTCCAAATAGAGGCAGGGGTTCAAATCCCACTCCCGACAATTAGGCGTTTTACCCTGTCTTTTTTACCTGCCTTTACACTGTTTCAGTCTTCTTGTGTTCGCTTGACAATCACAGTACGAGGAAAACGGAGAAACTGCTTCGCAAGAACATAACGGACAGAAAAAAGCTTTGTATTCACGTGAATGTGATTAGTAGCAGTAAGGTACCTGTATGTATTCAAATGTTTAAGGCTGATTTATAAAAGCAGCAGAAGAAAGGTGCAGCACAATGCAATTTGTGAGAATACGCGGGTTTTTATGCTGCTTGGACTTCTTTCAAGCCTATGAAGTGACCCCTGTTTTATTTTCATTTTCAAACTTCAGAACCGAATAACAAAGAGGTTTCATGTGTGACAGCATTCCGTTGCAAATACCGTTTCCACGATGTATTCAGCGACGGGAACGAAATATTTTAGTGCTGGCTCAAATGCGAAGAATTTCAGAAAAACCTGGAAAAGCAACGCTTGCAGTAAATGACAAATTTAAAGCGTGTAGTCAGCATGAACAGAACAACGCAATGCTCTGTAAAAACGATCTGAAGCCGCAATTACTCTTTTATCTCGGGCAGTTCATTCCGGTACGATGTTTCTGCAGAATAAATGAAATGCCGAACTCCAAACATGTTGTTGCCATTATTGTTACTCCTGCTTCTGTAGTTTTAAGCTTTAATCAGTGGTATGTAATGTTGTAAAGGGGCTGGACTACTTTGTTCAGTCCAAATTACATTATCTGAATTTATGCTTTTTTAATATAAGCATTAACAACACAATGCGTGTTCAAAAACCCTTACTTATTAACTTAAGAAGCGGCAGTGTTTTGACATAGTGTGGTATTCGAATAGTAAATGCTGAAGTGTTTAATACTTGCTTGTGAGCCTTAGATAAATTGCCTGCTGCAATTTCAGCAAGCGGAGTTCTGCTCAGCTGCCTGTAGTATACATTGCTGATTCCTTTTGTGAGGGCACGGGCAATCTTTCAACGATAAGGCTGGCGTGCCTGTCGAAATTTTGTTTCCCTTTCACTGTGTTGTATTTGCCCTACTCCTACAACATCAATTGTGATGTCATCATTGCCCATTGGTTTGTGTCTTGTTGTCATTATGTATTTTACATTACAGGAACTGTAATGTAAAAGGTACTGAAGGTAGGAACTGAAAGTACAGACTGCTTTAATCATTAGAATTCTCTTTCCTGATGTATTGGTATTTGAAGGCTATTGACAGCAAGGATTTATCTTCCTGAACTTGCTATATAAGATATGGGTCCATGGTTATCTTAGTTTAGATGTACCTTTAAGAAGTTGTAATTTTCTCCATTGTTCAGCCTTTAGACATACTTTGAAAGTTTTAGGCACAGACATAATCTTTCTTAATCCCCTTTTATCCTGAGGTGATGTCCCAGACGAGCTTGCCCCCTGGGAATATTCACTGTGTTCTTCAGGCTTTTTTCTGATTCTACACAGATTTTGTCTCCCTCTAACATGTCACCACTGTCTGTGCTGCCTGTGCATATTAGCATATCTTCTAATGAACTTCTGAGCTCTGTGTCGCCTTCCAAACTACATCCCTCACATTGACTTGAAATATTGACTATAGATTGTGTACTGTCATCTGGTTTGGAATCCCTACCAATACTCACCCCCTTCTGCGCACTAAGCACTTGGGTTCTTACTTTTTATCTATCTTCATGCCAAATCACTGATAACCATTTCCTGTTGCTGGAGCAATCCTCTCCAAGGACTCTGTTTGACAGTGTTGACCACATATTGTCATGCCACCTAATTTCTTTTTTCTATCTTAGAAAACTTCAGAAATTCTTTGATCACATTCCCTACTCCTCCAACCCTTGACCACACTTCTGGCCTCCTACACCTCTGTCCTTCTTTAACATGTGGCATTGCCAACAATCTGTAAAATAGGAAACACAGCTGAATGAAGTGGAAACATAAGTGAAATTCAACTCCCACTGGATGTTAATAGTGTAGGAGTGCGACAGATGTACAAGTCCATTAAATGTTTTTATTTCTGTGCTTAATTTTACGGGCCCTATATTTTGATATAGCATCAATCACAAAACAGCATTCTGTCACTGTCACAACCACCGGGGATCAACTCACAAAAGAACTAACCAGTACCAGCAGCGGGTTAATAATAACATGTGTTAATCCATCAGCACACGCTCTGCAGCACTTTTTTAACCATCCAAACCCGCTTCCCGCTGCTCGGTATTGAGTCTTCTCTTTGAGAGCTCTACCTTGCGTTTACTTTGAATCTCGCTTACTGGTTACTGAACTCCCTTTTGCCTCTCGACCTTGGACCTCACCTGACGTTCTGGATTGTTTGACTGTCTCAATAACTACTGGCTCCTGCATCTGCACAGGATCTGCATACCTTTTCACTGAGGATTCCTGATAGTCACCACGTAAACAAAACTAGAAAAGAACTATGTGTTTCTTAAACTTACCCCCAAATTTAAAAAAAGTCAACATATCTGGGTTGTGTGTGCAAGATTTTTAAAAACTGCAAAGTTTGTGTGGGTATGATTGTAAAAAATCAAATCATAACTGAAGAAGGCTCCATGGTCAAAACATTGTGTTTTCTTTCTTCTTTTTTCAGCATGGAATAAACCTATTACGTGTTCCTTGGAGATTACCATTTGCCAATAAGATATGATCACTGTATTGACCATATACAATTTCTTGCATTAGGAATTCCTATTTTGCATACCTCAGCTTGCTCTCCATGAACACACAGACAGGGAGTGAAGCTGGGGGTCAGAGCGCAGGGTCAGCCATTTATACGGCACCCCTGGAGCAGTTGGGGTTAAGGGCCTTGTTCAGAAGCCCAACGGAGTAGGACTCCTCTGCCGACCGTGGGATGTAAACCAGCAACCTTCCAGGAACAGTTGCAGATCCTTAGCCACAGAGCCACCGCTCCACCTAATGTGCCAATTCTTTAAAAAGTCCAAAAAAATGCAAATTTATTTTTAAAAATAGCTGTTGTAAATAACATCAGTGGCTATTGAAGAGTACATACAAAACAGAGACAAGTTAATAAACTTGGAATGACTACTTACAGCTCTGGAAAGACCGAAGATAGTGTTTCCGGTTGTTAAGGATCAAGTAATAGATTTATTCCATGCTGAAAAAAAGAGAGAAAACGTTTCAGCCGTGGAGCCTTCTTCAGGTGTGAGAGAGACAAGGCAGTAGGCAAAGGTAATATAGTGGGAGAACAAAGGCTGGGAGGGAGGAGTGGTGAGAGGGAGGAGCAGGGGACAGAAAGAGAGGCCGATCAAGAGATGTGAAGTCAGAATAGGTGTTGAGAGGTGTGAAATGAAACTACCAATGAATGGAGAAAATTTAGTAGAACAGTCTGTCGTTTAGAGAAGGGGGAGGTGTGATCCTAGCTGCAGGATAAGTTTGGTTTCGGTAGTCTTTCTAATGTATGAGTTTAGAAAACCATTTTTGAGAAAACAGATGGAGAGATTGTAGTGGTCGTGGCCATCAGAGGTGAAATGAGAAACAATGGGCTTGGAGAGATCTTTAATCTTCACAGCCCTGACATGTTCTCTGAAGCGGTCTCCAAGTCTCCTTCATGTTTCTCCAATGTAGAGAGAAACTGGGTATTTACTACAAGAGATACAGTAAATAAGGTTGCTGGAGGTACAAGATGCCATCTGGGTGATCCAGAATTGTCCTGAGGGGCCTTGAATGAGTGTGGTGTTGGATGTGTACTTGCATGTGATACAGTGAGCTCTGTTGCAAGGGAAAGTAGCTGGTGTGGATGGTTGCTGAGGGTGGTCAAGGGAGCTGTGAACAAGAAGGTTGCGCAGATTAGGTGATCAGCGATATGAGATGATGGGGCGGTCAGAAAAGAGGGCCCCAATGGAGGGATCATCGTGTAGGATGGAAAAGTTGTCGTTTACAGTCCTGGGGATAGGAAGTGTGTTAGGGTGGTACCAAAGGAATGCGGTTGTTACTGCAGGAGTTCCTGATTCGGTTGATGGTCCGAGGGGTGTTTTTGGCTCGGACAAGGGCCCCGTCAATAACATTGCTGGGGTATCCTCTGTTGATCAAAAGGGAGTACATTTTGAGGGCTTGGTTCTCAAAGTCAATGTCGTCCCTGCATAGTCATTGTAGCCGAAGGAACTGTGAAAAAGGGAGAGAGTTTTTAGTATGTTTGGGGTGAAATTAGTTATACAAGAGATAGCTGTGTGAATCCATGGGTTTGCAATAAACTGAAGTGGAGAGTCTGGGGTAGTTGATGTCTAGATCGGAAGAGTAGTGGAATATATGTTAACCGTATATTTGAGGGACGGGTGGAAGTTGGTGAAATGGTGCAGGAAGCACTTAAGCTGATCGTCGGAGCATATGGCGGCACCGACGCAGTCATCAATATATCGCTTGTAGAGGTCAGGGACATAGCCAGTGTAGGAAGCGAATAAGCATTCTTCTACCCAGCCAACAAAGAGATTGGCATAGCTGGGTCCCATTCTGGTGCCCATGGCAACTCCACTCACCTGTTGTTAAAAAAGATTGAAGGAGAATGCGTTCAGTGTGAGAACCAATGTTTCTGGTTATTGTCCTTTAATTGATCTGCCACCAAAACATTAATCCTCAACAGTCAAACAAGTCCATGTGATGAAAACCCTTATGCTCTTTAATGTTTTTTTATGGATTGTGCATCTGTACTAATTCCCCCCCCCCCCCCCACTCATCAGCTTTTGGATGACAGATTCTGACCACTGTATAAGATCAGAAGCAGTTGAAGAAAAGGGCTCTTTTCTGCTTATTTAACACACTCCTAATGCAAACACATTATGAGTACAATGGAAAGGTTGCACCCAATGGGATCAAGCAATGTAAAACATATGTTCAGGGGACAGGAAAGTTGTTTTAAGTTGTTTTATTGTTTTAGAGATGAATGGTATTCATGAAACAAATAATATTGCAAAAAACTTTGCCAAAAGTCACAACCCATTTAACATTCATCAGACATTCATCAGACAGGTTGAATCAGTTGGATATCTCTTAGATTCAAAATGCACTCAACGGCTGTATAATGCAAGCTCAAGAGTCAAAAGAACAGTAGTGAACTACAATCTTACAATAATAAACAGCCATTTGATCTTGTGAATGATCTATCATACACCCTTGAAATGATGTTACAGATTTGGAAGTTTGTCCAGCTTGTAACTCCTTTCTAACTCCATGAGACACACAGACAGGGAGAGAAGCTGGGGGTCAGAGCGCAGGGTCAGCCACTGTGCTCTTGTGCCAAACAGGTCATACAAAGACTGCCATTCCTTATATCTTTCCCTGAACCTCTGCGTCACTTCCTCACCTTCCAAAAGCAAAATATCGAGCTTCCACACACCCTTCCCCACAGTAACAGCTGTTGGAATAGATAGTTAGGCCTGTGGTCTTGCAAGTAAAATCACGTATCAAAACAAAATGTGTGAGGCTTGGGTCCCATGAGACTAGTGCCATGTGAAACCTGCCCTCCCCTGACTATGAAGTTTGAAGCCATCTTTCAGTTTAAAATCTTTACATAATGTTTGCAATAATATTGATGATTTATCAAATTGGACCCGTCTCTAGCCCCTCATTCTGCCTTCTCTTTCTAAAAGAGAATTCAAATCCCATCCCAATCAATTTACTCAGTTCCTGAATTAGGACATATCTGTCATGTGAGCAACTCAGACAATATATATTTAAGAGTTTAAATTAGACATTCATGAAACCCAGATACACCACCAGTGCTCTCCCTGGTTTCATTACAAGGTGTTGACGTACCTCTATCATCTTATTTTTAATTAGAACAGCTATACCATCAGATTTATTTTCTTTGGACCCACTCCAGATTGATGGGCCCAATGTCCACAGTTCTTCCGTATCCTTATAGCAGTTTTTAAAGGGTAACCCCCACTCCTGTAACAACACAATATCAGCATTTACCTTCCTCACAAATGATAGTATAGTCCTTGCCCTTAACTTAGAGCGAATGCTTCTCACATTTATTGACACAATATTAAGAGCCATACTTAAAGTAGGACCAGGGGAGACTAAAAGCTCTGGCTACAATCATTCAGTAGGTGACACCTACTATACAGCCCCCCCCCCCCCCCCCCCTTTTGCTTTAATTGTCTCCTCCTCTACCACCCCCACAATCCATAGGATATTTCACCACCTGCCCTCCTTGAGTCTTTGGTTCTAAAGCTTGGTCAGTAAGATCACATATATTGGAGACATCTAAACCCATGGGAGAACCTACCTGAGGACTTGGAAAATGATCTTCCCTCACTCTTCTGCTCTGAGTTCAATCATTTTCTAAATCCATTGTCTCTTTTAGACTGCACCCTCTGTTCTGTACATTTCATTTGAGCACTTTCAGTCTCCACAGGTGGCAGGCTATTGGAAGAGCATTGGTCTTCCCAGTTTTGTTCTATTTGCAAAGGAATTTGGACAGTCTTTAAACACATGACCTTCACACTCACAGAGATTACATTTCCTCACGCTTGTACATTCAGTATATGCATGTCCAATTTCCTTGCACTTACCACACACCACCTTTGTACAGGCATCCACAAAGTGACCCATCTCCCCACATCTCCTGCACGGTTTTGGCTGCCCTTGGTAGAACACAAGGCCTCTATTTTCACCTAATCCAATCAAAGAAGGAATGTGTTTAAATCCACCATAACCATTTTTTGTCTTCATGCAATGAAACAGGTACTCTCCATGCACAGTTCCAGATGCCATCATCATCCAAGACTTTCTGAAGCTCACCTTTCACTAAACAATACTTAGACAACCATGTCACAACATCTTCCTTCATCACCATCTCATTAAACATGCAAACAATCACAGTCCTATTAATTAATAATAATTGCTTACACTTATATAGCGCTTTCTGGACACTCCACTCAAAGCGCTTTACAGGTAATGGGGACTCCCCTCCACCACCACCAATGTGCAGCATCCACCTGGATGATGCGTTGGCAGCCATAGTGCACCAGAACGCTCACCACACATCAGCTATCAGTGGGGAGGAGAGCAGAGTAATGTAGCCAATTCATAGAGGGGGATTATTAGGAGGCCATGATTGGTAAGGGCCAATGGGAAATTTGGTCAGGATGCCGGGGTTATACCCCTACTCTTTTCAAGAAACGCCGTGGGATTTTTAATGACCACAGAGAGTCAGGACCTCGGTTTTACATCTCATCCGAAGGACGGCGCTTGTTTACAGTATAGTGTCCCCGTCACTATACTGGGGCATTAGGACCCACACAGACCACAGGGTGAGCGCCCCCTGCTGGCCCCACTAACACCTCTTCCAGCAGCAACCTTGGTTTTTCCCAGGATGTCTCCCATCCAGGTACTGACCAGGCTCACACCACATTAGAAAGATCCATCAGCTTCTGCCATTCAAACATTCTAATCAGGCCCACATCTTTTTTTCTCCTCTATTTTCATCCAAAATTGTTCCAGTAACTTTGCCGATTGAAACTAATGTCAAAACCAATTCCCTTCAGCAAAGTGATTAAGCATTTGACATCTAATGCCTTAATCCTTTCTGTAACACCTTCCTTGAGAAGTCCAACCGTGAAATATCACCTGAGTGAGCCGAAACCTCACCACCCTTATACACCAAACGTGCGCAAAAGTAACGGCGCATGCCGACTCTACAGGCCGCCATGGCCGTTACAAATGTGTCAAAAGCAAACTAAACCTAAACCGAAACCTCTTCTGTGCACCAAAGCCCCCGAAACCCTATTCCCTTAATCTTACACTTATACAAAAACTCCACTCCCGACTTCTGGGTTTAACCCTTTACATCTCCAACACTGGTTAGAGACTCAGTGTGTCCCAGGCTCAGCAGTTATATAGGACAGGACTCAGCGAGCTGCAGGTGAAACTCGTTGTTCTGCGCTCCCCGTGCGGAATGCGTATCTCCTCCCTCCAGACTCATCAAACTCCCTTTACTGTCTTCATACAGTACATCCCTCTTAAATCCTAGAAACACAGAAACTCTGGGGCGTTTCTGTGAGTCAGTACTGGGTTTCTCTGTTCGAGGTTACAAGCAGAAACAATAAAAGCGCTGAAAGCAGGAAGTTATTTCTGCTCGTAGGCATAAACATATACAAATAAATTTTCTGATTCCTAAAACCTAATAAAATCCATGTAAGTCTCCTTTTCGTCCCCAATGCACATAACTGAATATAAACCAGTCACGTTCAGCTACTTTTCTGATGTATATGAATACACTAGTTCTGGCGCAGCTGTTACAACAAAGATACTTAAGAACTTTTTTTTCATACGAGCTCTTGCCGTTTTTAAATTGAATATTTTTTTCATTTAAGTAAATCACACGAAACACCAGCAACACTCATCGTAAGCATCTGACCAATCACTTTCCTGAATTTTAAACCCATTTAGTATTTATTTTAACTTGTTTTATTTTTTTTTAATTTTACACACCTGTTTTAAGTATTCATGCCATTTTTAGCATATTGTAGTTTTACAGATTTTTTTCAAACATTTTATTTTTTAAATCATATCAACCCATTGTAACTTCCCATTGATAATTCCTGAGCTATATAACTGTGTATTATTTCTTTTTACCTTGTTTTAATTTTTTCATTATTTAATAGAGCTTTTTAATATGTGAGCATTTTAGTGTCATTTTAAAATAGGACTATCAATGCTCCTGACTTTTAAACCTGTATTTATTCTGACATTATTCTCTCCACCTGCAGATGAGGGATTTATTTGATTTTAAATTTGTTGATTTTGGGGGAAAATGTACATTCATTTCCTTGTATGTATCACCAGTGGGAAACTTTTTTTGGATGAATTGTATTTTTGGATGAATTGCAATCTTTACTTCAAGGCCTTCAGACTGATATAGAAATGACGAGAGATTTAAATGACACATTTGACAAATCAGACAGGAACAGCATAACATCTAAAATGGCAGAACCCTCTAAAGTACTGAAAAATTTCAGGCACATTCATAATAAATAAAATTAATTTAATTTGAAGCATAAAATTTGCTTTTATTTTTTACCTCACCTCACCTAATGTTATTGCATTAACGAGGCTGAAGTTGGCTTCTTCGCGTTTTTCGTTCCATCTTAAATGCTGCTGTTGTGATGTTATGCCGCCTTTCGCCTGTAGATGGCTCTCTACAGTCATTTTTAAAAATACTTATCCGGATGTATTACTGAACATATCCTCAGTAAAGGGGAATATGTAAGTAGAGACTGTCCAAATTGCATTTTTGTATGAAACACATTTCAGAAACACAACTCACAATAAAACAATCTGGCATGTTATACAACGAGTAAAAAAGACAAAGGCAAAACAGAAGTTCACTGGCACTTTCTGGATATTTTCCACGACCTTGGCTTCTGATCATAAAAAGTCTCAAACTCTTGCATTTTGCAAGAAATTTTAATATAGCAGTTTTAAATGGGACATTTAGAACATGGCATATGAGAATATATGGTTAACTGAGGATGAGCAGGGCGTGATCGGACTTTCTGCTTATTGCTGTGAACCTACCTCCTGGTTATAAAAATGTCTAAAAATTCTGACACAGATGTGTGAGAGACAATGGAAAAGACTATCAAAATCCTGAACTTCAGGACATTTTACTGTACCATTTTAAAAATATGACCCTCTGAACATGGCATGTGAGAAAATGGCATGTGAGAATGCATTGGGAAAAGGTGAATGCAATTTCTCCTGATTACAAAATCGTCTCACAATTCTGACACTGAGGTGTGAGACACAATGTAACAGGCACTCATAATTGTGAAGTACAAGAGATTTTACTGTTACGTTTTTTTTTAATAATGACCCTCTGAACACAGCATGTGGGGATTTATAGTCAACAAAATAGCAGAGATTCTGCCAATTTGCTTTGTCACTCCTTCCTCGTTACCAATACATCTTAATATACCGACACTAAGGTAAATATCGGAGTCAACCGATACTGATCAGGTTCTGCTGCTGCTGAGCCCTCACCCTTCACCATAAGGTCCAATTCCCCAAGCCTGCTGACCACATATGTCCATCCCTTCTCGTCAAAACTCGTATTTTCACAGGGTAACCTTCAGAAATCGCAGTACAGAATGAAAAAAAAAACTCGATCTCAGCCGCTGTTGGTGATTAAATAAATGTCCGGAAATTTTACGGAGTGTATCACTTTCATAGAGACCGAGAAGTCTCCACGACCAGTCTTGTACCGCAATGAAATACAGAGCCCGTAGGGGGCAGTAGGCTCGCAAATATAGCTCACTGTGTATATAATGAAGAAGCAGAGATTAGTTCCTCATCTGCATGTTGCAGAGCCTTATGCTACTCGTACCAGCAACTGGGGTTTGATCCCTGCACGGGCGATTAGTTGAAAGACCATTTAGCCAGCTGGCTTTTTTTTATCTCACTAAATTGAGATCTTGAAACCAAAATATTTAGAAATATGGAGCACAACCATTGTTCCCCAAGAAGGAAAGCTGTTTTGTACTGACGTCACTCCTTTTTATTTAACCCAGATTGTGAAGACAACTCCCTCCTATCAACGAAAAATGTTACTCAAAAGTTGGAAAGCACACTCTGAACCCATCTGTATATTT
The DNA here is from genome assembly GCF_040954835.1 of Lepisosteus oculatus. Taxonomy (NCBI): domain Eukaryota; kingdom Metazoa; phylum Chordata; class Actinopteri; order Semionotiformes; family Lepisosteidae; genus Lepisosteus; species Lepisosteus oculatus. The sequence goes on along the minus strand of NC_090709.1, from coordinate 16,382,676 downwards.
GATTCCCGCGATCCATTCAAAGCTGCTTAGTGTTTCGCAAGCAAATCATTTCAGGGAAGAAACTCAGTTTAGTGAACTACTTTTGTATTTTCACTCATTGAATTTGATATTTGTACTCTCTTTGCATTCTCAGCAATAATATTTCAAAATTACAGTTCGGATTTATTGGAAAACTTCACAAGCATTATTAGGTTAGGACTTTAAAATTGTATTTTAATATCTTGGTATATTTACATTCATTTTGATATAGATATAACCATAAATGTTGTTAAGCATATTGTACTTTTGTCGTACTTTTTAAAACATTTTAGCTGAGGATGCACGGCGACTATTATACCTTGTATAGTTTTTTTCTCGAGTTCTACCATGGATATTTTATACGATCCATTCTTTTCATGCTCTTTTGAATTTTCCTTCACTTATAGAAAAAGTTCAATGTTGTTCTTGTCGCTGTGCTCCACATCTATTGACTTGTAAATAGCACCGCCCTATCGCCTGTCTAATGGTGCCATTTTGAAAAAATCATAAAAAATAAAGAAAGGGGCCACAGCCACAGCAAGGTTGTCTAAGGTTAGGGGCCCTGCCTGGTGTGTAAAACACTTGGTTTCAGCAGTGTGGCTGTTGTACTTGAAATGCTATTGAGCCACGAAGAAGACCCACCTATCCCAGTGTATTACCTGTAGTGTTATCTTCAGAAAATCATTTAAAAAATAAAGAAAGGTTCCACAGCCCAAAACAAAGCTGGGAAAAGTCAGAGGACCTGCTTAGTGTGCAAAACACTTACTTGCAGCATTGTGGGTGCTGTGGTTTAAATGCTATTGGTTTGTGAACAGAATACCCCTATCCCAGTGCATTGTGCCACATTAAATAAAAGCACGAGAAAAAGTGATTCAGAACACAAAGCTGTGTCAGTGTTCTGTGTAAAAAGTCAGTTTGAACATCATGGGAGCTGTTTTTAATAAGCTGCTGAGTAAAGAATATTTTAATCTTCCTGCTGTCAGTAGTATTGTGAATATAGTTGACCCTTACCTGAATGAAAACAGGGCGTAAAGGAAGGGTTTCAGAAATCAAACAAAGCTTTATTCCCGTGCTTACAGTCTGGGTAATTGGAGACCGCGCTGTTCTGCTTCCTATGGTCATATACGGGTTTTTCGCATGAAGCCGTATTGAACAGTATTTCTCGCTTTGTGAACGTGTGCACACAGCGGTCCCCCGGGTTCCAGTTCGTGCGTAATTACGCATCGATGAAAAACCGGAGGTTTAAAAAAAGATAATTAGCTCACTGATAGTTTGATGTAAAGGCTGTAGAAATATCCACAAGTCGTGGTCTTTAAAATGCATTTGGTTTGACGGTGTTCTGTGCTTCCATTGCAAAGATATGGACAAAACAATATTCGAGCGTGGTAAAAGAAATGTTATAAAAACGACAAAGTGAATGCTATTCAGGGGCCAATGCTATTCGATGTGAATTGAATGCTATTCAACTCGCCAATGCTATTCAGGGGTGGAAAAGGGTGGAGCCGTGTGTGTCTCGGTAACTCGCCATGATCGTATAGTGGTCAGTATTTTGCGTTGTGGCAACAACCTCGTTTTGAATCCGGGTCACTGCAGAATAGGGGCATCTGCTTTTACTACATGCACGAATGAAGGCAAAAAAAGCCAATCGATGTGAACAAACTGCGCTTTACAGAGGAGTACTGCCTGACTGGATCGTTGATGAACAACAGAGGCCACTCCGACCTCTTCTCTATTTTCTTCAATGACTTACAAAGGATCTTCTTCACATTCACCCATGCAGGGGAAGCCAATTACACCAAAGCAAACAGGAAAGTGCATTTCAAGCAGAGACCAGGAGGGACCTGTTTACACCGAGAGTGGTCATAGTATGGAACAATGCGCCCAGCCCTGTTGCTGGAGTCAATTCTTGATGAGATCTTGGGCTCACTAAGAGGCCCCCGCTGGATGCTAATCTTTCTGTTGTTCTTGCAGGTGTTGCGCTGCTTTTGAGCCAACAGTTCGTCTTGGTCTGTCAGCACAGCCCCAATTGCAAATGATTGGCTCCAGGTACAGAAGGAACGTGCGTTTGGTGCATGAAGGCACCGGAAACACATCGGGAACAAATGACCGGTGGCTCAAGACATCTGTGAAGTGAAGGAGCGTGCAAGAAGAGGCTGTTTTCACCCGGTCTCGAACCTGGGACCTTTCGGATGTTAGGCGCACGTGATAACCACTACACTACGGAAACCTGTAAGGGTTGCTGCTGGTGTATCGATTGCGTTTCGGGCTGAGAAAGGGACGTGTCATTTTAGGCAGGGGGCGATGGAGAGAGGAACAAAGGGAGCGATGAAACAAAATGCCAAAACCCGGGATCGATCCAGGGACCTTTAGAACATACTCTCACGAATCGTTAGAATACGTGCGTTTGATCATCGATTGCGTAACAACCACATCCGTTCGACTTGAGCCATCAAGCTCATAGTTTTCAAATCTTGAAAGCGGTCAGTGAGCACATCATAGTCTGCAGTACGCCCCGTAACTTGCGTACTTCAACAGAAAGAAGAGCAGACAGCTCCATAAATATGCGAGGCGCAGAGCGTGCAAGGCGAGCCGCACACGTTTCGGTGGCTGAGAGAGGGCAACTTTTGCTTCTGCATTTCCCAAGTTAGGACGCTTGACAACAAGCGATCGCAGTGCTCATTTACGACATAGTGGTGATGAGTTTTCAGTACGTGTTCTTTTGAACGAGCAATGAGGTTGCCGCCTCAGACAGCTGACTGCACGCTCTCATTGTGCCACGTGATGAGTATTCACCAGGCTCGTTCAGTCATTAGTCACATTCCATCGTTTGCCATAAGCAGACGCTGCAAGGTGATGTGGATATCAGTTCCCAGTCTTGTGTACGAGGACAAAAAGAGCACACAAGGGCTCATCTGGGAGTTGAACCTGGGACCTCCCGCACCCTAAGCAAGAATCATACCCCTAAACCAATGAGCCATGGCAGCACTTTCCATTTCAATCTGTCAGCGAGCTTGAGGACAGGGGAGAGGCGTCATTCGCTTGTCCAGTCAGACCTTCATCAATAAGTCAAGAAAGCCGCAATTACACGACTGCCTTGCAGACGAAGGGCAGTGAACTGTGCCCGGTAAGAGGGGAACAAGTGGCACTAGGTGACGCCGAGGCATAACCCCCATGAGGGGGGTTAGCTTGCATGGTACAGTGCTCGCTTTGCATGCAAGAGGTAGCGGGATCAATTCCCGCATCCTCCAGGTGTGTGCTTAGAGCTTGATGTGCCGAAAGGTGTCCTTTAGCCTGTGGTCACGCCTTGCGTGGAGAGCGTCGTGCAGCTGTCAGGCGTTTCGCAGCCACGCCCCCTTTTCATCTTCTCTCTGCCTTAAGCGTCTCCGCCACTCTCTCTTGACATTTCATGTCAGCATGTCAGAAGTCCGAGTGACGTTTTTAATGGCTGAGTGAGGGCACGATGCTGAAGCAGAGAGGCCACTTCAGCCAGAGAGACTTGTGCTAGGTGAGATCTGAAAGACGGACTCGCAACAGAAACAGACCAAAAAAGTATCGGTGTGATCAAAAGGCAAATGCAACATCCAGCAGAGGGCGTATAAAGATTAGGGAACGGGCGACTGAAATCCATGTGAGGCAAACTTTCCGGTGTATGTACTGCAGCTGGGCTTGTTGGCGTAAATGGTAGTGCGTCAGTCTCATCATCTGAAGGTCCTGAGTTTGATCCTCACACGGGGCAGGGCTGCTTCCTCTCTTGCTCTTTTCAAACACTTGCGGCAACTGTTCGCTCATAACCACGTCTGGAATGTGTGACCTTTCCAAGGGGAAAAGCAACGCCACATCCCTTTTCTAAAGAACATTCACATTCAGAAATAAGTCAAGAAATTTGCCATTACTTTCGCTCGCACTGCTGTCAGCCTGCCCATGTTGCCAAAGAAAGATTCACTCAGCGTCAACATGACAGAACAGCCATCACTTCAAAACAATGTTCCACACTCCATAAGCAAAAACTTCAGTGTTTGCAGTCACCCGATATGCCGATAGGCAAAGGAGCGCAAAACACGAAGCGTCAAAAGACAAGATGAGTTGATGGAAAGAGCGTTGAATTGATGAGCACAAAAGTTCAGCTCGTACAATAGGCAACGAAGGTCCGGGCATCGTCATCACACTTGAAAGGACTGCCTTGCAGACTAAGGGCAGTGGGAGGTTGTTGTTGTGAGATGGAGGCATTGGGATGGTGGGCCGAGATCTATTCTTCTTAAGGAATTCTTCATCATGAAAGATCGGTCCACAGGTTATCTAAAGAACTCAGGGAATCATGCGCTACTGAAGGGAGTGAAGTGTTCTAACACATGACATGCCCCCTTGATCTCGCATGCACAATTCTGCTGCAACATGCACAGCTACTGTCCACACCAGGCAGTGGGGCTTCAGCAGAATTTGCTACGCCAACTGCAATTACATATCCAGCTGCACACATATAGATGGCCCCTCTGTCCTTTTCAGGATTTCAAAAAAAAAGCATAGCGTGGTTTTCCTGCCACCTGATTGACCTCATCTCCCTCAGAATGTGCCCCGCCACATTCATTGCTGAAGCAGGACGGAGGCTAACGGACATGTCAGAACAGTGAGGTTCAACAATCTCTCCAAAATATTGTGGTTGTAGTGGAAGAAATATGGTTTAAATTGTACCTTGGTATTTCAAACTCTCTCTAGAATGTTATCCATTTCTATTTTATTTTGACAGGAACTGTTAAAAGGCTAATGACACTATATGAAAAGAGAGGAAAGAAAACACAACGTTTCAGCTGTTGAGCCTTCTTCAGGTGTGAGGGCTCCACGGCTGAAATGTTGTGTTTTCTTTCTTCTCTTTTAAGCATGGAATAGAGCTATTACTTGTTCCTTTGAAGCCTACACATGCTGACGCAGCTCCCCACCTGAACTGGTAATGTACTAGATGCCTGGTAGTTTGTGGTACTTTGTTATTGTCTTATATTTGCTCAAACTGGATATTTGTGATTGCATATTTTTGTGTATTTTCATATGTCAATATTTAATTCACTGACATTCCTGTATGCTTGTAAGGAAGGCAGATTGGATTTGACACAGGACGCCTGCTCATATATGTTGATCTTTGTTGGGCTGGAAAAACAATGATAAAAAGTGAATGAGATCTCTCCAACATTTCCCTTCTCTTGGCCATGGTTACACTGCCCTTTCTTTCCGTCTTTTGTCCTTCTACGAAGATTCCAGGGCTCTTTTTCCACCATAATATCAGAAGCCAAAAATAACCATCTAATGTGTAAACAGCATTTGTAATGTTGGTAGCTGGAAGAGGTTAAGTATGTTTGCAAGACCTAGTTGATTACACCACAGACTTACTTTGTTGCTGTCCGGTTTTCTTTTCTATTTTAAAGGCTGTGCTGGACTGTACCACTATCATAGTAGATTTTTTTCAGGACACATCACAGTTCCATGGTAGGATTTATCAATAGTAGAATTCCATAGGACATTATTTATCAACATCTAACATTACCCAGTGTGAGACTCTGCCAGTAAACCTCAGAGCATTGAGTTCTCCACTGGTGAAGATGGCTTTCTGAAGTCATGAAATCCACTGCTGGGATGCCTGAGAGACAGTGATTGAATCCTGGCTGGAATTAGACTCTCTGTTAGTGTTGATCTGTGGGAATTATGTGGTAAAAAGGGAAGACTCCTTTACTTTAGTCACTTTGAAAGTTCAAATGTACAGATCTTCAGAAACCCCAGTCTGAAGGATGAAGCAGGTTCTGCTCAAGGAGTTGCCTACGTTTTGCTCCATTCAATCCAAGCAGATAGTCCAACATTTGCCTTCTCTTGGCCATGATTACACTGCCCTTTCTTTCATCTTTGTCCTTCTACAAAGATTCCAGGACTCTTAATCCACCATAATATCAGAAGCCAAAATTAACCTTCTAACATGTACAAATCATTTGCAATGAAAGGAGGTGGAAGGGTTTAGAATGTTTGTAAGACTTGGTTGATTACCACACATAGACATACTTTGTTTTCAATTTTTTTTCTCTTTGAAAGGCTATAGGAGGGGCGGGATGGACTGTACCACTATCATAGAAGATGTTTTTCTTCTAAGGACACTTCTGTAGCGGCAAGGCTTATTTAAAATACGGGAATTAAGTTTGCTGCTCCCTTGCCAGTCCCTCTCTCCCTCATCTCAGTGGAGCTGGATACAGAGAGGCCATTCCATCTAGTTCACATTTAGGGTGTTTTTCTAGCTGATAGAGTTTCCTGATAAGGAACAGCTCCCAAGGCTGAGATTCACCAGGCACCCTAATAAATGGTCATCTCTGGCGCCTTACTGTCTGGGAGATTCTATGGGGCTCATCCCAAGGTTTACAACCCTAAGGTCAAAGTGCATTGTTACTCATCCTCCACCTCAATCAGGCAATCAGGAACTGGTAGGGCAGGGTAACCCAACGTGGGTCTTGAATGCCCGTGGAACTTAAAATCCAATGAACTACCGTAGTTCCTCCAGATAAAACACAACGCCCAGAAGAGGCCCCTCCAGGACGTTCTCAGACTCAGCTCGGACAATCACGTGATGGCCAGTGTGTCCGAGTGCCGGGACTTTACTTTGTTCTAAGAGTCGAGAACGGAGGTTGCCCGCACATAACAAAAGGATCGGCCCGAGGTTAGCCCAGCAGCAAGCCTCATGAACCGCCGGTACTCCACCGCCAAAGCTCGGCTGATCAATGAGTGAACTATGGTCGGAACAGTCGACAGCTGAATCTCAGGATTCAGAACTGGTCTTCTTCCCATCTAAAGAGTGTGACTTGCTTGGACCCTCAGTCACTTTCCATATGCACAAGCTCTGCTAGTTTCAACCAACATTAACTAGCCGGTCTTCAAAGAGCATCAGCAGCGCATCTCAGCAGGAATTTCTCCCTCTTCTCCTTCTCGCCAGCCGCACTGGCCACTGCCTGGCACCGAGCCAGAGAGTGCCGATTGGACACAGTAACAGCCTGCCACTGCTTCTTTGTGTCCGCGGGAGATCTGAATCCACATAGATTGGATGAGTATTAAACATTCTGCATTACAGCTCGAGAATTCAATTGTTACCTCAACCACCATTGATATCAATCTAATACCTATGAGTGATGTACTTGCTTTTGAGTATCTAGTGTAGAAGTTGTAATCCCAGTTCATTTACGAAACAGTCTAAAAGAATGGTATACTGAATGTATGTCCCTCTTGGTTTGGAACTCTTCGTGATTTAATATATACCTTTTGTATTCTGCTAACCCACACTCTTAAGATCTGTTATGTTTATATGCACATTTTACGTATTAATAAGTGTATTAGTATCTGTGTGTGTGCGTTGCTGAGTTATCCCGCAAGGTCGGTTTTCTAATAGCCATCAAAGAATCATTTTGTGACTTACTACTACAATTAATAATTGTCCCAGTAAATACACAAAACCCTACACATTCATGGAAACCAATATTTACCTGCTAATCCAGAATGCAGCAGAGAACAGTTGGACAGAAGGTTAGTATTTGTCGATACTGCATCACAGAGGTCAGTCTCTTCCCCCTTGTTATGTAGGCTGACTTGTTCACAATGAACTGTCCTCCAGCGACAGTCAGCTGCAATCACTGAGTCAGACATGGTGTTGATGCACTTTTGCTGATTTGGTTACCATGCTTTCCTTTTAAACAAAAGATCCTGAGTTCAAATCCCAGCAGTGCCTTTCTTCCTGTCTTGTCTTACAAAATGTATCACTATGGATGATTACGTGCAGCTTGATTTTGTTTAATGCAAGTTTTCATTTTCTTTCTGGAACAACTTTCTTTTCATGAAATTCATACAGCTTGTGTATGATGAAATACAAATCTTGCCTTGTATATTGCAGGCTTGCAAATGGAGAAAAGGGACACACATGAGTCTCTGTTAATTGAAAGGTTAGTGGTTTGAGCCCTCCCAGAAATACACTTCTCATTATTGCAATGTAAACCTCATCTCTACTTATTTGGATTTCTTAGCAAAACCTTAACCCACTTGATATTTGCAGGAAATGTGAATGTTTTTGTTAAACAATGAAGTACATAAGTCAATATCACTGGGAATGGCCAATAATGACCAACATTCAAGGACATCATATTCAGCCATGGACTTTGATCTTCAAACGGCTGGCAGAAGAATTCATGTATGCTCTTGTTGCACCCTTAGTTAGAATATTTAAAATTACGACACAGATTTGTTGGAGAACTTGACAAGCAAAAAAGACAGTTGGACAGCATGATTATGTTAGGACTGTACATTTGTTTTTTTTAATACTTTTGTATATGTATCTTAATTTTAATATACATGCAACCATAAATGCTGTTCTGTGTAAATTAATTTTGTTGTATTTGATCATATTTTAGCTGAGGGCACAAGGGGGTCTATTATACCTTGCGAAACTTCCAAGACAACTATAACAGAGGCTCATATTTTAAGAAAATTGCTTTAAAAGAAAACCAAAATGTGTATGATATCATCCCTCAATATTGACGTTCAAATGAAGGATTTAAAGAAGCAACAGCGATAGGAGAGCACATTGATTTTGGACCAATGCTTGCATCTGAACAATCCTTCCTCCTGGAAAGAAGAAAAAACAGGTATGTTTTGAGTCTCATGATGCTCTTCTGGATAAAAAAAACAGTGCAAATTTGTTTTGGATGTATTTTGGATAACATTATAACAGTCATCGAAGAGAAATTTGATCAGTTGAATGCAGTTGAAACTTTCAACATTTTATATGATGACAGGACATACATTTAGGACTCAGTACCGATAACACTGCTGCTATTGATGGAGTAGAAATAAGTGATGTATTGGCAGTTTTATCTGAGGCAAGAAGTACTAGAACACCTCCTATAAAAATGTTAGGATTCAGAGCAAGAAATATTTTTCCACTTCACCCAATGGTATTGCATTAACGAGGCTGAAGATGGGTTCTTATTCGCCAGCTTCTTCTTCTGCCTTAAATGCTGCTGCTGTGATGTTATGCCGCCTTTCGCCTGTAGATGGCTCTCTACAGTAATTTTTAAAAGTACTAATCGGGATGGATTACTATACTTATTCTCAGTAAAGGGGAATATGTAAGTTGTGACTATCCAAATAGCATTTTTGTGTGAAACACATTTCAGAAAATTGTAAACCAATTTTCAAAACTCACAATAACACAAACACAATAAGTAAAAAAAACAAAGGCAAAACATAAGTTCACAGGCACTTTCTGCATATTTACCACAACCTTGCCTTCTGATCATAAAAAGTCTTAAAATCTTGCATTTTACAAGAAATTTTAATATAAATGGGACATTTAGAACATGGCATATGATAATATATAGTTAACCGAGGATGAGCAAAGGGTGATGGCACTTTCTGTTTATTGCTATAAACCTACCCCCTGGTTATAAAAACATCTCAAAATTCTGACACTGAGGTGTGAGACACAATGTAACAGGCTCTCTTAATCCTGAAGTACAAGAAATTGTACTGTACCATTTTTTTAAATATGACCCTGTGAACATGGCATGTCTCTCCTTCCTCATTACCAAAACATCTCAATATTCCAACACTATGTATATTTGTAATTACAACACTTCACTGTTGCATTTCTGAGTTTTGACATTGTGAACATGGCATGTTAAAGTATATAGAATATCTAGATCAGAACAGGCTAAATGCAATTCATAGTGATTTATCATTTTCTATTTTTTCAGTGATTATGACACTTCGGTATGAGGTAAAATATGCTTCAATGACAGAATAAATAATCATGGAAAAAATACCCACAGTGGACATTCATAGTTGTGATTATAGGAATGTTAAATATCAGGTGAGTAGCTGCGTCAGCATGCGTATGTCACGAACAGTTCTTTCCGGGCCCTATGCGGACGACGCAATCCAGAATAGTGAAGACACAAGGGGAAAAATATCATGCAGGAGTCGGTCAGGAGACAGGGGGGCGTGTCCATGCAGTGCTAGTGTCCGGGGGGAGTGAATCCAGGGCGAACAATCCAAGGGTAAATCCAGAGGAGGAATCCAAGACGAGAGGTTTAGTCCAAGACCAGGGGATCCATCCGTAGTTAAAACCAGAACCGGGTCGGGACCGGCGGGGCAGGGAATCAGGACCAGGAAACTAAAACCATAACGGAGCCAGACGCAGCAGGACCCCGGGCTCTCACGACACGGAAATCAATGAGAAGCCAGGAGTGAGGTCAGCGTCTGGCTTTTAAGGGGGAACGGGAATAGGGAACAGGTGCAGACAATGGGAAGGAACGAGGAAGGGCTGGAGCTCCCTTAAGAGGAGGGGTTAGCGATCGTGACAGTACGCCCCTCCTTTCCAGGGCGGCTCCGAAGCCCTAAACAAAACAAAAATAAAAAGGATGGAGTCCAGGTACCAATACGCCGTCCGCGGGGCCCGGGTGTTGGCTTCTCATTCTGTCACGAACAGTTCTTTCCGGGCCCTATGCGGACGACGCAATCCAGAATAGTGAAGACACAAGGGGAAAAATATCATGCAGGAGTCGGTCGGGAGACAGGGGGGCGTGTCCATGCAGTGCTAGTGTCCGGGGGGAGTGAATCCAGGGCGAACAATCCAAGGGTAAATCCAGAGGAGGAATCCAAGACGAGAGGTTTAGTCCAAGACCAGGGGATCCATCCGTAGTTAAAACCAGAACCGGGTCGGGACCGGCGGGGCAGGGAATCAGGACCAGGAAACTAAAACCATAACGGAGCCAGATGCAGCAGGACCCCGGGCTCTCACGACACGGAAATCAATGAGAAGCCAGGAGTGAGGTCAGCGTCTGGCTTTTAAGGGGGAACGGGAATAGGGAACAGGTGCAGACAATGGGAAGGAACGAGGAAGGGCTGGAGCTCCCTTAAGAGGAGGGGTTAGCGATCGTGACAGGAGCCTGATTGACAAGCCAGGCAGGAGTCAGATCTACAATTTTCTGATCCGCATGATTCTGAACACTTGATTCAGGACCCTTTATAGCTTTCTCTGTTTAAGCTAAAAATAAAAAGGTTCAGTGCGTAACAAAGAATCACCAATAAATTGAATGTGGAAGTTAAGTCCTGTTCTATCTTTCCTGCTTTAGAGAGCAAACTTACCCAGATCTGCAATATTTTAAAATATTTAACATTGTTGAATTGGAAATAACTAAATTAAATTATCGATTTCCAGTTATATACTTGAAAGAGACAGAAAAAATAACAATTATGACCTACATATTAACACATTGATCAGAATAATTGAAAAGTTTTGATTCTGAATCCCTGCAGTTAATGTTAATTAGAAAAAACAACAGTGCTGAAACCTGAGCATAAATTCAGCTGCTCTCCAGGTTTGTTCCACATGGTTTTTCGTTGAAATTGAGCTCAGAGCTGGAGATGATCTCTAGATAGAACCGTGTTAACTAGTCCACAGCTGTGTGCTCCTTTCGAAACTTTGTTGCAATTGACCCAATGTGTGGTTCTATAGCTCTCAGGTGCAGTTCACTTACACAGAGGACATTTATTACTGAGGAGCCAACACGAGTCAAGCAGGAGATGAACCTACAATCTTCTGATATGCGTTATCCATTGCGTTACTGCCCTTCCTCTCACATTGCTGAACTGCACCAGAGTGAGCTCAGCGCAGTAGTACCATCCATAGTATATGGGGTGGTGTGGTGGGTAGGGATCTGTGCCTGTGGCTGGAAAGTTGCCAGTTCGTGTCTCGTGGCCAGCAGAGAAATCCTCTTAATGTTAGATGCAAGACAATCAGATGTCAGGAGAATCTTAAAGCTACTGACGCAGGAGTAGCAGTAACCGCAATGAGGTGGGTAAAGTTTGGCATTTCTCATTTTCTTCTACACAGCCACCGTGTCAGAATGCACTGCTCGGGATATGAAGGGAATTAAGGCTTCAGATTGTTTTTACTGAGCTCTGCATTGTTTTATTCATGCTGCCTACATGCTTTGAATTGCTGACATTGTCTTTTTAATACAAATCATCACACTGCTCTACATAGACCTGTCTTCGGGATCCTTACGATTGCTGAGAAACAAAGCTTCTGCATTCCGAGGATACTGATTCTTTCACCGTAAATCCCCAATTCTTCAACAAGAATCAGTGAAAACCAAACATTTATACACACTTGTATCCTAGCATGAAAGCAATATGATGGAAGCATTTGAGAATCTCCTTCACAGCACAGATGAGAATTTCGATTTCTTCCCCATTGCAGAGCATGTATGGGCACTCCCTCAGTACCCTAGTTTGTAAAACCCCGACTTAAAGGTCGAAGCACTTTTTAATATTCTGGAGTCTCTCATTTGATAGCCAGAAATAAACAAATTTATATCAGAACTTGAAAAGCTTTCTAAAATTGTTCGGTGCTTCTTATTAAAAGAAATGACAAGAGCAGTCTAAACAGCTCCAGGCTATTAACTGCTTAATATAGTGATCAGCAGTGTGATAACCAGTTTATAAGGCTGAAAATGATCCTGGAAGCACAGCAAACTTCTAACTGCTGCTACTGTTTTGGGTTTTACAACCCAAAACATGTCCTCTGTGTAAGTGAACTGCACCTGAGAACTATTGAACCACACATTGAGTCAATTGCAACAAAGTTTCGAAAGGAGCACACAGCTGCAGACTAGTTAACACGGTTCTATCTAGAGATCATCTCCAGCTCTGAGCTCAATTGCAACGAAAAACCATGTGGAACAAACCTGGAGAGCAGCTGATTTTATGCTCAGGTTTCAGCACTTGTTTTTCTAATTAACACTAACTGCAGGGGTTCAGAATCAAAGCTTTTCAATTATTCTGGTCAGTATGTTAATCTGTAGGATATGAAGTATGTGGTTATATGTAATATCATAATCATTTTTTTGTCTGTCCAAGTATATAACTGGATATTGTCGATAATTTAGTTATTTCCAATTAATTATTCCATATATTTTAAAATATTGCAGATCTGGGTAAGTTTGCTCACAAAAGCAAGAAACTTAGAACGGGACTTATACGAAGAGACTTTGTTTATGTTTTTTTTCTTATTCTACATTGACCCGATGGTGTGCTTAAGTCTTCCATAAAACGTCCATAGAAGAGAAGGGTTTTGCTGCATCAACTTCTGGGTTATGGGCCCAGCACGCATCAGATGCGCCACTCTGCTGTGTGATGAGAGTGTCAACACAACTATTCTTTCTATGCCTTCTAAAAGTATACCTGAGATGAAAAGTTGCAATGGTAAAAGATGTCATATTAAGCACTTGGTGTTCTTTAGTACAGATCTTCACACTGTGCTCTACATAGACATGCCTTCAAGATCGCTGAGAAACAGAGCTCCTGCTTTCCGACACTACTGATTCTTTAATCTTAAATCACCAATTCTTCAACAAGAATCAGCTCATCGAAACCCAAACACATATTCACATTGGTGTCCTAGTCTAATAACATTATGATGTAAGCATTAAAGAATCTGTGTGGTCTCGTGCTATTTTTCTTACCGTAAGAACCATAAAATTGTTTCCCAACTTGTCGGGATCGCAGAGAGTAAATTCAGATTAATCCATTGGGATTGTACTGGATTTGATTGAGATTTTGAAATGTTCCTTGCAAAGTTATTCAATTTTGCTTGAACTTTTAATAAAAAGGTGATCTGAAATGTCTTAGCTTAAAATCTCTAATGTTGCTGTCACTAAACTTGGACGTGATGTCCCAAAGTTGTGCAGTGTGATTTTATTCTTCAAGAATTCTCACTGTGTGGGCCTTTACTGTGACATGAGATTTATTTTACATTATCTACATGGATTATGTATGAGTACATATGATTATGATTAAATATAGTGAAATATAAACATATCAAATGCAGATGAACATTACAGCAAGAAATCATGTTAAAATCTCATAGTAAACCAAGGTTTGAGTTTTACAACTTCAAGCACATAAATTTCATTACAAAAAAGAGCAGGGTGAAGACATTAAACACAAAACAGACACATTAAAATACAGAATCAGGTATTTAAATTGCCACCTGGGCAGAAATGTTACTGGGTGTTAACAGGTGAGAACAGTCCTGTGACTCATCATTCATTCTGACAATGGAGCAGCAGGAGGTGAAACTCTGGACAGAAACTGCAGACAATGGAGCAGCAGGAGGTGAGACTGCAGACAAGGTGAGAAAGAGAGTGAATGAGACAGGAGCAGGTAAAGGTTTATTCCATAGTGAAAAGAAAAGAGACACAATGTTTTGGCTTTGGTGCCTCCTTCATGTATGAGGGGCAGCTGATAAATCAAACAAAAGAACAAAAGACGGTAGTGGAGAGGAGACGAGCAGGAGAGAAAGAGCATCAGCACTCAGGTGGTGTGAAGTCAATGAGACAGCTGGAGAGCTGTTCTCACACTGACAATACCAGCTAACAGCTCTGACCTCTCAGTCACTCTGCTCCTCTGGACAACTGAGACAATGACAGTTTACAACTCCTCTGTCTGTCAGAATGCTGCTGGTTTGTCAGAGAGCTGCAAAATGTTAAATTTGGATAAAAAATGCTTCATTCAAATCAGTCTTTTAGGGACCTTTTTTTCTTATTCCATCAACATTGCAGTCTTTTTTTCTGAAAAAAAAATGAAACAAAGGATTACTATAAATTATAATAAAACCAACCTTTACTATGAATAGAGATATAAAACTATCTATTGTAATCAGAAATATAATTTGTCTAATTAATTAAATCCCATAAAGCCCATAAAACTAATGGATGCACAGAACATGTAGTATGGTGTACTTAGGTTATCAGAAGGCTTTTGACCTACTTTCCATTTCACATTTTCTGTTTAAAAAATATTTTCAATACCTGATCTCTTGGATGTCTTGGAGATATCCAACCAATTGGCAACAGGAATTGTCCACATTACCGTCTATTAGCAGACATTGTTTAGATACTGTATGAATCCATTACATTCAAAGTTTGATCTCTTTATTTCAATACACATTTAAGTACTGTTATTTATTTCAATACAGGCGAAGGATCTGGAAATATATGAAAATACAACATATATATTTGTATGTGTACATATATGTGTATATTTTACGCACATATATTTGTAAACAATGCTACATTATTTTTCATTGTATATTCAACAAGATCCAACATACTGAAAGTCCTTCACGTGAAGTGCATAGCAACAATCACTATGAAGTGCGTCATGTGGCAGGATGTAGGAGTGATCGCCAGTTCCTGCTTCAGGTGTGAATTAAAACCCTTGCAATAATATAGACCCGTAGGGGCGTAGGAGTTTTAGTGTTTGTCATTTCAGTATCAGCACAGCAATCTCTCTGTATTTGTGATCAACTTTGGTTAAATATGGCAATTTTACTGTTCAATCTGGAAACTGAACTTCGCTCTTTCATGGAGGTTTTGCTCAAATCGATCGTGTATGAAGTTTCACATGTGTTCCGAAACAGGATGTCTGACTCTGAGGATGAGATTGAAAACAAACTCCGCAGCGTCTCCCAGACTCTGGCGAGACGGTCTGTGTTTAAAATCACACAGTGTATGGAAGAAAGTGTCGGGAGTGAAATGGCGCAGCTGAAGAAGGAAAACGAGAGCCTGAAGGTGAGATTGCAGCTGTGGGAGAAGGAGTCGGGAGCAGGAGGAGATCAGGGAGGGACAGATCGTGTTGGACACCCGCTTCCCTGTGAAGTCACTGCAGAAATAAAAGAAGAATTGAACACGAAACTGGAGCTGTCTGGTCAGTGTGGTGACTTGTATGTAGTCAGAGTGTCTGTGTTTAAAACCAGTATCTTTAACTTCCTCACTGGTGAGAATATAGTGGAGAGATACAGAGTGAAGTCGGAAAGTCTTGTGTGATGTAGCAACGGGATTCTTTACTGGAAACTGAACTGTTGGCCGGTTATAAAAATAACTCGTTCATATTCAGCATTTGTTTCTCTAAATCAGTGTGTAATCCGACGTTATTATGATATATATATATATCACGGTATATAATACTGTATTTGTATTATAATATAATTCTTTCACCGAATCAGTGTACAATCCGACGTCATTCGGGAAAATACAAATGTTGTATTTGTATTATAATTATTGTGTTATATCTTTAGATTTTATATTTATATAGATAGGTTTAAACATTCCAGTCCACCAGGGTCTGTCTGTACTAACTCCTTTGGACTATTATGTCAGTCACTTTGTCTGTATTGACCCTTCTCACTCTCAGTGTAGTTTTCATATACTGCAATGTCCAGTCAGTGTGTCTGTATTAACCCCCCCCCCCCTCTCTCTCTCTCTCTCTCTCTCTCTCTCTCTCTCTCTCTCTCTCTCTCTCTCTCTCTCTCTCTCTCTCTCTCTCTCTCTCTGTGCAGTGTTCATGTACTGGAGTGTCCAGTCAGTGTGTCTGTATGAACCCCCCTCTCTCTCAGTGCAGTGTTCATGTACTGGAGTGTCCAGTCAGTGTGTCTGTATGAACCCCTCTCTCTCTCAGTGCAGTGTTCATGTACTGGAGTGTCCAGTCAGTGTGTCTGTACAAACCCCTCTCTCTCTCAGTACAGTACTGAACTGTTGTTTTCTAATTATGGTGCTGAAAACATCTTTATTTCAGAAACGGGGCTTAGAACACATAATTTAGACTGACTCCATATCATTCAATGACTCAGATAAAAAAAAATGATGAGCTACTGTATTTACATAATCATTACGGAAAAACGTTCGTATCTTACTTGTTTCGTTTTTTTTTTAATTTTTGGAACATCTTCCTTATTTTTAACATTCTTGGCCAATCGTGTTTCCAGTGATTTAGGATTTACATACGCAAATAAAATCTGGAAATAACCGTGAAATTGTAAACAGGATAAAAATGGTCGATCAGTCGATGGCTGTATGCATTCTTATGTTTTCCAGCGGTCAGGGGTTTGAGGTGCAGGAGCAAGTGAATATTGGATTGTCTCTGGTGAGGTGCAGTGTATTGGGGTGTTTGAAGTTTGGGGATTCTTCTGTGTTGATTGATCTTGGAGGAGAAGGAGTGTTGTGGATTTGGAAGGAATTAAAAGTACAAACTCTGTTCCCTGGGTTTTTCTCATGGTGTTTTTGTGCTGAATGTCTGGCCAGTGTTGTCTGCTCTTACTGTTGAGTACCAGCACTGCAAGGTCCACTGTTCTCTTCCTGACCTCTTTGGATTAAGCACAAAGCAGAAGGTGTATGAGTCTTCTAGAGATACAGTCATTTCCTCTCAGTTGAATTCACTGCTCTACCCAGTACAGTGGTACAGTAGAGCCGGAGCCTATCCCAGCATGCAAGTGGCACAGTGTGGGATACACCATGGACGGGATACCAGTTTATCACAGAAAATTGGTGACACCAGCTGTTACGAATAGGGGGTTTTGAAATTAGAGGAACAACCTGAAATGGCCCAGAGGGTGAATCAACAATTAAACGAAATGACTATAACCCCTATATAACTGAGCAATAATAAGATTGAGAAGCACTTGTGTTCTTTGTGCTGACACAGAAAGAGGCAGAAGTAAGACACTGGGCTAACAAATATTTATTAACAGTGACAATACACACACTAATCTACACACACAATAAACATACAGCATGCAAGTTACCCAATCTATAAAGAAGGTGTTGCTAAGTATTCAGCTCTTAAATAACTCCTACAAAGACCTAAAGAAGAGATCAACTGCCTTGCTGCCTGTAAATGTTTGTAAATGTTACCTGCAGTTAAATCTCTCTTCAAAGCTTAACCCTGATGTTACCAGATTAATGGCAATTTATCTGCTTATTCTCAGAATCCACCCACTAATCAGGAGAAGGTGTTTCTAACCAATTCACCTCAATGTTATTTTACTAAATTTGATATTTGTGGGTTATTTTAGAATCTATGCTCTCTGCTTTCTAAAGAATCAGGTTCAGATCATTTGTGTGTTTGGGTCTTTGCTTTTGTTGGGGGTCTTGCCTTTTTATTGTCGTGTCCAGACTGGGTCCGACCTGTATCCTGCAGTTGCAAGGAGCAACATAAGCAATCTCACCATCTCACCCTGCCACTCAAACAGATCTGACTATCAGATGGCCAGTTTTTCAATGAGCATCTCAATCTAGATCTCAATCTGTTTAATCAAACTCCTTATTGCCCTTTCTGAAACCTCACTGCACCCGAACACTGTACCTAATTCTGCTGCCTCCTCCTACTGTGTAGCTTTTTTTCCCTCTGTAAAGAGCTTTGAAAAGCCCCTTTTAAAGGTGCTATATAGAATAAAGTTTTTTATTTATTATTATGATTCAATCCGCTGTTGTTAATAAGTGTCACTCACTCGTGTTAGCGTTATCTTCAGTAAAGTGTATTCAGAACAACCCTTTTCCCCTCTTATCATATCAAGTAATGAATTAGTGGAAAATCATCCCCGATCTCATTTTCTCCCACTGGTTATCTCTGTGCCTTTTTGCCTTTTTTCCCCTCTTTGGTTTTTTTTTTCTGAATCACCATCTTACCTCTTTCTGATCCACCTGGGAGCCTCTCTGTAATTAAACAGTTCTGTATCAGACTGTCTCCCTCTGAATTCACTTTCTAAACCATTCACTGCTTCTAGAGTTCAACCATAAACAGCACACTGGGGACTGTGCTTGGGCTTTGACCAATCAACATGCTGTTTTCACATTTAAACCTTGACGTGGTTATTAAGAATTTGCTGGTCGATGCTGATTGTTGCTGTCAATAGAGGTGTATGATACCAACAAATGTAATGCGTGCTTAGAAAAGTTGTTAATTCTGAGTGTTACTTTTCTGTGTACTTGTTTGCAGTGTTAATTTAGTTTCCAGTTTTTGATTTAGTCATAGTCTTAGTCAAGTCAAGTGTCTGTCATAGTCACCTTCTAGTCATCCATTTTTAATTTAGGAACAAGTAATAGGTTTATTTCATGCTGAACAAAAGAAGAAAGAAAACACAACATTTCGGCTGTGGAGCCTTCTTCAGGTGTGGGACTTAGAGCTTAGAGTGTAGACTTAGAGTGTCTGTATTAATCCTTCTCTCTGGTTGCAGTGTTAATGTGCTGTATTATCCAGTCGCAGTGCCTGTGTTAAGCCCTCTCTCAATGCAGTGTTAATGTGTCTGTATTCACCCTTCTCTGTCAGTGCAGACTTTATGTCCTGTAGTGTCCAGTCAGTGTCTGTATTAACCCCTCTCTCCGTGCAGTGGTAATATGATCTAAGTTTCAGTTTGTCCATGTCTGTATAAGCCCCCTGTCTCAGTCTAGTGTTAATGTACTGTAGTGTCCAGTCAATCAATGTGTCTGTATTCACCTCTCTCTCTCAGTACAGTGTTAATGTCCTGTAGTGTCCAGTCAGTGTCAGTATTAACCCCCCTCTCTCAGTGCAGTGTTAAAGTACTGTAGTGTCCAGGCAGTATGTATCTATTAACCCCTCTCTCTCTAAGAGCAATGTTAATGTGCTGTAGTGTCCAGTCAGTATGTATCTATTAACCCCTCTTTCTCAGTGCAGTGTTAATGTACTGTTATGTCCAGTCAGTGTGTCTGTATTAATCCCTCTCTCAGTGCAGTGTTAATGTGCTGTAGTGTCCAGTCAGTGTGTCTGTATTAACCCCTCTCTCTCTCTCAGTGCACTGTTAATGTAAATGTAATGTAATTGTGATATTATTACAGTAGACTTACTTTTTACATGGTAGTTATGTTTCTGACAGAGCTAAATCAGAACACGCCCTTATACCCACTTATTCCACTATGTTAAAACAACCCAAATTGATTGTGAGTGTACTAGTATACATGTGTGTAGTTTAAGGCTTTTAAGATCACATGGCCTCAGCTTTCACTACTGAAGAAAGAGACAAGATGTAAAAAGGGTTAATAACTTAAGTCAGTTCTGCCTGAAAATTAGACTTCTAAGCAACAGGGGTTTATGGCAGGAAAGGGGGTTAACTGATAAGGATTCCAGATGCGAGCAAGGAACCCCCTGGGGGCATAATCTTAAACTGACCATTTGGCCAGGACCTCTTAACTGGCCAAATACCATGACCCCCCCCTTACCATAACACCGATTGACGTCCGAAGCAGCAAGGAAGGACTATATAACCTAAAAGTTTGTACCGGCACATGGAACAATACTTCGGTTTTGTTGTTTCTTGCGGGAAACAAGACTTCGGCTTTATTGTTCCTTGCATGCAATAAACTAATCTGTTTTACTTCATCTCGGGATCCAGAACCTTATTCTTTCTGTTACAACACTACTATGCTGATGATACTCAAACATACATCCATACCAAACCTGACGCTGATGTGGCTGTCTCTATTCTATTAATTTGCATCCCCGATATAAAAACTTGGGTGACTCAAAATTTCCTTCCTTTAACTGTGACAAGACTGAAGTCATGCTTATTGGCACCACCCATCAACTTTGTACAACCAATGTGTAACCCTATCTGTAGATGGTCTTGTACTTGAGCTTCAGTCTAAATTGAAAAACTTGGGGATGATATTTGACGTTCGACCCACATGTGCAGCATGTTGTCAGAACATCTTTCATTCACCTCATAAATATTGCTCGACTATGCCCTGTGTTATCACTAACTTTGACTGAAAATTTTTGTCTTCTCCCAAATTGACTACTGTAACGCTCTACTCTCTGGGGTTTCTAAATCCACATTGAACAAACTGCAGTATGTCTAAAATTCAGCAGCCAGAATCCTGACCAGGTCTAGTACAAATGATCACATTACTCCTATCCCGGAGTCCTTGCACTGGCTTCCTGTCAAGTTTCATATCGGCTTAAAAATCCTCCTGCTCACCTATAAGACTCTCCATGTCTTGTCTTGGCTTGGCTTGACACCTCCATGCTGGTCTGATATTATCACCCTACTCCCTACCTTGCAATCTTCGCTCTTCTAATTCTGTTCTCCTATCTGTCCCCCAAGGCTGTCTACATTGTATGGGTGACAGGGCCTTCTAATTTTATGCCCCAAGCTCTGGAACTCTCTCCCCAAGGATATCAGAGAGTCACCTTCTCTAAACTCCAAATCCAGACTCAAAAACATTTTCTTCAGAAGAGCCTTTATTTAACTGTTCTGTACCCCTCTGTTCCTACTTTACTTAGTACCACTGTCTACTGTCTCCTCTAACTGTGTATTCTCGTCATGCTAAGTTTGTGTATTTTTTGTTGTTGGCATTCTGTAAAATGCTTTGAGAAGCCACCTCTAAAGGTATAAAACTATAAAATAAAGTTTATTCTTATAAAGGTCTTGTCTTGTGTTTACAGATTCAGAGGCCAGTGCTCTTATTGAAGCTGGGGAAAGGGCTCCTCTTGAACTGCAGCACAGTGTGGAGATGCACAGGCTGATGCAGGAAACAGAGGTCACTGCCGTAGAAGGGAAAGAGGCACTGGACTCTGTGCCCATGATGAAGACAGAGCCTGAGAGTGAGACACCTGGGCTCTTAGTATGTGATGATTTTACAGAGAATATTAATAATCTGGACACAATCAATATTACACAAGGCTGTAATGAACTGGGCTGCATCTCTATACAAGAGCACAGTGAAAAACTGGATGTTTTAAATCTTACAGAGCAGGACATGGAGCCCAAGTTGATTGACCCTGCAGAGCAGCAGACTGATGTACCTGGTGAAGAGAACAGTACTGAGTCACAGCACACTGAGAAGAGTCAGTACAGGGAGGAGCAACAGCAGCTCCTACAGGGCTTGATAATAATTAGGCCTTGTTCTGTTCAAGTGGAGAGACTGTCATTGCAGAGTCTCAAACAATCATATGATCCCTTAGTATCTGATAACTTTACACACAGGTTTAATAATCTGGTTACTGAGAAAATCGTTGAAAGTTTTAATGAACTGGAGAGTATGTCTGTTCTTGGGCAAAGAGAGGATCAACTGAATGAACTGGACGGTTTTAGCCTCAGAGAGCTGGAGAAGGAGCCCCAGATGATTCACAGTGCTGTGCAGCACACTGAGG
Organism: Lepisosteus oculatus; assembly: GCF_040954835.1. Lineage (NCBI taxonomy): Eukaryota > Metazoa > Chordata > Actinopteri > Semionotiformes > Lepisosteidae > Lepisosteus > Lepisosteus oculatus. Next base: position 16,360,638 of record NC_090709.1, on the reverse strand, counting down.
GACATAATGATGAAAACAAATCTCAGTTTCATCACACAGAGCAAGGCCATTCCATGGAGCATTTGCAGAATAAGAGACCCCAGCACGATCAGGGGATGAAGAAGAATCACTCAAGGCCTTGCTCAGATGGAGTGGACAAACTGCCATTATGGCACAGGGAGAAGCAGCGTTTCTGTCAGTCTAGCATTTCAAAACCCTATCAGCACCTTCACACAGGAGAGAGACCGTTCAGCTGTAGTCAGTGTGGGAAGAGTTTTAGTCAGTCAAGCCACTTAAAAACCCACCAGCGCATTCACACAGGAGAGAGACCTTTCAGCTGTAGTCAGTGTGGGAAGAGTTTTAGTCACTCGCACCTCTTAAAACGACATCAGCACATTCACACAGGAGAGAGACCATTCAGCTGCAGTGAGTGTGGGAAGAGTTTTAGTCAGTCAAGTAACTTAATTACCCACCAGCGCATTCACACAGGAGAGAGACCGTTCAGCTGCAGTCAGTGTGGGAAGAGTTTTAGTAAGTCAAGTCACTTAAAAACCCACCAGCGCATTCACACAGGAGAGAGACCGTTCAGCTGCAATCAGTGTGGGAAGAGTTTTAGTAAGTCAAGTCACTTAAAAACCCACCAGCGCATTCACACAGGAGAGAGACCGTTCAGCTGCAATCAGTGTGGGAAGAGTTTTAGTCAGTCAAGTAGCTTAAAAACCCACCAGCGCATTCACACAGGAGAGAGACCGTTCAGCTGCAATCAGTGTGGGAAGAGTTTTAGTCTGAAAAGCCACTTACAGTCACACCAGCGCATTCACACAGGAGAGAGACCTTTCAGCTGTAGTCAATGTGGGAAGAGTTTTAGTCACTCAAGTAGCTTAATAGTCCACCAGCGCATTCACACAGGACAGAGACCGTTGTAGCTTGAGTTTGCTGCTCCTTTGCCAGTCTCTCTCTCCCTCGTCTCAAGTGGTGCTGGACACAGAGAGGCCATTCCATTTGGTTCACATTTAAGGTGTTTTTCTAGCTGATAGAGTGTTCTGATAAGGAACAATTCCCAAAGCTGAGACACATCAACCACCCTAATTAATGGTCATCTCTGGTGCCTCACTGTCTGGGAGATTCCAAGGGAGAGTCTCATCCCAAGTGGTTTACACCCAAGGATGAGTGCATGGTTACTCATCCTCACACTGGGCACCAATAAATGTAGGCATCCTCTCACGAGGCACCAATAAATGTAGGGGTTTGTGCATTTACTGGGCCAATTGTTAATTGTTGCAGTAAGTCACAAAATGATTCTCGAATGCCCATGGAGCTTTCAACCAATGAGCGACCATAGTACCTCCAGGTAAAACTCCAGCTCCTCCTGGACATCCTCAGACTCAGCTCAGACAGTCACGTAAACGCCAATGTGTCCGAATGTCAGGACTTTTCCTTGTTCTAAGAGTCAAGAACGGAGGTTGCCCGCCCATAACCAAAGGATCCACCCGAGGTTAGCCCAGCAGCAAGCCTCGTGAACCCACCGCGAACGCTCACCTGATCAACGAGTGAACTACGGTCGGAGCTGTGGACAGCTGAATATCAGTATTCAGGACTAGCGCTACATCAGGAACGAACCGGTCTTCTTCCTGTCTAAAGAGTGCGACTTGCTCGGATCTGTAGTCACTTTTCTGTGTGCAATCTCTCCTTTGTTTCAGCCAACACTAACTAGCCGGTCTTCAGAGAGCATCAGCAGCGCACAGCAGCAGAAATCTCTCTTCTTCTTCTTCTCTCAAGTCGAACCAGCACTGCCTGGCACCGGCCGAGCCAGAGAGGGCCAGAGAGCACCGATTGGACGCAGCAACAGCCTGCTACTGCTTCTTTGCGTCTGCGGGAGATCTGAACCCCCACAGAGCAGACGAGTATTCAACATTCTGCATTACAGCTCGAGAATTCAATTGTTACCTCAACCTGAGTTGATATCAATTTAATTCCTATGAGTCATGTACTTGCTTTTGAGTATCTAATGTACAAGTTGTAACAAAGTTCATTTACAAAACGGTCTAAATGAATGATATATGGAATGTATGTCCATCTTGGTTTGTAACTCTTTGTGATTGAATACATACCTTTTGTATTCTGCTAACCCTCACTATAAGATCTATGCACATTTTATGTAATAATAAATGTACTCTCGTGTATTAGTATCCATGTGTATGTGCGTTGCTGAGTTATCCTGCTGGGTCGGTCTTCTAATAACCATCAAAGAATCATTTTGTGACTTACTGCTACAATTAATAATTGTCCTGGTAAATGCACAAGACACCTACATTTATTGGTGCCTCGTGAGAGGATGCCTTTTAAGTTCCTCCAGTCAGGACAGTAGGCTCTACTGTACACAGAGAGGGGTGGGGGTGTGGATTAAGCCGATACCCTGGCTTCTCTCCAGACACAGCTGTGTGAGCTCCTCCAGTAAGGACAGGAACCTCTTCTGTACACAGAGAGGGGTGGGAGGGGGAAACAAGCCGATACCCTGGCTTCTCTCCAGGCACAGCTGGGTGAGCTCCTCAAGTCAGGACAGGAGGCTCTGCTGTACACAGAGGGGGGTGGTAGGAGGGAACAAGCTGATACCCTGGCTTCTTTCCAGACGCAGCTGGATGGGCTCCTCTATTCAGGACAGGAGGCTCTACTGTACACAGAGAAGTACCGGGGTGTGGATCAAGCTGGTACTTTGGCATCTCTTCAGACACAGCTGGATGAGGTCCTCCAGTCAGGACAGGAGGTTCTACTATAAACAGAGAGGGGCGGGAGAAGGGAACAAGCTGATACCTGTTTGTCCTTATCCAGTGCAGGACAAGCCAACACAAGGGAGCACATTTGTGAACATCCAGCCACGCATTGATTTCGAAAGAAGCTCCTTTCCAAAGAATTGCAAATGAACGATCCCGCTCAGGGGACACGGAACCCCCGCCAAACAGCTTCAAGTAGCGTGTCAGGTGCCATTGCTTTAGCTTATGGCCACACCACCCTGAACATGTCTGATCTTAGAAGCTAAGCAGGGTCAGGTCTGATTAGTACTTGGATGGGAGACCACCTGGGAATACCAGGTGCTGTAAGCTCTTGCTCTCTCAGCCAGCAGAGGTCGCCATTGGTGCCGTAGGCTTTGGGAGGAAACCCTGAAGTATGGACATTTAACACTTACAAGAAAAGTGATCTATAGCCTCATTTTTGAGATGTTTTGTGTGTGACTCATACATATAAAAAAAAAAGTTTGTAAAACGAATATCGAAGCTGCCTCTAAATCTGCAAATGAAGATCAGTCAATAAACCACTTGTTTATGTATAACTATACATATATTCACTTATTACTGATTTCATTAATTGAGCACGGATGCAATAGAGGTACAGCCATTCACTGTTTGACATGTCTGTACTGGTACAGAACCTAGCAATCAGAAAACGGGTGAAACTGTCTTTAGAATTAGCATACAGTACCGAGGCCCCCCATGACCAAATAAAGGCTAATCTCGATAATCATCCTAAATAATGCAAACTACAGCAAAAAGACTCCCTTTGAAAAGGGAATGAATGTCCGGAAGGAGTAGTGTAACCAGCTTGAATTGCTTCTCTGGACCTATAAGTAAAAGAAACAGAGAACTAGTAGCGTCATCGATTCCTTTCAAACTGGGACCCTTTAGCAAGCACATGATTCGTGGTGTCGTAAATCTTCTGTATCTGATGTTGGACCAAGCACATCAGGGGAGAGTGCGAACGCAGTCCCCCACAACCACAAGCATCTTGAGATACTGTCCTATGCCCTCTATTTCCCACAGATTTTCTGCTTTCGTGCAAACACGTCAGGAGGAAGTTTGTCAGGAGAGATGCCGTATATAACGAAAGCAGCGGTCAGGGAAAATTGGGGCGAGAGAACTTGCAACCAGTGTTCAAACTGGGCCCAGAAGGTCTTAGCAAAAAAGCAGGACCACAGGAGATGGGTCACAGTCTCCTCCTCACCGCAGCCCACCCAAACGCAGCGAGGGCTGGGGGTGAGGCCCTACGGTACAAGAAAGTTCGCACCGGTAAGCACTGGTGGATGACATTTCAGGCTACGTCTCTGTGAATGTTGCACAGAAACTTAGAGAAGTGTTTCCACACCTTCCTTGTTTGGGCTGATGTTAAAATGCTCACATGGGTCTGCCTATTCTTCTGGGGTGCAATGAAATCTTCCAGTTTTTGGACGCTGACATCTCGGAGGGGAATATGGCCAATTGGGTGAGATCTTACAAAACTTTTAACTGTCCCATAAATTGCAGGGCATGTGTCAGAGAGTGTGACATCCAGCTTGGGTCTGACACCCCACACTCTGAACACCTCCCTACCTACCCAGAGCCTGGCAAAATAAGTCCAGGTACTCTCCAGGCGCTGTTGCAAAGCCTCTCAGCACAGAGGCCAGGAAAATGCACAGCAGCTTCATAGCAATATCTGGGACTGACTTCCCCCCTGAGAGTAGCGGCCTGTACATTATTTCTCTTCTGAGTCTTTCCTGCTTCCCACCCCATAGAAATTGAAACATCAATCTCCTCAGCACCGCCGCAACACGGTGTGGGATTGGGAAGGTAGAAGCCAGAAAATTCAAGACAGGCAAGAGCTCGGCTTTGATGACCAGCACCTTCCCTGTCATGGTGAGGTCTCGGTCCTTCCATTGCATCAGTTTTTTGTTTAAGATTGGCAATTTGTTCTGCCAATTTACTGTTCCCATCTCTTCTCCAAAATACACCTTAATTCTGTTCTCTTGCAGGCTGAGATCATGTCCTTCTTTTGGCTCCCTCCAGTTCTGATAAAAAATCTCACTCTTAGATTTGTTAATTTTTGCAGAGGAAGCCAAAGAGAAACGATCACAGCACTGCAGAGCTCTGCTAATTGAGGCATTGTCAGAGAGGATCAGGGTGACGTCATCCATGTATAGAGATGTGTTTACCTCTCCTCCCCCACTTCCAGGCACTGGTATCCCATTAATGGCCTGATCCTGGCGCAAGGCACAGGCTAAGGGCTCCATAGCCAAAACGAATAACAAGGGGGATAATGGGCAGCCCTGCCTCACCCCTGAACAGACTTCAAAGGGGCGTGATCTATTGCCATTAACCATTACTCTGCTGTTGCTACCTGTGTACAGCAGGTTAATCCACTTTCTCATGATGGGGCCAAACTTCATGTGCTCAAGTACTGATATTAAGTACTGCCGGTTTAGGCGGTCAAAGGCCTTTTCTAGGTCTACACCTAAAATGCACAGAGGGAGGGAGCGATCCTCTGAGTACAGACAGACATCCCTCAACAAGACCAGGTTGTCGCTCATCAGGCGTCCTGCTATCCCACAAGTCTGTTCTTTCCCTACCAGTGAGGCCACTACATTTTGTAGGCGCAGGAAAAGGGCTTTGGACAGGATCTTAGTGTCCACGCCTAACAGGCTGAGGGGTCTCCAGTTCTTTATGTCATTCTTTGCTCCTTTCTTAAACAAGAGAGAGATAGTGCCTTCTCTTAAGGAGTCAGGCAGCAATTCTGTCTTATAGCTTTCCTCGAATAGGAGCAGTAGCGGATCCTGAAGCAGATCCCAAAAGGTGCAATAAAATTCTTTAGGGAGCCCGTCAGCACCCGGAGTTTTTCCCTTCTGTAAGCTCTCCATAGCCTGTCTCAGCTCTTCTACTGTCAAAACCCTCTCAAGTACTTCCCTATCTTCTTCACTCAAAACGTTTTCTAGCTTTGAGGTAAAAAAAATGAATTTCTTCATCCTTTACCTCTGTAGTGCTGTACAGTCTTGAGTAGAAGGCCTCGGTGCAGGAGAGGATAGCACTCGGCTCTGTTCTCTCTCGTCCCTCCTCATCAACTACACTTTCCATGACAGACTTGGAGCCTACCACTTTCCTGAAAAAGAAGCGAGTACACTTCTCATTTTCTTCCAAGAACTGCACTCTGCTTCTTAACAGCACTCCTCGACTACTTTCTTCGGCTATGCTCCGGATGTCCTTTTTTAAAAGGGTGATATCCTCAAGCACATCGAAGCCACTGTGCAGCATCGTGTAGAGACGCTGCAGCTGCCTGTTTCCTGGCTAGCACTCCTCTCCGTCTGGCAGCAGGCTTCCTTCCCTCAGCCATGAAAAAGGCCCTTGTCTTCACCTTCACCTCCTCCCACCACTCTCCTACTGACCCATACAGAAACTGCAAGGACAGCCACTTTGATGGTTTCTCCTTGTAGCGGGATACTACCCCCTCGTTCTCTAGCAGCTTTGTGTTGAGTTTCCAGAGGCCTGGGCCAAAGACAGTCCCGCCCTGGAGTTCCACTCTACACCCTAAAGCCTGATGATCTGAGAAGAAGACAGGCTGAAGAGTGACCCCAACAACTTTCACTCTCTCCGAGACAAAGCAATAGTCAATTCTGGAACTGATATTCCTCCCTGACCATGTATATCCTGCTGTTGTGGGATATATAGATCTATATGTGTCAGAGAGTTTAAAGTCTAGAACTAAGTTTTGCAGGGCCAGTGAGCTGGAATCCAATTTTATCGGAAAGCTAGACTGCCTATCTGTGTGCTCTAAGATACAATTAAAATCCCCTCCCACTATCACGTCTGTGCTACATAACAATAGGGGAGAGAGTGCCTTGAGTAGCTCCACCCTTCCTCCCACGTCAGTAGGACAATACACATTGATTAGATGCAGGTTAATGGTCCCCCATTCAACATCCACACACAGCAACCTGCCATCTATGACCCTCTGAATACTTTTCAATTTGAATGCCCATCCTTTGAAAAGAATGGCCATGCCAGAGGCTCTGTTGTTATTGTCCCCTGTCCAAACAGAAGGCCCTTTATCCCACCTATCTTCAAAGCTTTTGAACCTCTCTTAATAGGCTAATGCACACTCCTGCAACATGAACACATCCCCCTCTCTCTGCTGGAGGTAATCAAAGACAGACTGGCATTTAACTCTGTCATTGATACCTCTGGTGTTAAGAGAAATTATGTTTAGAGCCATATTACATAAGAAGGTGGAACCAGTCTTTACAAAACACATTTCTCTTCTGTCTCACCTGTTACCTTCTCTTTTTCTTTTTCTTCTTACCAATTTCCTGCCAGCCATCCTCTGAATGAGCCTTCATCAGGGCGGCAGCAGTAAAAGCGTTCACGGAGTCCATTTCAAGGAAGGGGGTAGAGGGAGGGGTGGAGGGGTTCCAGCTGTCCCCATCGCCATGCTCTCCTTCCTCCTCGCTTGGGGAGAAAACAGAGTCATTTTTCCTTTTCCTCAAGTCCAGCTCCTGGGAGCACTGAGGGGAAAGGGGTGCAGCCGATGCACCAGTCTCCTCTTCCCCCTCACCCACCAGCTGTTGCAGATCCTCCGTGATGGACTGGATGGAGGAGAGGAGGGCATCTGTAGCACTTGCAGAGTCTGAGAATAGCAGCTCTGCTGAATCCTGGTTATCCTCGCTGGACCCGCTCCACCGGGGGGCCCCACACTGGCCCTCGTTCTGAGGAGCAGGAGTGGGGGAGGGGTCCTCGCTGTTCTCGGGGGTTTTCAAACCCTCGTTCTTGTCTGGTGCAGTCTGCGGTTGTAGGGGCGTAGTGCTTTTCTCTTCCACCGGCCCTGGAGCCACAGCAGGACTGATCCTGGCTGGAGGCTGAAAGCCTTTGTCCAACAAGGGTTCTTTGTTTGACTTGTTGTTTGCTTTGGCTTTTCGGGCCGGTTTGGCTGAAACAAGCACTGCCTCATCCTTTCTCATTTTGAGTTTATTGGCGTAGGCGTGAGGGCAGTTCTTAAAAACGTGTCCTTCCGAGCCACATAAATTGCACTTTGGCAGCATTGAACTGTCAGAGGCTAAATGTCCCTGTTTGCCACAGGTCTTGCAGCATTTCACAGTGCAGGACGATGCCAGGAGTCCCACAGCACCACAGCGCCGACACACCTTTGGTTGTCCCACATAAAAAACATAGCCATTGCAGGCGCCCAGCCGGATTGTAGAGGGCAGGTGCCTTAAGCCTCCATTTACATTGTCCGGTAGCAAGCGAACCTCGAATTTCCTTGCTCCTGTTTTTATACCGTCAACATCTCTAACCTCAGTTCCATGGTGGACGGTGCAGTACTGGTTAAGCCAGGTGTGAATGTCCTCCGTCTTTGCCAGTTCCGAGAACATAATAACATGCACCGTTTTCCTCTCTCTCTGTGTCAGAGGCTGCAAGTTGATCTTCTCAAGGGCAGGAACTTTCCCTCTTTTTACCTCAAACACATCCACACATTGTTCAAACAGAGAATAGGTAGCAAAAACAATCTCAAATGCTTTCTGACCTGGGAGAGCGAAGATGAAATCCAAGTGCCGAGGTTCCTTCTGCAACACTTTTCTGCTGAACTGCATACGGTCCATGAAGAGGTCATCCAAAAGCTCAAAACGCACAGCATTCTTGCGGGATCCAAAGGTTGCCATTTCGAAAACTGAAAAACAAACACTGCTTCCACAAAACAAGAAAACAATCCAACTACTCCACCTACAGGCTGATCAAGGTACCACCCCTGCCAGGTAAGTATGAGCTGTACAAGCCCCTGCAAGCGGCCCGCACCCACAGCACAAAGCGCGCAGCCTACGCCTGCTCCTCCCCCCGCACACCACCGCCTCCTGCTGGGCCCACTCTTTCGCACACTCACACGCCACACTAACACTCAAAAGGGTGGGCAAAATGAGAAAACGAGCGCGCCGTTTCCTACACATCTGCAGACCTCCTTGAATGTCTGGCGCTGGGCATGCCCCGCTCTCCTCCACCTTATCTTATCACGTGTGACCACCGACAATGGCCACAATGCCGGGGAATGGCACCTGTAAAGTGTTAATTGGTGCACAGGAACAGCCCGTCTCGTCTCGGGGGCCGGCTTCAAAGACAATACAGCAAACACAGCGGGGCGGGGGAATTCAGGTACATTCAGCTCCGGCGGGAATGAGTCATTTGTTGGTCTTTTCAAGTGCTGGGAGCCGAGTAATCCTTCGCTTGTATCGTTTCTCCCCGGTGACTAGATCACTAGATCTGACTGGGACCAGTAGGGAGCGCTCACCCTGCGGTCTGTGTGGCTTTCTTATGCCCCAGCATCCTGATGGCGACACTCTGCTGCACAAACAGGCGCCGTCCTTCGGGGGAGGCATAAAACCGAGGTTCTGACCCTCCTTGGCCATTAAGAAATCCGAGGGCGTCTCTCAAAAAGAGACTCCGGGGGTGTCTCTCTGGTGTTAGTGTTCCCCTTTACCAATCAGTCGGGGTCTCCTCCTAATCCCCGTCTCATATGTAATAATCAATGACGAGGCCCCCCTGTCCCGCGATATTGTATTTGTCTCCTGGCCGCTGGCTGGCGCCGTGAGATTTAGTACTCGCGCAAGAGACCGGGGGCAGAGCGCGAACGCGGTTCCCCGCCCCCCACAAAGTGTGCGCTCCAGGTTCCCTCTCGGGGCTCTGCAACACAGCGGAAAGGCAGCGAGAAGGAGCCTCTTGCTCTGACGCCGCAAGGCCACAAGAGGGCGGAGGCGCCGCGCGCCCGGCCGATGTGTTGGACTGGTGCGCTTTATGTGCTGAAATAAACATGCGACAGCCCAGAAATGTTTTCAGAGTGCTGTGCACTGGAGGTTTTTGTCTTGTGAAGACTTGCCTTGTGCTCCTCCGTGCAGTTTGTTTGTTCTCCTCCAGTACGGGACAAGCCAACACAAGGGAGCACATTCGCCAACATCCAGGTACGCAATGCGATTTGGAAAGAGGCTCCTTTCCAAAGAGTTGCACACGAACGATCCTTCAGTCCCGCTCGGGGGGCACAGAGCCCCAGCCACACACAGCTTCAAGTAGCGAGTTAGGCGCCAAGGCTTTTGCTTGCGGCCACACCACCCTGAATGTGCCCAATCTCTTCTGATCTTGGAAGCTAAGCAGGGTTGGGCCTGAATAGTACTTGGATGGGAGACTTCCTGGGAATACCAGGTGCTGCAAGCTTTTGCTCTCTCGGCCAGCAGGGGTCGCCGTTGGTGCCGTAGGATTTGGGAAGAAAACCTGGAGGATGGAAAGGTGATCTATAGCCTCATCTCTAGAGATGTTTTGTTGCTATGGCATGTGTGTGACCCATATAAAAAAAAAACCCGTTTGTAAAACGAATATCGAAGCTGCCTCTAAATCTGCAAATGAAGAAGAGTCGATAAACCACTTGTTTATCGTATAACTATACATATATTCATTTATTACTGATTTCATTCATTGAGCACAGATACAATAGAGGTACAGCAATTCACTGTTTGACATGTCTGCACTGGTACAGAACCTAGCAATCAGAAAAGGGGTGAAACTGTCTTTAGAATTAGCATACAGTACCGAGGCCCCCATGACCAAATAAATTGGCCTTAATAATGCAGACTACAGCAAAACGACTGACTTTGAAAAGGGAATGAATGTCCGGAAGGAGTAGTGTAACCAGCTTGAAATGCTTCTCCGGACCTCTAACTAAAAGAAACTGGGAACCAGCAGTGGCTTTCGAACTGGGATCCTATCGCAGCACGTGGTGTCATAACTCTTCCGTATCCGATATTGGACCAAGCACATCAGGGGAGAGCGCGAACGCAGTCCCCCACTACCAGAAATTATGCAGTCGAGATTCCCACATTTGGGGAATTCGCAGGGGTCAGCACAGCCGGAGTGCAATGGCCGAGCCTCGCCCTGGGTGAATCGATTTTTTAAGAACTTTATTTTCTTTTCACAAAAAAATACAGGACATCACAAATTAGAAAGCTTTACATTAATATACATACTTAAAACAGTATATATGATCACATCTCATTACATTTTGACACGGTACCAGTTACATAGCAACAATTTCTTTTTTTCTGGTGTAAATCACATTCTTTACTTAAACATGATAATGTTTTTCACAGTTTCTTGAGATATTGACCTATGCTCTCTATTTCCCACAGATTTTCTGCTTCCTCCCTCCTTTCTCTCCACAGATCTCTGAGGTAATAGTTCTCTTGGGTGATGAACAGGGCCAGGCTACCTGCTGCCTTGACTGGGACCTCGATGCCTTTGAACAGCCCCATGTTCCTCACTCTCCACAGGGCGTCTTTCCCACTGTTCACCACGGCCCAGATCCTGTCAAACAAGTCAGGAGGAAGTTTGACAGGAGAGATGCCGTTGTAGCGGCAATGCTTGTTAATAAGACAGAATTAAGCGGTGGTATGCTGTCCTAAATGAGGCCCCATCTCACCTTCCATCTCTGTGGTGCAGCCACAGAGAAAGTATTCATGCAGGCTGATTTAAGATGTTTTCTTTTGATAAGGGACAGCTCCCAGATGGGGATGCACTTAGCTAAGCCTGGCTATCATGATCAATGGTCATCCATTGGCGCCTATCTGTCTAGGGAGTGCCAAATGGACATCTGGACTGCATTCCAAAGTGTTAAGAGTAAGTGACTCATATCTCACGCAGGGCGTGGTAATACCACGTGGGTCTCCAATGCCCGCCAAACTCTCAACCAATCAGCACACACCTGTGTCTTGGTCAAAAAGTGAGCGCAAGCTCAGATCGGGGCTCTCCTTGGCCATTGTCGCACATCCTCAGAGACAATCATGTGACAACTGCTGTTGTCTGCAAAGGGACTTGAACTTTGTTATAAGTGCAAGGCCGAGGATCCCGTACGTACTCAGAATTCAGAAAGCTTTTAAGCGCAGGAGGCGCCCTATCCCCGCTCGCTCGCTCACTCCCCTGTTCACACGTGCAGTGCGGCTTGTCCGTCTGTTTATTTTACAGCTTTGGCGAGACACGGGTGCTTGTGTATTAGCGTGAGCGTTTTTTATTCTGATCAGGAACAGTTTTACAAGTCCGCAAAGGATCGAGGAAAGGTTTATCGCCAGCTGAAAAGAGACACAGCGCTTCGGCTGTGGAGACTTGTTCGGCTGGCGTTCGGAGAGTCGCGTTTTTCAGAATTGTATTGAGATCGTTTTCCACAGAGCTCAGATGTCAAAGCACAGCAGCAGCTCTCCACAGCGATCCTCTATAGCGCCCTTTCTCCCGCAGCTCCGTCCTCATTGGAAGGAAGCAAAAGTGAAAGGCTGAAGTGAAATAGAGCGGGGACGAAGGCAGTGAAGAGAGAGAACGTGGGAAGAAGAGAAAAACGCAAGGGAAAAAAAGCAGCGTCATAAAAGAGGTGACGGAGCTGTCCTCTCAATAAGAAGGGTGCCAGCGAGCCTTGCTCTCGCTTACAGCCACACCCCCTTCAGCACACCTGATCTCATCTGATCTTGGAAGCTAAACAGGGATGGGCCTGGTTAGTACTTGGATGGGAGACCGCCTGGGAATACCAGGTGCTGTAAGCTTTTAAGAGCAGGAGGCGCCCTATCCCCGCTCGTTCGCTCATTCCCCTGTTCACACGTGCAGTGCGGCTTGTCCGTCTGTTTATTTGTCAGCTTTGGCGAGACACGGGTGCTTGTGTATTAGCGTGAACGTTTTTTATTCTGATCAGCAACAGTTTTACAAGTCCGCAAAGGATCGAGGAAAGGTTTATCGCCAGCTGAAAAGAGACACAGCGCTTCGGCTGTGGAGACTTGTTCGGCTGGCGTTCGGAGAGTCGCGTTTTTCAGAATTGTATTGAGATCGTTTTCCACAGAGCTCAGATGTCAAAGCATAGCAGCAGCTCTCCACAGCGATCCTCTATAGCGCCCTTTCTCCCGCAGCTCCGTCCTCATTGGAAGGAAGCAAGAGTGAAAGGCTGAAGTGAAATAGAGCGAGGACGAAGGCAGTGAAGAGAGAGAACGTGGGAAGAAGAGAAAAACGCAAGGGAAAAAAAGCAGCGTCGTAAAAGAGGTGACGGAGCTGTCCTCTCAATAAGAAGGGTGCCAGCGAGCCTTGCTCTTGCTTATGGCCACACCCCCTTGAGCACGCCTGATCTCGTCTGATCTCGGAAGCTAAACAGGGATGGGCCTGGTTAGTACTTGGATGGGAGACCGCCTGGGAATACCAGGTGTTGTAAGCTTTTAAGCGCAGGAGGCGCCCTATCCCCGCTCGCTCGCTCATTCCCCTGTTCACACGTGCAGTGCGGCTTGTCCGTCTGTTTATTTTACAGCTTTGGCGAGACACGGGTGCTTGTGTATTAGCGTGAGCTTTTTTTATTCTGATCAGGAACAGTTTTACAAGTCCGCAAAGGATCGAGGAAAGGTTTATCGCCAGCTGAAAAGAGACACAGCGCTTCGGCTGTGGAGACTTGTTCGGTTGGCGTTCGGAGAGTCGCGATTTTCAGAATTGTATTGAGATCGTTTTCCACAGAGCTCAGATGTCAAAGCACAGCAGCAGCTCTCCACAGCGATCCTCTATAGCGCCCTTTCTCCCGCTGCTCCGTCCTCATTGGAAGGAAGCAAGAGTGAAAGGCTGAAGTGAAATAGAGCGGGGACGAAGGCAGTGAAGAGAGAGAACGTGGGAAGAAGAGAAAAACGCAAGGGAAAAAAAGCAGCGTCGTAAAAGAGGTGACGGAGCTGTCCTCTCAATAAGAAGGGTGCCAGCGAGCCTTGCTCTCGCTTACGGCCACACCCCCTTGAGCACGCCTGATCTCATCTGATCTCGGAAGCTAAACAGGGATGGGCCTGGTTAGTACTTGGATGGGAGACCGCCTGGGAATACCAGGTGCTGTAAGCTTCTAAGCGCAGGAGGCGCCCTATCCCCGCTCCCTCGCTCATTCCCCTGTTCACACGTGCAGTGCGGCTTGTCCGTCTGTTTATTTGTCAGCTTTGGCGAGACACGGGTGCTTGTGTATTAGCGTGAGCGTTTTTTATTCTGATCAGGAACAGTTTTACAAGTCCGCAAAGGATCGAGGAAAGGTTTATCGCCAGCTGAAAAGAGACACAGCGCTTCGGCTGTGGAGACTTGTTCGGCTGGCGTTCGGAGAGTCGCGTTTTTCAGAATTGTATTGAGATCGTTTTCCACAGAGCTCAGATGTCAAAGCACAGCAGCAGCTCTCCACAGCGATCCTCTATAGCGCCCTTTCTCCCGCTGCTCCGTCCTCATTGGAAGGAAGCAAGAGTGAAAGGCTGAAGTGAAATAGAGCGGGGACGAAGGCAGTGAAGAGAGAGAACGTGGGAAGAAGAGAAAAACGCAAGGGAAAAAAAGCAGCGTCGTAAAAGAGGTGACGGAGCTGTCCTCTCAATAAGAAGGGTGCCAGCGAGCCTTGCTCTTGCTTACGGCCACACCCCCTTGAGCACGCCTGATCTCGTCTGATCTCGGAAGCTAAACAGGGATGGGCCTGGTTAGTACTTGGGTGGGAGACCGCCTGGGAATACCAGGTGCTGTAACCTTTTAAGCGCAGGAGGCGCCCTATCCCCGCTCGCTCGCTCATTCCCCTGTTCACACGTGCAGTGCGGCTTGTCCGTCTGTTTATTTGTCAGCTTTGGCGAGACACGGGTGCTTGTGTATTAGCGTGAGCGTTTTTTATTCTGATCAGGAACAGTTTTACAAGTCCGCAAAGGATCGAGGAGAGGTTTATCGCCAGCTGAAAAGAGACACAGCGCTTCGGCTGTGGAGACTTGTTCGGCTGGCGTTCGGAGAGTCGCGTTTTTCAGAATTGTATTGAGATCGTTTTCCACAGAGCTCAGATGTCAAAGCATAGCAGCAGCTCTCCACAGCGATCCTCTATAGCGCCCTTTCTCCCGCAGCTCCGTCCTCATTGGAAGGAAGCAAGAGTGAAAGGCTGAAGTGAAATAGAGCGAGGACGAAGGCAGTGAAGAGAGAGAACGTGGGAAGAAGAGAAAAACGCAACGGAAAAAAAGCAGCGTCGTAAAAGAGGTGACGGAGCTGTCCTCTCAATAAGAAGGGTGCCAGCGAGCCTTGCTCTCGCTTACGGCCACACCCCCTTGAGCACGCCTGACCTCGTCTGATCTCGGAAGCTAAACAGGGATGGGCCTGGTTAGTACTTGGATGGGAGACCGCCTGGGAATACCAGGTGCTGTAAGCTTTTAAGCGCAGGAGGCGCCCTATCCCCGCTCGCTCGCTCATTCCCCTGTTCACACGTGCAGTGCGGCTTGTCCGTCTGTTTATTTGTCAGCTTTGGCGAGACACGGGTGCTTGTGTATTAGCGTGAGCGTCTTTTATTCTGATCAGGAACAGTTTTACAAGTCCGCAAAGGATCGAGGAAAGGTTTATCGCCAGCTGAAAAGAGACACAGCGCTTCGGCTGTGGAGACTTGTTCGGCTGGTGTTCGGAGAGTCGCGTTTTTCAGAATTGTATTGAGATCGTTTTCCACAGAGCTCAGATGTCAAAGCACAGCAGCAGCTCTCCACAGCGATCCTCTATAGCGCCCTTTCTCCCGCTGCTCCGTCCTCATTGGAAGGAAGCAAGAGTGAAAGGCTGAAGTGAAATAGAGCGGGGACGAAGGCAGTGAAGAGAGAGAACGTGGGAAGAAGAGAAAAACGCAAGGGAAAAAAAGCAGCGTCGTAAAAGAGGTGACGGAGCTGTCCTCTCAATAAGAAGGGTGCCAGCGAGCCTTGCTCTCGCTTACGGCCACACCCCCTTGAGCACGCCTGATCTCGTCTGATCTCGGAAGCTAAACAGGGATGGGCCTGGTTAGTACTTGGATGGGAGACCGCCTGGGAATACCAGGTGCTGTAAGCTTTTAAGCGCAGGAGACGCCCTATCCCCGCTCGCTCGCTCATTCCCCTGTTCACACGTGCAGTGCGGCTTGTCCGTCTGTTTATTTGTCAGCTTTGGCGAGACACGGGTGCTTGTGTATTAGCGTGAGCGTTTTTTATTCTGATCAGGAACAGTTTTACAAGTCCGCAAAGGATCGAGGAAAGGTTTATCGCCAGCTGAAAAGAGACACAGCGCTTCGGCTGTGGAGACTTTATTAATAAGGCCCCTCAGTAGTTGAGATCTCTGTTATACCCATCTAGAAACATGCAATCAGCATGTTATTGCTGAAGCAATAGTCACAACATTATTCCACACCTGGGTGAGATGCGGGTTATGATGACAGTCATGCTTTCTACACCTTATACTGAGCTCAGAAATGGACCAAGCGGACATCTCACGAGCAGATCCCTCCGCGTATAAGAAAGGCAACTTGTCTCAGCAAAAATACCACGGATTCACATCCAAAATATGATAAAAAGGCAAAAACCCCACACTTGGAATGCAAACGTACCCTAAAAAGGAAACACGGTTTTAAAACGAACTTGATTTTCCCCTGGAGAAACCTTTTTATGGACACACATCGCATCTATTACACATGTAGAACTAAATATAAAGATAAAACTTAATATAAGAAGTCATGACATATCACACATGACGAAGTCTGGTCCAGAATAAACAGTTTACACTGACCCACCTTTATTTACCCTGGTCACTCACTTCTATTAACTGTTTAACTGGGTAACAAATTAATATTTGTTTCAATTTGGGATCTACACCTGGGAGCCCTGAAATGTTGGCCAGAGGGGAGAAGCTGATATTCAGACGTGAGAATATATTAAAAAAAGGATCTGATGTTGTTTTTCACCTGTCTAATCAAAGCTTGTTCAAAAATTATCTGATTATAGGACACACGAGTTTATAATCATACTCATTCCACTTTTTAACCCCGTATATATGCACAATATGAAACGTATATACACTAAATCTCACGTGTGACTCCCATAATATACATTTCTTTACGAAAATTAGGAACACTTACTACAATTATCAACCCCCCCATGACGAGGCAATATTTCATACCTTTGTTTCTTTGTGGGTTCAAAGTTCTGTCCTGTCGTTTCACACGTAATGTTTTGGTAGTTATCTCAATGTTCCTTTGCAATTATCTCCAAGATCATCATCAACTTTTTGTAAAACGCTATGCACAACTGATATTTAAAGAAAGTCCTGTACCAAAACGTCTTCGTAGGGAAAGGCAACTTTTTTTTCCTTACGTTAGTCGCTACACGGTTACTCAAAAAATCCATTCACCGCCTTTAAAAAAAAGTTTCGTTTTTTATTGTGGTTCACTGACATTTCTGTCACAATTCTGAGGGACCCCAAATAAAATTCACTTGCCGGTATAAAGACGCCGGCGAGGATAAGACAGGTATCGAGCCACCTGCGTATCTAGCGGACGTTTAAAATAAAAAAAATGGCGTGTAATGTTGCGAAGGGCTACTGTTTTTTTTATAGTTTGTCGATTGTAAGGGACGTGGGCCGCGACAGAAATACTGGACGGGGTGGGAAAAGCTTGATTGATGGTTTGTTGTACCGCAACGGTCACAATTGACTCACCAGCAAAGATGGCGCCGAGGCCACATCGGCTCCCTCCCGCCCTGTCTCGCACCGAAGCTCGAGCTGCGGAGCGCGACGCCAAACCGCCGGTCCACGGGCGCGGGCGCCGGACATAGACGTCATAAACCCTTCCGAGGCACAGGAATTATAGATCACGGTAGTTTCTTCTGGACCCGGGTTAGGGACAGTGTGCCCTCCGTGAGAGTCTTCTGAGGAAGCCAGTGTCTCATGGGTGTCCAGGCTTGGTACCATCTGTCCATCACAGGACACACAGACACACACACTCACTCACACACCCTGGACAGGACACCAGTCCATCACAGGACATACACACACCCTAGATAGGACACCAGTCCCTCACAGGACACACACACACAACCTGGATAGGACACCAGTCCCTCACAGGACACTCAGACACACACACTCACACAACCTGGACAGGAACCAGTCCATCACATGACAAACACACACACACTCACACACCCTGGACAGGACAGCACTCCATCACAGGACACACACACACCAGGGCCAGTTTTCCCAGAAGCCAATTAGCCCAAAAGCCTGTCTTTGGACCCGAAGAACACAGGGAGAACATGCAGACTCCACACAGACAGTCCCCACCCCCCCGGTCCAGACCCGAGCCCGGAGCCCCCCCGCGCTGAACCCCTCCGTACAGACGTCCGCACACAGCTCCGTTGTTCCCGATTCCCGAGGTGATCTGTTAAAAGAAGCCGGTGTGTTGCCTCCAGGTGACATTTCCTACTGGAGTCAGGACAGGAGGCTCTTCTGTACACAGAAGGGGGTGGGGGTGGGGAACAAGCCGCCCAGCCCTGTGGTTGAAGCCGATACCCCGGCTTCTCTCCAGACACAGCTGGGTGAGCTCCTCCAGTCAGTACAGGGGGCTCTACTGTACACAGAGGGTGGCGGGGGTGTGGAACAACTCCTTTGTTCGGGGCCTTGGGGCATTCTTGTTGTGAAAGGCGCTATATAAAAACTGAATTGAAATTGAATCTTACAGGTTTGGGTTTTTCGGAGATCTTGTCAGAGATCTTGTCTGACATGCCCGTTTCAAAAACGTAACGACACTCCTCACGTCCGAGCGCCGCCGGTCTGTGATGTAACGTATGCTTACACAACCATGACGGTTTCATCATGGACAGCACGAAAGCCCGAAAAGTGGTTGACGTTTTAATTTGGCAACGCCACGATGGATCCCAGTTTTTTTTTTTATTTTGGGGGCCAAAGAGGACAAAAAAGGAAACGTCTGGAGGTGGATCGATGGTCATCTCTGCGGTTGTTCTGATGTTCTGGAAAAAACAAAACAAAAAAAAAACGGCTCGCTTGCCCGGTCGTGTAGTGTTTCCACACCCCACGCAAATCAACTTCTCTTCGCCCCCTGGGGCTCGTCGCCCGCCGCACCCCTCTCACGTGATAGGGGCTTCCCCCGGCTGTGACGTACTTACCCCACCCCCTTCGGCCAACGTCATACCGAAGGTCGCGCTTCGGGCCGCGGCGATGTTGACGGACTGTCTTGTAGCGTGAGAAGGGTTTAAATTTCAACTTAAGGAGTTGGCCATCGTTATATTTCGCGAGGTATCATACGGGGGGAAAATGAACATTTATATTTATCAACCTACTAGTAATACTGGGTGGATGTCACGTTCCCCAAAGTTCAGTGCCTCTCTCTAATAAAGTAGAAACGCGACATTAAAAAAAAGAACTCCTATTCCCATTTGTTATGACCCCATCGTGTTTTTCCCGGTGTGCGCTTATCTTTCGGAGACCGTTTCTCTCTGGTGTTGTTTTGCTGTTGGAATAAATGCCGAGGTGACCCTTCTGTGTGGAGTCTGCGTGTTCTCTCCAGCGGGTCGTTTCCTCCACCGCAGGGGCTGGTCGAACCGGGGTCTCCCAATCGTCACAGAAGTGTGTGTCGTTTTGGGTGGTGGTGGGGGGGTGCATCGGGGATACTGCGCCCCGAGGGGGTGACCTCTCACCTTACTCCGGACAAAGGGAGAAGACCTGTACCTTCACGAGTCCGGGTTGTGAAAACTTCTTCTGGCAGTTCAAAACGTTTCGAAGGGACTACAGCGCTACCCTGTTTTCCATTTGTATCGTGTATTATTAGACAGTCATAAGTATCTGTACTGATCACAGAGTCCCCCTCTCACTGCCAGGATTGAAGACCAGTGCAGCACGAATAATAATAATAATTAATAAGTCTGGACTCTCCACTCAGAGCTCCTCCCAGGTCAGGGGGATCCCCTCCAGCCCCCCCAGTGTGCAGCCCCTACCTGGATGATGCTCCAGTCCGCTCAGCACACAGCAGCTCTCAGTGGGGAGGAGAGCAGAGGGATGGAGCCAGTTCAGAGAGGGGGGTGATAAGGAGGCCATGATGGGTCAAGACCAGGGGGGGAATCAGGCCAGGACACTGGGGTAACACCCCTACTCTTCTCCAGAAACACCCCGGGATTGTTAACGAGCACAGAGAGTCAGGACCTCGGTTTTATGTCTCATCCGAAGGACGGCGCCTGTTTACAGTCCAGTGTCCCCCGTCACTATACTGGGGTATCAGGACCCACACAGACTGCAGGGTGAGAGCGCCCCCTGCTGGCCCCACTCACACCTCTCCCAGCAGCAACCTTGGGGGGGGGGGAGGGAAAAAACCAAAAGCTAAACAGATTTTTTTTTTTTTAAATTTATTGATGCTTAACAAAAGGTCATCAGTCCAGTCTGGGGCCCCTCAGCTTCAGTTCAGACCAGTCTGGGGCCCCCCAGCTTCAGTACAGTCTGGGGCCCCTCAGCTTCAGTCCAGTGCAGTCTGGGGTCCCTCAGCTTCAGTCCAGACTGGGGTCCTTCAGCTTCGGTCCAGCACAGACTGGGGTCCCTCAGCTTCGGTCCAGTCTGAGGTCCCTCAGCTTCGGTCCAGCACAGACTGGGGTCCCTCAGCTTCGGTCCAGACTGGGGTCCCTAAGCTTCGGTCCGGCACAGTCTGGTGTCCCTCAGCTTCGGTACAGCACAGCCTGAGGTCCCTCAGCTTTGGTCCAGTCCAGTCTGGGGCCTCTCAGCTCCAGTCTAGTCCAGTCTGGGGCCCCTCAGCTCCAGTCCAGTCCAGTCTGGTGTCCCTCAGCTCCAGTGCTGTCCAGTCTGGGGTCCCTCAGCTTCAGACCAGCACAGTCTTGGGTCCCTCAGCTTCGGCCCAGCACAGACTGGGGTCCCTCAGCTTCGGTCCAGCATAGACTGGGGTCCCTCAGCTTCGGTCCAGAACAGTCTGGGGTCCCTCAGCGTCGGTCCAGCACAGTCTGGTGTCCCTCAGCTCCTGTCCAGTCCAGTCTGGGGTCCCTCAGCTTTGGTCCAGCACAGTCTGGGGTCCCTCAGCTTCGGTCCAGTCTGATGTCTCTCAGCTCCGGTCCAGTCCAATTCAGTCCAGTCCAGTCCAGTCCAGATCTTAGCAGGCACAGAACCAGGAAAGGAACCTGGAAAGATATTGTTATTGCAGGTGTGAGGGACACAGACACAGACGTCACCATGACATCAAACAGCAAGAGGAGACTCCTCCTTGAATCACAGACACGACCGGGCGGCGCCCCCCTGTCTGCTCACCTACACCTCCTCTTCCTCTTCTTGTCCTTCCCGGCAGCCTGCTTCTCCTCTCCCTCGCTCTTCCTCTCCTGAGCTACGGTCTCCGCCGCCTCCATCGGCTCGTCCTGATCTTCTGTCTCCACTGACACGCAGCTCAGGGACTTTAAAAAGACGCATCGGCGCTTCTGAAGCAGAGACAGGAGAGTCACGTTAAGAGTCGGACTGGACACTCCAGTACATGAACACTGCACTGAGAGAGAGAGGGGTTCACACAGACACACTGACTGGACACTCCAGTACATGAACACTGCACTGAGAGAGAGAGGGGTTCATACACACACACTGACTAGACACTCCAGGACATGAACACTGCACTGAGAGAGAGAGGGGTTCATACAGACACACTGACTGGACACTCCAGTACATTAACACTGCACTGAGAGAGAGAGGGGTTCATACAGACACACTGACTGGACACTCCAGGACATGAACACTGCACTGAGAGAGAGAGGGGTTCATACAGACACACTGACTGGACACTCCAGGACATGAACACTGCACTGAGAGAGATAGAGGGGTTCATACAGACACATGACTGGACACTCCAGGACATGAACACTGCACTGAGAGAGAGAGGGGTTCATACAGACACACTGACTGGACACTCCAGTACATGAACACAGCACTGAGAGAGAGAGGGGTTCATACAGACACACTGACTGGACACTGACTTGACACTGGACAGGAGTAAAGAGAGGATCAGAGCATTACCCACCTTCTTTTTCTTCTGTCTCACAGGAGGTGGTGATTGGACCTCCTCCAGCTGGAGTCCGTGGAGGGAGAGAGGGGGCAGGAGAGGGACAGCACAGGGAGAGAAAGAGAGAGACAGGTAAGTCAAGTGTCCCAAGAGCACAGAGACTCTGCTGAGATCACACTCGCAGTGAGTGAGCCTGGGTGTAGCCCACTAATACTGACCCACTGGACACCACAGGACAGAGAGGAGGAGGAGGAGAGAGACACACTGCCTGGACACCACAGGACAGAGAGGAGGAGAGAGACACACTGAGGACAGAGAGGAGGAGTAGAGAGACACTGACAGACAGGGCTGAAAGAGAGAGAGACAGAGAGGCAGGGACAGGCAGACAGCAGGCCGAGAGAGACACTGACAGACAGGGCTGAAAGAGAGAGAGACACTGAGACCCAGGGACAGACAAGACGGCAAAACTCCACCACAGACAGGACAGGGGGCAGGGTGGGACCAGCACTGACCTCCTTACTCTCTCCTGCCGGAAGAGCTGTCTCCACCTCCTCTTCCTCCTGCAAGTCAAGAGACAGGCTGAGAGAGTGACGGGCTGGCGGGACATCGGCGAACAGAGCTGAAGGCAAAGAGCAGAGGAGACAGGCCCAGCTGGGACAACGCAGGACAGACAGAGAGACAGACAGGGAGACACACGGAGAGACACAGGGAGAGAGACCCAGCTGGGACAACGCAGGACAGACAGAGAGCAGGGAGACACACGGAGAGACACAGGGAGACAGGCCCAGCTGGGACAACGCAGGACAGACAGAGAGCAGGGAGACACACGGAGAGACACAGGGAGACAGGCCCAGCTGGGACAACGCAGGACAGACAGAGAGCAGGGAGACATGGAGAGACTCAGACAGAAGGACAGAAAGACAGAAAGAGAGAAGTACAGACGGACAAAAAGACAGAGAAAAGGACAGATGGACTGATGGACAGAAAGGCAGAGAAAAGGACAGAAAGACAGATGGACAGATGGACAGAGAAAAGAACAGAAGGACAGAGGGACAGATGGACAGAGGGACAGATGGACTGAAGGATAGACGGACAGACTCTGCCCCACTTGCCTCGTCAGACATCTCAGCCTCTCTCCTTGCCCTCCGCACTGGGGAGCCCCAGGCGGGGCGTGGCGGGGCCGGGCGGGCGATGGGGGGCAGGACGGGCGGGGGCAGGGGCAGGGGCACCGCCCCGGGCAGCAGGGGGGGCTCGCGGGGCATGGTGGGGATGAAGGGGGGGCGTCGGGGCGGGGCGGGCAGGGGCCTGAGGGGGCCGGAGGGGGGGGCTCTTGGGCGAGGGGGGGGGGCACCGAGCCGAACGAGCTGGGCGAGCCCGAGCGGGACGAGCCGGGCGACACCGGGAGCTCCAGCTGCAGCTCGGCCGCCCTCTCCAGCTTCTGGACGAGCTCGGGAAACACGAAGACACCACGGGATTCTGTCCAGCGGGGAGAGAGGGAGACACAACGCAGGGGGGATGAGGAGCAGAGACTACGCCTGGACAGGTGAGTGTGTACAGTGTGTCCAGTAAGAGTCTGGACAGGTGAGTGTGTACAGTGTGTCCAGTAAGAGTCTGGACAGGTGAGTGTGTCCAGTGTGTCCAGTGAGAGTGTGGACAGGTGAGTGTGTACAGTGAGAGTCTGGACAGGTGAGTGTGGACAGTGTGTCCAATAAGAGCCCAGACAGGTGAGTGTGGACAGTGTGTCCAGTGAGAGTCTGGACAGGTGGGTGTGTACAGTGTGTCCAATAAGAGCCCAGACAGGTGAGTGTGGACAGTGTGTCCAGTGAGAGTCTGGACAGGTGGTTGTGTACAGTGTGTCCAGTAAGAGTCTGGACAGGTGGGTGTGTACAGTGTGTCCAGTAAGAGTCCGGACAGGCAAGTGTGTCCAGTGTGTCCAGTAAGAGTCCGGACAGGCGAGTGTGTCCAGTGTGTCCAGAAAGAGTGTGGACAGGTGTGTCCAACAGTAAGAAGCTGTCTTACCCTGTAACCTAGCTCAGGGGTGTTAGGGGGTGCTCTGTCTCCTCCCCAGATCTCACCTTCAGCTCTGGTGAAATGACGGACCACTAGGAGATGCTGGAAACGAGGACACAAGACAGAGGTTAGGTCCACAGAGCTCACTCAATCACTACAGCAAGCAGAGACCTCTCGGCCATCAGGACTGTGGGGGCAGAGTGGGGAGCTGTAGGGTATCGGGAGTTTAGGGGCCAGAGTGGGGAGCTGTAGGGTATCGGGAGTTTAGGGGTCAGAGTGGGGAGCTGTAGGGTATCGGGAGTTTAGGGGTCAGAGTGGGGAGCTGTAGGGTATCGGGAGTTTAGGGGTCAGTGTGAGGAGCTGTAGGGTATCGGGAGTTTAGGGGTCAGAGTGGGGAGCTGTAGGGTATCGGGAGTTTAGGGGTCAGAGTGGGGAGCTGTAGGGTATCGGGAGTTTAGGGGTCAGAGTGGGGAGCTGTAGGGTATCGGGAGTTTAGGGGTCAGTGGGGAGCTGTAGGGTATCGGGAGTTTAGGGGTCAGAGTGGGGAGCTGTAGGGTATCGGGGGTTTAGGGGTCAGTGTGGGGAGCTGTAGGGTATCGGGAGTTTAGGGGTCAGTGGGGGGAGCTGTAGGGTATCGGGAGTTTAGGGGTCAGTGTGGGGAGCTGTAGGGTATCGGGAGTTTAGGGGTCAGTGGTGGGAGCTGTAGGGTATCGGGAGTTTAGGGGTCAGTGGGGGGAGCTGTAGGGTAGATGTGGGGCACCGGGCCCACCACAGGGCGGCCGGTCCAGTCTCGCGGAAGGCGACCGGGTCAGACTTACGGAAAAGCACCGGGACTTGGGCCGGGACCTCTCCCGCTGCCAGTCCGGGTTCGGCCTGACCGGTGTGACCTGTGAAGACGCCAAACAGCCCATCTCCGAGACAGCTCTGACCAAATAGCCCAGCCCAGTCGTGTCGAGACTAGGGGCCTTGGGCAGTCTCTACAGTGTGTCCAGTGAGAGTGTGGACAGGTGAGTCTCTACAGTGTGTCCAGTGAGAGTGTGGACAGGTGAGTCTTACCAGTGTGTCCAGTAAGAGTCTGGACAGGTGAGTCTCTACAATGTGTCCAGTGAGAGTCTGGACAGGTGAGTCTGACCAGTGTGTCCAGTAAGAGTCTGGACAGGTGAGTGTGTACAGTGTGTCCAGTGAGAGTCTGGACAGGTGAGTCTCTACAGTGTGTCCAGTGAGAGTCCGGACAGGTGAGTCTCTACAGTGTGTCCAGTGAGAGTGTGGACAGGTGAGTGTGTACAGTGTGTCCAGTGAGAGTCCGTAAAGGTGAGTCTCTACAGTGTGTCCAGGAAGAGTCTGGACAGGTGAGTGTGTACAGTGTGTCCAGTAAGAGTCTGGACAGGTGAGTCTCTATAGTGTGTCCAGTGAGAGTCTGGACAGGTGAGTCTCTACAGTGTGTCCAGGAAGAGTGTAGGACGTCCAGAGGCAATCTGTGCTCTCAGAAGGCCATAATGGACCTGCAGCTTGGTTTTCCTCGGACCCGCGACCCTGTCTCTTGAGCCGAGGCGTGTCCTCAGTCAAGATCACCACTGGAAGTGTCTCTCCTCGTCTGGAGGTGTTACCTTGAGACCTGGTCTGTCAAGCGCTTTGCGCTGCTATGTGTGTGAAAGGTGCTCTATCAGTGAAGTTTATTATTATTATTATAATACAGCGAGCGCTGCTGGGGGCGGAGAGGCCAGTCGGAGGAGGGCTGGACGCTGGACGCTGGACGGCGGGCGGGAGGGGTGGACTTACGACGCCTCGCCGGGCCCGGGTCCTGCTGCGACCGCGCACGGCCGTGCTGCATCTCTGTCGGTCCATCGCCCTGCCGAGACAAGCAGAGTCACAGAGGGGAGGGGAGGGGGCGGAGCCACACAGCTGGGCGGCTTGTTCCCCACCCCCGCCCCCCTCTGTGTATAGTAGAGCCTCCTGTCCTGACTGGAGGAGCTCACCCAGCTGTGTCTGGAGAGAAGCCAGGGTATCGGCTTCAACCACAGGGCTGGGCAGCTTGTTCCCCACCCCCACCACTCTCTGTGTAGAGGTGCACCTCCTCTCAATATCTTTTTACAGCACGATCACACCCATCAGAGTGGAGTAACGGGAAAAAAAAAACAACTTATTTCTCAACTTATTTTGTTATTTCTCGACAGCGGCATTTTTAACTGACTTGCCGATTTCACGGGGATACTTCAGAGTGAATCTGAAGCTGGAACTATTATTTGATTGAAGTCGAAGTAACCCACGAATCTTTTTTGGAAGAAACACGTGTTTAGAAAGCGCTATATAGTCCTTTCCTCCTCCTCTCTCTTCACTCCTCTGAGCTCACGGGGCTCCGGCGCCGCCCCCCGCTAGATTCCGCCGCTCTGTGACGTCAGGCGGCTCATTGTGACGCCCCCGTGATGTCGCCCCCGACGCGCTCACGGCTCGGCCGCGAAACAAAAATGGCCGACATTTTTCGCGGTTGTTTTTTTTTAGGTGGACATTTTATTTTTCCAACTCTCAGCGGCCAGCCGGGTGTCCCTGTACGACCCCGGTAGTCGCCACATCGGACAGGCAGAGGAAACGGGTCCAGGTGTTTCCGGCCCAAGCGTTACAAAAGCTGCACTTGAATTTAAAAACAAAATCACGTCGAAGGGCGCATTCAGCACCCCCACGTCCAACACGGGTTTCCGTTAGGTATGGTTCAGTGAAATTAGCACCCCCCCTACCCCCAAGTCAAAGAAAGACCAACCTCCACCCCCCTTTAGCGGCCAAGGGCGGAAATTTCGGGCCACGCCACGTCCAAAAAACACGGGTTCAGTGGGGGGAGCTGTAGGGTATCGGGAGTTTAGGGGTCAGTGTGGGGAGCTGTAGGGTATCGGGAGTTTAGGGGTCAGTGGTGGGAGCTGTAGGGTATCGGGAGTTTAGGGGTCAGTGGGGGGAGCTGTAGGGTAGATGTGGGGCACCGGGCCCACCACAGGGCGGCCGGTCCAGTCTCGCGGAAGGCGACCGGGTCAGACTTACGGAAAAGCACCGGGACTTGGGCCGGGACCTCTCCCGCTGCCAGTCCGGGTTCGGCCTGACCGGTGTGACCTGTGAAGACGCCAAACAGCCCATCTCCGAGACAGCTCTGACCAAATAGCCCAGCCCAGTCGTGTCGAGACTAGGGGCCTTGGGCAGTCTCTACAGTGTGTCCAGTGAGAGTGTGGACAGGTGAGTCTCTACAGTGTGTCCAGTGAGAGTGTGGACAGGTGAGTCTTACCAGTGTGTCCAGTAAGAGTCTGGACAGGTGAGTCTCTACAATGTGTCCAGTGAGAGTCTGGACAGGTGAGTCTGACCAGTGTGTCCAGTAAGAGTCTGGACAGGTGAGTGTGTACAGTGTGTCCAGTGAGAGTCTGGACAGGTGAGTCTCTACAGTGTGTCCAGTGAGAGTCCGGACAGGTGAGTCTCTACAGTGTGTCCAGTGAGAGTGTGGACAGGTGAGTGTGTACAGTGTGTCCAGTGAGAGTCCGTAAAGGTGAGTCTCTACAGTGTGTCCAGGAAGAGTCTGGACAGGTGAGTGTGTACAGTGTGTCCAGTAAGAGTCTGGACAGGTGAGTCTCTATAGTGTGTCCAGTGAGAGTCTGGACAGGTGAGTGTGTACAGTGTGTCCAGTAAGAGTCTGGACAGGTGAGTCTCTACAGTGTGTCCAGGAAGAGTGTAGGACGTCCAGAGGCAATCTGTGCTCTCAGAAGGCCATAATGGACCTGCAGCTTGGTTTTCCTCGGACCCGCGACCCTGTCTCTTGAGCCGAGGCGTGTCCTCAGTCAAGATCACCACTGGAAGTGTCTCTCCTCGTCTGGAGGTGTTACCTTGAGACCTGGTCTGTCAAGCGCTTTGCGCTGCTATGTGTGTGAAAGGTGCTCTATCAGTGAAGTTTATTATTATTATTATAATACAGCGAGCGCTGCTGGGGGCGGAGAGGCCAGTCGGAGGAGGGCTGGACGCTGGACGCTGGACGGCGGGCGGGAGGGGTGGACTTACGACGCCTCGCCGGGCCCGGGTCCTGCTGCGACCGCGCACGGCCGTGCTGCATCTCTGTCGGTCCATCGCCCTGCCGAGACAAGCAGAGTCACAGAGGGGAGGGGAGGGGGCGGAGCCACACAGCTGGGCGGCTTGTTCCCCACCCCCGCCCCCCTCTGTGTATAGTAGAGCCTCCTGTCCTGACTGGAGGAGCTCACCCAGCTGTGTCTGGAGAGAAGCCAGGGTATCGGCTTCAACCACAGGGCTGGGCAGCTTGTTCCCCACCCCCACCACTCTCTGTGTAGAGGTGCACCTCCTCTCAATATCTTTTTACAGCACGATCACACCCATCAGAGTGGAGTAACGGGAAAAAAAAAACAACTTATTTCTCAACTTATTTTGTTATTTCTCGACAGCGGCATTTTTAACTGACTTGCCGATTTCACGGGGATACTTCAGAGTGAATCTGAAGCTGGAACTATTATTTGATTGAAGTCGAAGTAACCCACGAATCTTTTTTGGAAGAAACACGTGTTTAGAAAGCGCTATATAGTCCTTTCCTCCTCCTCTCTCTTCACTCCTCTGAGCTCACGGGGCTCCGGCGCCGCCCCCCGCTAGATTCCGCCGCTCTGTGACGTCAGGCGGCTCATTGTGACGCCCCCGTGATGTCGCCCCCGACGCGCTCACGGCTCGGCCGCGAAACAAAAATGGCCGACATTTTTCGCGGTTGTTATTTTTTAGGTGGACATTTTATTTTTCCAACTCTCAGCGGCCAGCCGGGTGTCCCTGTACGACCCCGGTAGTCGCCACATCGGACAGGCAGAGGAAACGGGTCCAGGTGTTTCCGGCCCAAGCGTTACAAAAGCTGCACTTGAATTTAAAAACAAAATCACGTCGAAGGGCGCATTCAGCACCCCCACGTCCAACACGGGTTTCCGTTAGGTATGGTTCAGTGAAATTAGCACCCCCCCTACCCCCAAGTCAAAGAAAGACCAACCTCCACCCCCCTTTAGCGGCCAAGGGCGGAAATTTCGGGCCACGCCACGTCCAAAAAACACGGGTTCCCACCTCCCCGTCCTGCGGGGAAAAGAGACGGCATTTTCTTTTCCGAGCGCTGCGTGGGACCTCACGACCCCCCCCAAAAAAACGGGCTTCGGAGACGAGGAAAACCAGGCATGTCGACCTCTCTACAACACCACCCGGCCGTTTCTGTTTCAGAACCCCTGAATCTCGGGGTTGCTTCTTGAACCCCGAAAACGACCTTTTTTCTCTCTCTCGTTTTCTTGGTGTCTGGGACGTTCACGAACTCCGCCGCGTCGGTGCGATTCCCAGCGGGACTTGAACATAACCCCCCCCCCGTGGAGCCACAGCGCCCCCGTGTGGCCGAGAGGACCAACACCCGCAGGGCTGAGCTTTTACTGCCGTGTCCCGCTTTCACTCTGGCGATGAAGGAGGGAATCAAGGAGGAGAATTAATATTGTGATCCACCAGTCCATCACAGGACGCACACACACCCTGGACAGGACACCAGTCCTTCACAGGATACAAGTCCATCACAGTACACACACACACCCTGGACAGGACACCAGTCCATCACAGGACACACACACACTCACAAACCCTGGACAGGACAGCAGTCCATCACAGGACACACACACACTCACACACCCTGGACAGGACAGCAGTCCATCACAGGACACACACACTCACACACCCTGGACAGGACACCAGTCCATCACAGGATGTTCAGTGCCTCTCTCTAATAAAGTAGAAACAAGATATTAAACTCCGTTCAAAACGGGAGAAATCACCAGGACACAATACACCTTGCTCCGGACGATGGGAGAAGACCTGCACCTTCACGAGTCCGGGTTGTGAAAACTTCTTCTGGCAGTTCAAAACGTTTCGAAGGGACTACAGCGCTACCCTGTTTTCCATTTCTATCGTGTATTATTATACAGTCATAAGTATCTGTACTGATCACAGAGTCCCCCTCTCACTGCCAGAACTGAAGCCCAGTGCAGCACGAATAATAATAATAATTAATAAGTCTGGACTCTCCACTCAGAGCTCCTCCCAGGTCAGGGGGATCCCCTCCAGCCCCCCCAGTGTGCAGCCCCTACCTGGATGATGCTCCAGTCTGCTCAGCACACAGCAGCTCTCAGTGGGGAGGAGAGCAGAGGGATGGAGCCAGTTCAGAGAGGGGGGTGATTAGGAGGCCATGATGGGTCAAGACCAGGGGGGGAATCAGGCCAGGATACTGGGGTAACACCCCTACTCTTCTCCAGAAACACCCCGGGATTGTTAACGAGCACAGAGAGTCAGGACCTTGGTTTGACGTCTCATCCGAAGGACGGCGCCTGTTTACAGTCCAGTGTCCCCCGTCCCTATACTGGGGCATCAGGACCCACACAGACCGCAGAGTGAGAGCGCCCCCTGCTGGCCCCACTCACACCTCTCCCAGCAGCAACTTTGGGGGGGGGGGGGAGGGAAAAAACCAAAAGCTAAACAGATTTTTTTTAAAATTTTTTATTGATGCTTAACAAAAGAACAAAAATTACAAGCTTCAGTCCAGACCGGGGTCTGGGGTCCCTCAGCTTCAGTCCAGTCCAGAATGGGGCCCCTCAGCTTCAGTCCAGTCCAGTCTGGGGCCCCTCAGCTCCAGTCCAACCTGGTGTCCCTCAGCTCCAGTGCAGTCCAGACTGGGGTCCCTCAGCTTCGGTCCAGCACCGTCTGGTGTCCCTCAGCTTCGGCCCAGCACAGACTGGGGTCCCTCAGCTTCGGTCCAGCACAGTCTGGGGTCCCTCAGCTTCAGTCCAGACTGGGGTCCCTCAGCTTCGGTCCAGCACAGTCTGGGGTCCCTCAGCTCCAGTCCAGTCCAGTCTGGTGTCTCTCAGCTCCAGTCCAGTCCAGTCTGGGGCCCCTCAGCTCCAGTCCAGTCCAGTCTGGTGTTTCTCAGCTCCGGTGCAGTCCAGTCTGGTGTCTCTCAGCTCCGGTCCAGTCCAGTCTGGTGTCCCTAGGCTCCAGTCCAGTCCAGTCTGGTGTCCCTCAGCTCCTGTCCAGTCCAGTCTGGGGCCCCTCAGCTTCAGTGCAGTCCAGTCTGGCGTCCCTCAGCTCCAGTCCAGTCCAGTCTAGTCCAGTCCAGATCTTAGCTGGCACAGAACCAGGAAAGGAACCTGGAAAGAATATTGTTATTGCAGGTGTGAGGGACACAGACACAGACGTCACCATGACATCAAACAGCAAGAGGAGACTCCTCCTTGAATCACAGACACGACCGGGCGGCGCCCCCCTGTCTGCTCACCTGCACCTCCTCTTCCTCTTCTTGTCCTTCCCGGCAGCCTGCTCCTCCTCTCCCTCGCTCTTCCTCTCCTGACCCACGGTCTCCGCCGCCTCCATCGGCTCGTCCTGATCTTCTGTCTCCACTGACACGCAGCTCAGGGAGTTTAAAAAGACGCACCAGCGCTTCTGAAGCAGAGACAGGAGAGTCACGTTAAGAGTCGGACTGGACACTCCCGTACATGAACACTGCACTGAGAGAGAGAGGGGTTCATACAGACACACTGACTGGACACTGACTGGACACTGGACAGCAGTAAAGAGAGGATCAGAGCATTACCCACCTTATTTTTCTTCTGTCTCACAGGAGGTGGTGATTGGACCTCCTCCAGCTGGAGTCCGAGGAGGGAGAGAGGGGGCAGGAGAGGGACAGCACAGGGAGAGAAAGAGAGAGACAGGTGAGTCAAGTGTCCCAAGAGTACAGAGACTCTGCTGAAATCACACTCGCAGTGAGTGACACCGACACTAACCAGCCTCAGGACAGCACTGCTAGAGCACCACAACCCAGACTCAAGCACATCACAGCACAGATCAAACAGCAATATCTCACACACTGGGACACACACACACAAACACAACATAAACTGGAATGCTACAGAACCTTAAACAGACAATACACACTAGCTGAATATTTGACCAAAATAAAAAATAACAAACAGAAACAGACCCTGACGAAGTACAGGCTCAGTGACCACAACCTGGCCATAGAAACTGGGCGACACAGGCAGACCTGGCTGCCCAGAGAGGACAGGCTGTGCTCCCACTGCCAGCGGGGAGAAATAGAGACAGAGGTGCACTTCCTACTGCACTGTGACAGATACTCTGGGATTAGAGAAACATTCTTCCCGAAATTCAGGAATCTAATCCCAGAGTTCCCACACCTGCCAGAATCACAACAGGTCCCAATCCTACTGGGAGAGGGAGGAGGGAACTCAGTTGATCTGGCAGCCCAGTATGTGATCTCCTGTCACAGCCTGAGGAACAGTGAGTCTGTCTCCCAATAATGCTCCAGCCGCCTACAGTATATGTCAATATTTTATAATATGTCTTTGTTGTAAATGTCTGTAACATGTCTGCTTTACGCAGAGAGTGGCGGGGGTTGGATGTCAAGGCCTGACGATACCGCATTACGCAGAGAGTGGAGGGGTGGGATGTCAGGGCCTGACGACACTGCTTTATGCAAAAAATGGAGGGGTGGGTGTCAGGGCTATATGACAGTGCTTTCCGCAGAGAGTGGCGGGGGTGGGATATCAGGGCCTGACAACACAGCTTAACGCAGAGTGTGGAGGGGAGGGTGTCAGGGTTATACGGCAGTGCTTTATGCAGAGAGTGGCGGGGGAGGGATGTCAGGGCTTGACAACACTGCTTTATGTAGAGAGTGGAGGGGAGGGTTTCAGGGCCATATGACACTACTTTACACAGAGAGTGGCGGGAGTGGGATGTCAGGCCCTGACGATACTACTTTACGTAGACAGTGGCGGGGGTGGGATGTCAGGGCCTGACGACACTGCTTTATTCAAAGAGTGGAGGGGTGGGTGTCAGGGCTATACGACAGTGCTTAATGCAGAGAGTGGAGGGTTGGGTGTCAGGGCTATACGACAGTGCTTTCCGCAGAGACTGGTGGGGGTGTGATGTCAGGGCCATACGACACTTCTTTACGCAGGGAGTGGCAGGGGTTGGATGTCAGGGCCTGACGATACTTATTTACGCAGAGAGTGGCAGGGGTGGGATGTCAGGGCCTGAAGATACTGCTTTTCGCAGAGAGCGGAGGAGGTGGGATTCGACCTCTCAGTGGGGCCAGCAGGGGGCCTGCGGTCTGTGAGGGGTCTTAATGCCCCAGTGTAGTGACGGGGGACACGATCTGGCCCACCAGCGACGAGCAGGTTACCAGATCTAGACAAAGGGGGCAACTCTTAGTCGTATGAGCTTAGTCACACATCGCAGCGATTAAAAAAACAAAACAAACATATTATGTCTGTTACTAACGACTTTTTTTTCCTACATTGAAAGTCTCTTTCCCGGGTGATTTTCTAGCGCGACTGGGGCTCTTCATTTCTCCTCGGTGTCTCATCGCGGGCGGATTTGAAACAGACCACAGAAGGTGGTCACACACTATATTATTATTGAGAGACAGGCTCACTGTCTGTACCTCAGGCTGGGACAGTAGATCACACTGTATTATTATTATTGAGAGACAGGCTTACTCTCTGTTCCTCAAGCTGAGACAGGACATCACATACTGTATTATTATTGATTGACAGGCTCACTGTTCCTCAGGCTGGGACAGGAGATCACACACTGTATTATTATTATTGAGAGACAAGCTCACTGTCTGTTCCTCAGGCTGGGACAGAGGATCACACACTGTATTATTATTATTTAGAGACAGGCTCACTGTCTGTTCCTCAGAGTTGGACAGGAGATCCCACACTGAATTATTATTATAGAGAGACAGGCTCACTGTATGTTCCCCAGGCTGGGTCAGGAGCTCACACAGTATTATTATAATTATTGAGAGACAGTCTCACTGTCTGTTCCTCAGTCTGGGACAGGAGATCACACACTGTATTATTATTATTGAGAGACAGGCTCACTGTCTGTTCCCCAGGCTGGGACAGGAGATCCCACACTGTATTATTATAATTATTTAGAGACAGACTCACTGTCTTTTCCTCGGTCTGGGACAGATGGTCACACACTGTATTATTATTGAGACAGGCTCACTGTCTGTTCCTCAATCTGGGACAGTAGATCACATTGTATTATTATTATTAATATTATTGAGAGTCTGGCACACTGTTCCCCAGGCTGGGACAGGAGATACCACACTGTATTATTATTATTTTGAGACAGGCTCACTGTTTGTTCCTCAGGCTGGGACAGGAGATCACACACTGTATTATAATTATTGAGAGAGAGGCTCACTGTCTGTTCATCAGACTGGGACAGGAGATCCCACACTGAATTATTATTATTGAGAGACAGGCTTACTCTCTGTTCCTCAGGCGGAGACAGGACATCACATACTGTATTATTATTGATTGACAGGCTTATTGTTCCTCAGGCTGGGACAGGAGATCAGACACTGTATTATTATTATAGTGAGACAGGCTCACTGTATATTCCCCAGGCTGGGACAGGAGGTCATACATTATATTATTATTATAGAGAGACAGGCTCACTGTATGTTCCACAAGCTGAGACAGGAATTCACACTGTATTATTATTATTGAGAGACAGACTCACTGTCATTTCCTCAGTCTGGGACAGTTGGTCACATACTGTATTATTATTACTGAGAGTCTGGCTCACTGTTCCCCAGGCTGGGACAGGAGATCACACACTGTATTATTATTATTGACAGATAGGCTGAAGGTCTGTTCCTCAGAATGGGACAGGAGATCACACATTGTATTATTATTATTGAGAGACAGGCTCACTGTCTGTTCCTCAGGCTGGGACAGAGGATCACACACTGTATTATTATTGAGAGACAGGCTCACTCTCTGTTCCTCAGGCTGGGACAGGAGATCACACATTGGCTTGTTATTGAGAGGCAGGCTCACTGTCTGTTCCTCAGGCTGGGACAGGAGATCACACGCTGTATTATTATTATTGAGAGACAGGCTCATTGTCTGTTTCTCAGGCTGGGACAGGAGATCACACACTGAATTACTATTATTGACAGATAGGCTCACTCTGTCTTCGCTTGGGCTTGAACAGGAGATCACACACTGGATTATTATTATTGAGAGAGGCTCACAGTCTGTTCCTCAGGCTGGGACAGGAAATCACACACTCTATTATTATTATTGAGAGACAGGCACACTGTCTGTTCCTCAGGCTAGGGTAGGATATCACACACTGTATTATTAGTATTGAGAGAAAGCCTCAGTGTTCCCCAGGCTGGGACAGGAGTTCAAACTGTATTATTATTATTATTATTGAGAGACAAGCTCACTGTTCCTCAGGCTGGGACAGGAAATGACACACTGTATTATTATTATTGAGAGACAAGCTCACTGTTCCCCAGGCTGGGACAGGAGGTCATACTCTGTATTATTATTATTGAGAGACAGGCTCACTGTCTGTTCCTCAGGCTGGGACAGGAGATCACAAACTGTATTATTGTTATAGAGAGACCTGCTCTTTCCTGACTGTTCCTTAGGCTGGGACAGCAGATCATAATCTGCTTTATTATTATTGAGAGACTGGCTCATTCTTGTCTGTTCCTCAGGTTGGGAAAGGAGATCACACACTGTATTATTATTATTGAGAGACGGGCTCACTGTCTGTTCCTCTGACTGGGGCAGGAAATGACACACTGTATAATTAGTATTGAGAGACAGGCTCAGTGTTCCCCAGGCTGAGACAGGAGATAACACTGTATTATTATTATTGAGTATCTGGTTCACTGTTCCCCAGGCTGGGACAGGAAATCACACACTGTATTATTATTATTGAGAGACAGACTCACTGTCTGTTCCTCAGGCTGGGGCAGGATATCACACACTGTATTATTAGTATTGAGAGACAGCCTCAGTGTTTGCCAGGCTTGGACAGGAGATCACACACTGTATTATTATTATTGAGATACAGACTCACTGTCTGTTCCTCCTGCTGGGACTGGAGATCACACACTGTTCTATTATTACTGAGGGACATGCTCACTGTTTGTCCTTCAGACTGGGACAGGACATTCCACACTAGGTTATCATTATTGAGAGACAGGCTCGCTGTCTATTCCTCAGGCTAGTACAGGAGATCACGCACTGTATTATTATTATTTAGATACAGGCTCACTGTGTGTTCCTCAGGCTGGGACAGTAGATCACACTGTATTATAATTATTGAGAGGCTGACTCACTGTTTCCCAGGCTGGGACAGGAGATCACACACTGTATTATTATTGAGAGACAGGCTCACTGTCTGTTCCTCTGGCTGGGGCAGGGAATCACACACTGTATTATTAGTATTATTAAGAGACAGGCTCGCTGTCTACTCCACAGGCTGGGACAGGATATCACACACTGTTGAAGTGTTCTCTCACGAGGCACCAGTTCTGTAGGGGTTTGGGCATTAACTGGGACAATTATTTTTGTGGCAGTAAATCACAAAATTGATTCTTTTAATGGTCTTAGAATCCAACCATGCGACATAACTCAAACAACGCACACACAGGTACAAATACACAAGGATACATTTGTTAATATATAGAATATGCATGCAAACCTAACAGATCTTATCGTATGGGTTATCAGAATACAAAAGATATAAATTCATTCAGTTACAAAGAGTTACACATATCAAGAGGACATAAGTTCGGTATATCATTCATTTAGACCATTAGACCATTTCGTAATTGAACTTGTTTACAACTTCTACATGAGATACTCAAAACAAGTACATAACCCTTAGGAATTAAATTGATATCAACTGGTTGGGAGCAGTAATGCAATAAGGTTGAATACTCACTGCCGGGGCATCCCTTTTCTCACTGTTTCCGTAGTACAGCGGTTATCACGTTTGCCTCACACGCGGAAAAATCCCCGGTTCGAACCCGGACGGGAACAGCCTCTTTTTGCACGCTCCTGTACTTCACAGAGGTCTTGAGTGAGCGCTCATGCCGCAACACAGGAAGGCTGGAGCAGGTGGCTGTGGGCTCTGCGCACCGCCGAAATAGCTCAGTTGGGAGAGCGTTAGACTGAAGATCTAAAGGTCCCTGGTTCGATCCCGGGTTTCGGCAATTTGTTTCATCACGCCCTTTGTTCCTCTCTCCAGCGCCCCCTGCCTAAAGTGACGTGTCCCTTTCTCAGCCCGAAACGCAAGCGAGACACCAGCAGCGGTCCCTGCAGGTTTCCGTAGTGTAGCGGCTATCACGTTCGCCTAACACGTGCAAGGTCCCCGGTTCGAGACCGGGTGGTAACAGCCTTGTTTTGCACGCTCCTGTACTTCACAGAGGTCTTGAGCGACCGGTCATTTGTTCCCAATGTGTTTCCGGTGCCTTCATGCACTCTTGTACCAAACGCACGTTCCTTCTGTACGCGGAGCCGATCATTTGCAATTGGGCTGTGCCGACAGACCAGGACGAGCTCTGTCGGCTCAAAAGCAGCGCAGGACCTGCAAGAACAACAGAAAGATTAGCATCCAGCGGGGGCCTCTTAGTGAGCCCAAGATCTCATCAAGAATCGGCTCCAGCAACAGGGCTGGGCACATTGTTCCATTCTCCAACAACTCTCGTTGTAAACAAGTCCCTCCTGGTCTCTGCTTGAATTGCACTTTCCTGCATTTGCTTTGGTGTAACTGGCTTCCCCTGCATGGGCGAATGTGAAGAAGATCCTTAGTAAGTCATTGAAGAAAACCGAGAAGAGGTCGAGTGGCCTCTGTCGTTCATCAACAATCCAGTCAGGCAGTACTCCTCTGTAAAGCGCCGTTCGTTCACATCGATTGGCTTTTTTTTGCCTTCATTTGTGCATTCAGTAAAAGCAGACGCCCCTATTCTACCAACTCGTATACATCGACCCTTCGACACTCTGAGTGACACCTCTTGCGTTTTCTCATATTTATGTAGTTTGCTTGCATGATGCCCGGAACAGCGGGGTTGTGCGCTCCCATATGGTCTAGCGGTTAGGATTCCTGGTTTTCACCCAGGTGGCCTGGGTTCAACTCCCGGTATGGGAACGTGTCAGTTTTGAATCCTGCTTTCCAAAAGATCACCACCGTGTACGAAGGAGCCGCATTAAAACTACTCGAACGTGCAAAACGTGCGAGAAGAGGGGGCGCTTGTTTCCAGCCGAAACTTCTCGCGTGTGAGACGAGCTGATCATCGCTGCAGGAGGTGGGAAGGTTACTCTGGTAGACAGGGCTGACCTTCGGCAATAACTTTTATACAAGATGATATTTGCACTTTCTGGAGAGGCGATTTTCTCCACTTCAGTAGCCCGATTTCGTCGATTGCGTGGAGAGGGCTGTAGAATGTGGCACCTCCTTTCCTGCTCCGTCCATGACAGGCGTGCTGGTCTCTGGAGAGAGAGCACGGTCCATCAGCGCACTCCAATAAAGGCACTGGAAGCAGCTGAATCGCATTGACGAAGCTCAGTGCTGGGCCGCTGGGCACTTCTTACCACCGTTTCCGTAGTGTAGTGGTTATCACGTTCGCCTCACACGCGAAAGGTCCCTGGTTCGAAACCGGGCGGAAACAGACTTCTTTTGTCGCCACGCACAAAAGGGGATTGGGGATTCGCCTAGCACTGTGATCGTACAGACCCACTCACCTCTTAGTGTGGCGGGATCTGCACAGTGCATGTCACAGCGCATCCTGCTTTCACTTCAATGCGCGTCCTGATGTACCCCGGTCTTCCGCGTGACAGGTGGGGACAGGTGACAGGTCCGCGTGACAGGTCCTATACTAACGAGGAAGACATCGCTCTCTCCAACCCCCGGTATCGTGTCCCAACCCACCGTGCTGGAAGGCGACGTGTGCTGTGATTCCTTTACGGAGCAGAAATGACAACCGAGGAGCCGAGAGATCATTTCAGCATTTCGCGTCTGAACGGAAAACACAAACGACCAACTCGGAATGACTTGCCTTTGACGCTTATCAAAGCGTTCTTTGTGCATCGAACAGACCCACTCACCTCTTAGTGTGGCGGGATCTGCACAGTGCATGTCGCAGCGCTTCCTGCTTTCACTTCAATGTGCTTCCTGATGTCGAGTCGTGTGCCGTGCGGAGGCTCTGAAAGCGAGAGCAATGAAAAGGTGCACGACGCTGTGAAAGAAAACAGAGAAGTGAAAGGCAGTCCTTTCTCTAAGGAGGTGAAAGAAAAGCTACTCCCCGTCGGGGAATCGAACCCCGGTCTCCCGTGTGACAGGCGGGGATACTTGCCACTACACTAACGAGGAAGACGTCGCACGCCCCGACCCCCGGCATCGTGTCCCGACCCAGCGTGCTGGAAGGCGACGCGTGCTGTGATTCCTCTACGGAGCAGAAATGACAACCGAGGAGCCGAGAGAACATTTCAGCATTTCGCGTCTGAACGGAAAACACAAACGACCAACTCGGAATGACTTGCCTTCGAGGCTTTTCAAAGTCTTCTTTGTGGACGACGACTGCACCGCCTAGCAGATACAAATGGGTTGTACAACTTTGAACTAGCAAATGGAAGAGGGCTAAGCCCCCTCTCTTTTAGCCCAGGTTCGATCTGTCTCCCAGAATCACCAGGGCGCACGCACACACACACACCCGTGCCGTTGAAGTGCTCTGCTTCATTTCTAAGGGCAACTCAACATTCACTCCTACCCCGAGTGCAGAAAAGACAGCGTCCGCAGCAACAACAGCTCAGGTCTCTGCACAGGAGCTAAGCTGCCCCCATCTCCCCTGCTCTGCGGCTCCTGCGGAGTGGAGTCCAGCCTGGAGCCGTGTTTGCAGGCGGCAGCTCCCCGCGCTATGTCTGTGCGTCGTGTCCAAGAGCTCCTGGGAGGAAGAGAGAGCCCTCCCACTCGGGGGCTTTTCCATGGTCTGTGTGAGGAGGGGCGGGTGTGTCCAGTAGCTTATCGAGCGGAAGCCTGGGGCGGCGGAGAGCTGTGATTGTGCAGACCTTGAGGTGTCACCTCTTTGTCTGCTTTCCCGCCCCCCCTCCGCCCGAGCTCTGCTCCAAAGTAGCCCGGCAACCCCTCACACCTGCACGTGTCACAACCTAAGGTGTGGTCATGAGACACCCATGGGGTGTCGTTCCTTTCTTGCTAATTGTTTCCTGCCCGTCACAGGCAGGAGTCCATGCGAGGAAGATGCGCTGGACAGAGCTCAGAGGGCGCACCTGGGTGGCTTTCCTTCTGAGTGACGTTCCTGCAACACTCTCCCGCTCCTCTTGGTGCGCTCATGCCGCAACACAGGAAGGCTGGAGCAGGTGGCTGTGGGCTCCGCGCACCGCCGAAATAGCTCAGTTGGGAGAGCGTTAGACTGAAGATCTAAAGGTCCCTGGTTCGATCCCGGGTTTCGGCATTTTGTTTCATCACGCCCTTTGTTCCTCTCTCCAGCGCCCCCTGCCTAAAGTGACGCGTCCCTTTCTCAGCCCGAAACGCAAGCGAGACACCAGCAGCGGTCCCTGCAGGTTTCCGTAGTGTAGCAGCTATCACGTTCGCCTAACGTGCGCAAAGTCCCTGGTTCGAGACCGGGTGGAAACAGCCTTGTTTTGCACGCTCCTGTACTTCACAGAGGTCTTGAGCGACCGGTCATTTGTTCCCAATGTGTTTCCGGTGCCTTCATGCACTCTTGTACCAAACGCACGTTCCTTCTGTACGCGGAGCCGATCATTTGCAATTGGGCTGTGCCGACAGACCAGGACGAGCTCTGTCGGCTCAAAAGCAGCGCAGGACCTGCAAGAACAACAGAAAGATTAGCATCCAGCGGGGGCCTCTTAGTGAGCCCAAGATCTCATCAAGAATCGGCTCCAGCAACAGGGCTGGGCGCATTGTTCCATTCTCCGACCACTCTCAGTGTAAACAAGTCCCTCCTGGTCTCTGCTTGAAATGCACTTTCCTTCGTTTGCTTTGGTGTAACTGGCTTCCCCTGCATGGGCGAATGTGAAGAAGATCCTTAGTAAGTCACTGAAGAAAACCGAGAAGAGGTCGGAGTGGCCTCTGTCGTTCATCAACGATCCAGTCAGGCAGTACTCCTCTGTAAAGCGCCGTTCGTTCACATCGATTGGCTTTTTTTTGCCTTCATTCATGCAAGTAGTAAAAGCAGACGCCCCTCTAGGGAGCCTGTCAGTACCCGGAGTTTTCCCCTTCTGTAAGCTCCAAATAGCCTCTCAGCTCTTCTACTGTCAAATCCTCCTCAAGTACTTCCCTATCTTCTTCACTCAAAATGTTTTCTAGCTTTGAGGTAAAAAAATGAATTTCTTCATCCTTTACCTCTGTAGAGCTGTACAGTCTTGTGTAGAAGTGTCACGCCCTATGCAGCCAGAGGGCGGTCCTTCCCTGTCCTGTCCCTTGTTTCTGGTCTGCTGTCTTTCCTGTCCCTCTCTTTCCCTTTGGCTAAATATTTCCGGGTC
Organism: Lepisosteus oculatus; assembly: GCF_040954835.1. Lineage (NCBI taxonomy): Eukaryota > Metazoa > Chordata > Actinopteri > Semionotiformes > Lepisosteidae > Lepisosteus > Lepisosteus oculatus. The sequence continues at coordinate 16,319,647 of NC_090709.1, read as the reverse complement.
TTGCACTCTGTCCTCGCTCAGCACTGACGTTTGGATGTCCTGAGACCTGCCTAGCACCAGGGCGCCCCACATCCGCTCCCTGAGGGCACAGGTTTCTATACGGCATTCCTGAACTATTTGCACTAATGAGCCCGGGCCTTTTTCCCGTCTCGCCGCTACACATATGGGTCTTTTTCCGCCCTCCTGCTACCTACGGTTAGGCCCCTTGGACGTCCGTGACAAGAAGGCCTCAATGCAGGAGAGGATAGCACTCAGCTCTGTACTCTCTCTTCCCTCCTCATCAACTACACTTTCCATGACAGACTTGGAGCCTACCACTTTCCTGAAAAAGAAGCGAGTACACTTCTCATTTTCTTCCAAGAACTGCACTCAGCTTCTTAACAGCACTCCTCGACTACTTTCTTCCGCTATGCTCCAGACATCCTTTTTTAAAAGGGTGATATCCTCGAGCACATCGAAGCCACTGTGCAGCATCGTGTAGAGACACTGCAGCTGCCTCTGTTTCCTGGCTAACACTCCTCTCCGTCTGGCAGCCTTCCTTCCCTCAGCCATGAAAAAAACCCTCGTCCTCACCTTCACCTCCTCCCACCATCCTCCTACTGACCCATACAGACACTGCAAGGACAGCCACTGTGATAGTTTCTCCTTGTAGCAGGATACTACCCCGTCATTCTCTAGCAGCTTTGTGTTGAGTTTCCAGAGGCCTGGGCCAAAGAAAGTCCCGCCCTGGAGTTCCACTCTACACCCTAAAGCTTGATGATCTGAGAAGAAGACAGGCTGAAGAGTGACCCCAACAACTTTCACTCTCTCTGAGGCAAAGCAATGGTCAGTTCTGGAGCTGCTATTCCTCCCTGACCATGTATATCCTGCTGTTGTGGGATATATACATCTATATGTGTCTGAGAGTTTTAAGTCTTGAACTAAGTTTTGCAGGGCCAGTGAGCTGGAATCCAATTTTATCGGCCTTTTGGCTAAGATCAAGTTCAAGTGGCATGCCCGCAGTTCCTGTCTTTCCAAAGTTCTAGAAGGCGATCGAAGATCCTGAAGAGTGCTTGAGCTGGTATCGCCCTAGGTTGAGCCTAGGGGGTTAAGGCCAAGCAGCAGCTGAGCTGGGTGGGATCCGGCAGCAACGTTCTCTCTCTCTGCTCTCTCCTCTCCCCTCCCCCTTTCTCTTGCTCCGCCTCCTTGGCCTCTTGGCTGGGAGTAGGTACTCGTGGCCTGCCCGCAGTGCTTGCTTTCTTCCTCGAGACTCGGAAGCGCTATCCGCTTCTTCTCTCTCTCTCTGCCTCCTTGGCCTCTTGGCGGGGAGTAGGTACTCGTGGCCTGCCCGCAGTTCTTAGTTTCTTCCTGGAGACTCGGAAGCATTATCCGCTCCCTCTCTCTCTCTCCTCCTGCGCCTGCACCTAGCTGGGCTTTGCCCACAAGGACAAAGGCCAGGGCTCCCTCGCTGCTCCTTTAGCAGCTAAACCCTCCTCTCCACAGGACCTTGCTCTCTCTCTTTCTCTCCTTTTTTCTTTTTTCTCCTTTCCAGATGGCAGACAAGAAGACACTGATCCGGTTCCACTGGACCAAGAAAACAGAGACGATGCCAACTGTGAAATCCTTTTTCATTACCTTCCTGAGAGGGATCCTGCAGTTGGTGGCCGGAGATCTCTACTGCCTGCAAGACAACAAGGCAGAGAGATACATGGAGGCCTACATGGCCACGGACGCCTCATATGAAAAGGCAACGAAAATGATCAGAGAAAAAGGTAAGCACCCCGGTTTCTCTGATTTCAGGCCGGAGCCTATGAGGAAGACAAACCAGAGGACCATCACAGTCCTCACATACAACCCCTATGAACCAATGGAACTGGTAACAGCGTACCTAGGGAGGTATGTAACTGTGGTGGGCAAACCGACGGAGATCAGGGACAGTTGCGGCGTCTGGTATGGCAAACGCCAGTACCGAGTCCTCCTGAAAGAGGACCCAGAGGGCGTCGACGGTTTCCAGCACCCCCCGGCCCGCTTCAACATCGGAGCCGACAGGGGGTACCTTTACTACCCCAGGATGCCACAAGGAGAACACGTGTGACATCGTCAGATGTCACAACTGTAACAAAGAGGGGCACCTCCTTCACCAATGCAAGGTAAGCAAACCTTCATTTGCGCAGGTGGTGGAAGCCGGCGGGCAGAAACCGGTCTCAAGACAAAGGGAGAGAGGTGAGAACAAAGAACCCGCACCTCCCCCGCAGAGAACCGAAACTGCCGAGGCCACACCCCCAGCTGCACCAGTGCCACAAGATGGCTGCCAGGACGACGGACAAAATGGCCGACCGGAGAAAGGGCCCTAATAACTCCCAGCAAGAAGGGAAAGAGAAAGCGGGAGAAGAGATGCAGGGCGGATCCACCTTCGGAAGGACAAAAGAAAAGAGTGGTAAGGGAGAACCGTTTCCTCGTCCTAGAGGAAACGGAACTTTCTTCCCCCGAGGCCCAGTAACAACCGGAGGAGGCAGCCCAGGAAATGGAAACCCTCCCCCCCAAGGCCCAAAGACGACAGGAAGTGACAGCCCAGGAAACAGAACCCCCCTCCCCCGAGTCCCACGGACAACAGGAGGAGGCAGCCCAGGAAGAGGTAACCCCCTCCCCCGAGGCCCAGGGACAACAGGAAGAGGCAGCCCAGGATGTCGGAACCCCCTCCCCCGAGGCCCAGGAACAACAGGAAGAGGCAGCCCAGGAAGTGGAGCCCCCTTCCCCCGAGGCCCAGGAGCAACTGGAGGTCCCCGAAACTCCTGGAGAAAGGGAAGAAAAAACCCTTCCCAAAGCGGTGGCGGAGAGTATCCTCGAGGAAGACGAGGATTACTTTGAAGCCGCCCTGGAGCCGGGACTGATGGTAGGGCTGGACCTGTCCAGCATGTTTACCTTTCAGTCCCCAGCGAGACCTGGAGGGAGCCCAGCATATTCCCCCCAGGACCCAGACAAGAGGAGCTACATCTAGGCTAAACAGTGCCCAGATGTAGACTCCCAAGTTTTCCACTGTAAGCACAAAGAGAGGAGGTTCAACTTTCACTTGTTTAATCATGATTGTGAAACTTACCTTTCTAACAACTAAGGTGAGAGGGCTAATAGACCCGTTGAAAAGACGGGGAGTTTTTCATGATCTGGCCTCTCAGTTTGTTTCTTACAGGAGGTCCACCTGAAGGATGAAAGCGACAAGCTGACATTCACCAGGGAATGGATGAAGGGAGAATCATGCTGGAGTGTAGGAGGGGTCCACTCTTCCGGAGTGGGAATCCTCCTCGGAAACCCAGAGATGACGCTGGTTTCCTCCTTCCCGGTGGTGCAGGGCCGGATCCTGGTCGCACACATCGACTGGAGGGGGCAGAAGTTGAGAGCAATTAACGTCTATGCTCCAACAGAACCCTCTATCCTGAAGGAAGTGTTTGCTGACCTGGCCAGCTGCTGCACCACCAACAGACAGGTGGTGCTTGGCGGGGACTTCAACGTCGACCGGGAGAAGGGGAGCGACGCTAGCTCGGCAGAGCTGGAATCGCTACTTAAGCAGTTCTCCCTAGTAGACGGCTTCAGACGGTGTCGCCCTAACGACGCCGGAACAACCTGGAAAAACTCCCGGGGAGTGTGCAGCCGCCTGGACTACATCTTCCTGCACACGACCTGCTCCTTGGAGTCGGCGACGGTGTCCCCGGCGTGGTATTCCGACCACGAGCGCTTGACGGTGGTGGCTAACACCAGCCTGCCGGCATTTGGTCGTGGGTACTGGAAGCTGAACCGGGAGATACTGGAGGAAGACGACTTCAGGGCACTGTTCCGGAAAGACTACGCGAGCTGGGGCGATCTGAGAGACGGCTACAGCTCCGTGGTGGAATGGTGGGAGTCAGTGAAAGACAGGACCCGAACCCTGGCGCAGACGTACTGCAGACGGAAGGCGGCCAGGGAGAGGAAGGAAGCTGCACGACTCCAGAGACAACTAGAGGAGGAGTACAGCTCGGCTAACGGGGGAGGAGCCTTCAATTCAGCCCGGGCACGGGACCTGAAGGAGAGGCTCCGCAAACTCAATCAGGTCCGAGGAGCCCAGAAAAAGAGGGTGATCCACGGCCTGAGACGGGGAGATGGAGAGGAAGTGCTGGACGAGAGCGACAAGGTAGAAGCGGCCACCGCTTTCTACACGGAGCTCTTTTCAGAAAAGCAGACGGAGGTGGAGGCAGGCGATGCTTTTCTGGAGGAGCTGAAGGCACGAGTACCTGAGGAGGTGAGGGAGGACTTGGAGGGTCCGATCGCGGCCGAGGAGCTGAAGGCGGCGCTCTTGTCCATGGAGAATGGCAAGGTGCCAGGGCCGGACGGAATCCCCAAGGAATTCTACACCTGCTTCTGGGACACCCTGGCGGCAGATCTGGTGGAAGTGGCGCAGGAGATTTTCCGCTGGGTGAAACTCGGAGACACCATGAGGGAGGGCATCATCTCCCTGCTCTTCAAGAGCCCTTAGCAGAGACGGTGTGACGGGACCCTGGAGATACCGGGAGGCGCGGGGGAAACCCAGAAGATCTCCCAGTACGCCGACGACACGACGCTGTTCCTGAGGTCGGACAGGGGGTTGAGGAGGGCCCTGCAGGTCATGGAGCAATACTCCAGAGCCTCGGGGTCGAAACTCAACCGCCAAAAGAGCAAACTGAAGTTCTTCGGGCCCTGGAAGTACAGGACGACGGCGCCGGAGGGTCTCGTGCTCTGCACGGAGCCCCTCAAAATACTGGGGGTTTCCTTCCAGAGCCAGGACAACGAGACCAACAACTAGACCAAGAGGATCGCCAAGGTGAACGCGAAGCTGGGTCTGTGGAAAACGCGGTCGCTGTCCTACACAGGGAAAGTGATGGTGTTGAAAGCAGACATCCTGCCGGCCTTGGTTTACCTGGCGGTGGTGTACACGCTGCCGGCCAGACTCAGACGAGCGCTGCAAGGGATGATCTTCGGCTTCGTCTGGGACGGCAAGTATGAGTACATCACGGATGTGTCAGCCGGTCGAGGAAGGGGGTCGAGATGTCCCACATTTCCCCATGAAACTCGACTGCATCTTCTACTGCAACCTCTGTCGGGCGCTGCGGGAGCCCATCAGACCTCAGGAGGAGGACGAAGCGCCTAGTCGCCAAATGGGGTTTCCCCACGGCGAGGGAGCGCTGGAAAGGACTTTGGGCCCTATACAGGGATTAAAGGACAATAGCAAGTGCTAGGTTTGGAGGGACTCTGTTAATTGCGCAAATTCGCCCCCACTTGCAAAGATTGATAACGGACAATCAATCTCCGTTCCGCCGTTGTTTTTTATTACATGGAGTGTTAATATGTGTGAGATGTTCCTTTTGAGATGTTTTTTTTGCGGAATAAAGTATATTTTGTAGAACAAAAAAAATCTTATGCCAAGGTTTACAAGTTATCTGTTGAACTACATTCTAATAGGTGTGGTCACATTCCAGGTCATTTGTTTACGTTTTTGTTTCTGGAGCAACTGTTAGATGAAATGTGCTAATATGTAACCTAACTCCAGTGTGAATAACTAGAAGAGGGGAGCAGCTCCATTCCAGACCAAGGGAGCTTTGAGATTGGCTGGGCCAGATCTCTCATTTGCATATCTGATTTGGAAATACAACACTAAACCCCCTTCTTGCATGGATTTAACTTGCACTCAAGAGTCCCCTACTGTGTATTGCTACTTATTTTTTATGATAAGTGGTGATTACCAGTTGACAGGTTTTATTTGTTGAATTATAAATGTTTCTGTATTATCACCCTGAATGGCCTGTACTCACGGTTTGGTAGGGTATGTGTTTTCATTTCTTTGACCAAATGGAATTTTTGCTCTTTTAGTATTTGTCTAGAAGGCTTTCTGAAGTCAGGAAGCCCATTTATTTGGTGAAAAAAGATTCTGTATTAATATTAATATTTCTCATATAACATAAATAGGGTCTTCTATGAATAAAAAGATCTTGCACTTGGACATCTTAATAAAGCTGTGTGTTTCCATACAATCGAGCAGTTTTGATTCCTAATATTTGACCTTAGATGTGGGAATGGGTCTTTTTTGCCATTTGATTTCCAATTGATCAGCACAGTATAGAAAATAGACCCATAAAGTAACCTCAGCAGTGACAAATGTGCAAAAAGTGATCACTTGTTTTCGCCCGCTTTCAAACTGAAACCCTTTGGTGTGTTAAGAGAATGTGATAAACACTGCACTGCGCAAGGTGGGAATGGGTGACTTGCAGAGAGTGTTGAACTTCAAGAAACGACTTCCCTCAGGAATATATTACCACATTCTGAAGAGGAGATTTTCTCCATTTCTGTAGTCTGACTTCCTCTTTTGCTAGAGAGCTGTAGAATGTGGAGTCACCTATCCAGCTCTGGGAGCAGTGTGTTACTGCCGGATGAGCACAGTAAATTAATACAGCAGAATAAACACACTGTGAGTATTTGAAGGGAATTAACAATCTTTTACGTCTCGCCATGTTCAATGCTGCTGTCATTTCTGTAATATTGTGATTATCACGTTCATCACACATGCGCAAGATCCCCTGTTTGAAATTGGACAGAAACAGGTGTCTTTTTATCTTCTCACATTTTGCACTCCCGCCAGTGTTTTATGGATCTTGTTTTGTTTTATTGCAAGAATTCGAATTTCCTGTGTCATTCATGATCACATCAAACAGCCAGCAGATCATGTCACCTTTCAGATAGTCATTCTTCTGCTTCCTAAATTTCCTAGAGACAGGTCTTTTCAGCAGAACTGACAAACGTGGCAAAGCAACCTGATAAGACCAGGTCCTAGAAGTCACTACCCAGTCAGTTACTACTGCCAAAATGCAAGCCCTTCCTCCAGCCTGAAGACGTTGATCCTACATTACTCATGAAGAAGATGTATCTACCAAACCTCAGAGAGCTGAGCTGGATCACTACCCTTCTGAATGACATTGCAGTAACACTCTACCACTCCTCTTCGTGCACTCATGCTGGAACTTTGGGAGGCTACTGCAGACAGCAGAGGTTGGATCGTACACAGAGGTTGAAATAGCTCAGCTGAGAAAGCCTTAGACTGATGCTCTAAAGGTCCCTGGTTCAATCTGGGGTTTTGGCATTTTGTTTCGTTGCGCCATTTGCTCCTCTCTGCAATACCCTGTGTCCAAAGTCACACTTCCCTTTCTCAGCCTGAATCCCAAACTAGAGTCTTTGTGTCCTTGAGTCCCTCTTTTACCGAAAAGTGATGAAGTACAGAAATAACTTAACATGTTTTGCACTCCTTATGGTGTTTTATGGTGGGACCTGTATTTCTCTATGAATTTCCTTAGTGACAGCCCATTTGTTTTCAATATATTTCTGGTGACGTTATTACAGCCGTCTCCCCTGGTGGCTTGTTTTCATATCCCACTTCTGACAATGACTTTTCTTATGTCACTTTGATAGGAGTACAATTGGAAAAAAAACTAAAATGTGTGTAGTTGTTTCCATATCAAACCTGTCTTCCATTTTATACAGTATTCCACAGGAGTGAATCAATTCCTTGTTTAATTTTGCAAATTACCCTACTGTCAAAAAATCAAAATTCCCATGTAGCCAAGGAGTTGCTGAAAAGCAACTTCACTTTGATGTTTTGTGTTGTTATAACTAATTCATCTCCTTTAAAAAAAATAGATTTCTGTAGAAGAAAGGTGTCTCACACTACAGTTTAAATTGTAAACAGGTCATAGAAAAAGCTCCTTAGCTCCCTGTCGGGAATCAAACCCCACTCTCCTGTATGACAGGCAGGGATTCTCACCATGGTTAAATTGCAACCGTAATAATATTGACAACATTAATAAATGCATATATAATTGAAATTGAAAACACATCTAACACAGCATCTTTTCTGGTTATATACCACAATGCATTGCTGATATTTGTTGTTTGCCATTTAGGTTAAATACTGTCATGTTTTTCTCAGCAATCGTCTTTTGATGCGTAAGTATAAATAATGATAATACTATTTGAATACATACAGGTCTTAATATTATTTTGATTAAAATAGGAACAAGTTATAGGTTTATTCCATGCTGAAAAAAAGAAGAAAGAGAACACAATGTTTCGGCCGTGGAGCCTTCTTCAGGTGTGAGAGAGACAGGGCAGTAGGCAAAGGTAAAGTAGCGGGAGAACAAAGGTTGGGAGGGAGGAGGAGTGAGAGGCGGGAGCAGGGGACAGAAAGAGAGGCCAATCAAGAGGTGTGAAGTCAGAATGGGTGCAGAGAGGTGTGAAATGAAACTTCCAATGAATGGAGAAAATTTAAAAGAACAGTAGTCTGTCGTTAAGGGAAGGGAGAATGTGTGATCCTAGCTGCAGAATAATTTTAGTTTCTGTGGTCTTTCTGATGTATGAGTTCGGAAAACTGTCTTTGAGAACACAGACGGAGAGATTAGAGTGGTCGTGGCCGTCAGAGGTGAAATGAGAAACAATGGGCTTGGAGAGATCTTTAATCTTCACAGCCCTGACGTGTTCTCTGAAGCGGTCTCCGAGTCTCCTTCCTGTTTCTCCAATGTAGATGGCTGGGCATTTACTGCAAGAGATACAGTAAATAAGGTTGCTGGAGATACAAGATGCTGTCTGGGTGATCCGGAATTGTCCTGAAGGGCCTTGAATGAGTGTGGTGGTGGCTGTGTACTTGCAACTAATACAGCGAGCTCTGTTGCAACGGAAAGTGCCTGGTGTGGATGGTTGTTGAGGGCGGTCAAGGGAGCTGTGAACAAGGAGGTTACGCAGATTAGGTGGTCAGCGGATATGAGATGATAGGGCGATCAGAAAAGAGGGCCCCAATGGAGGGATCATCCTGTAGGATGGAAAAGTTGTGGTTAATGGTCCTGGGGATAGGAAGTGTGTTAGGGTGGTAAGGAAGCACCAGAGGAATGCGGTTGTTACGGCGAGAGTTCCTGATCAGGTTGATGGTCTGGGGGTGTTTTTGGCTCGGGCAAGGGCCCTGTCAATCACACTGCTGGGGTATCCTCTGTTGATAAAAAATGAGTACATTTCGAGGGCTTTGAGTGGACAGTTGGTAGACAAGTGGATGTCTACGGGGGTAGTTGATAGACAAGTGGATGTCTAGAAACGGAAGAGTGGTGGAAGATATGTTAACCGTATATTTGAGGGACGGGTGGAAGTTGGTGAAATGGTGCAGGAAGAACTCAAGCTGATCGTTGGAGCATGTGGCGGCACCAACGCAGTCATCAATATATTGTTTGTAGAAGTCAGGGACATAGCCAGTGTAGGAAGCGAAGAAGCGTTCTTCTACCCAGCCGACAAAAATGTTGGCATAGCTGGGTCCCATTCTGGTGCCCATGGCAACTCCACTGACCTTTTGGTAAAAAAGATTATTGAAAGAGAATGCGTTCAGTGTGAGGACCAATTCTGCAAGGCGTACCATGGTGTGGGTGGGTGGATCAAGCACTGTGCGTTTGTCCAGCGTGTGCTTGAGGGCTGTAAGGCCGTCATTATGGGGAATGACGGTGTACAGAGATGTGATATCCATGGTAAAAATGTGGCATTCGGTACCCTGAAATTGGAAACCATTGAAAAGTTGGAGCGCGTGGTTGGTGTCTTTGATGTATGAGGGAAGATCTTCAACCAGCGGTCTCATGAGGCTGTCGAGAAAGGCTGAGATGTAAGTAGTTGGACAGTTACATGCTGATACGATGGGCCGTCCAGGGGTGTCCGGTTTGTGGATTTTGGGGAGGAGGTGAAATTGAGATACCTGTGGATGTTCCATGATGAGCTGGTTCGCCTCCTGGGGGAGCTCGTTACCGCTGATAAGAAGGGAAATGGTGGATACCACTTCCTTTTGGTAGTCAGTGGTAGGGTCCTGTTGGAGACGGAGGTAGGCAGAAGTGTCAGTTAGTTGTCTAGAGGCTTCAAAGACATATAGATCCTTATGCCACACCACAACAGCACCTCCTTTGTCCGCTGGTTTGATGACGATATCATCCCTGTTGCGGAGAGACTGGAGCGCCTGATTTTCTCCTTGGGTGAGGTTAGACCTATGTTTACTGGGTATAGAGAGTGCCTTGGGAGCTTGATTAGTGCATTGGTTGATGAAATAATCAACTGGTGGAAAACGGCCAGAGGAGGGAGTCCAACAGCTCTGTTTGGGATTAATGTTGTTAATGACATCAATAACCGGGTTGTTATCAGCTGCCTGTGAAGAGGAATTGTCGGCAAAATGTGCTCTGAGACGGATCCTGCGGTAAAAGTGGTTAAGGTCGACATTGGTCTGGGGGATGTCCAGCTTCCTTGGAACTGGTACAAAACTGAGCCCTTTGCTGAGGAGGGATCGCTCATCCTAATGTAATCGCTCATATAATCGCTCATCCTAACATGTAAATCTTTATACATGTTATTATACACATAAAGTAAACTGCATGACTAGAACCAATTCTGTTCTAATCAACCATAAGTAAGAGTAATTATAGTCAACATTTAGTTGACTAGACTAAATCAAAAGTGGGTGACTACAAAGTAACTAATAGACATTTTAGGAACAAGTACAGGTTTGTTCCATGCTGAAAAGAGAAGAAAACGCAAAGTGTCAGCTGAGGAACCTTTAACAGATGTCACATGCTGACGCAGTTACCTACTTCAACTAATAGACATTTCAGTTGACTTGACTAAGACTATGATTAAATCAAAAACTAAAGTGGTGACTAAAGCGGTGTATTTTTAAGTCACCTGACTGGATAAAACCCTTTCCACACTGACTGCAGCTGGAAGGTCCCTCTCTGGTGTGATTAGGTGCAGTGGCTCTGTAGCTAAGGATGTATATCTGTGGGTGGAAAGTTGCTGGTTCAAATCCCACAGCTGGCAGAGAAATCCTATGCTGGTGGGCCCCTGAGCAAGGCCCTTAACCACAACTACACCAGAGATGCTGACCCCTAGCTTCTCTTCCTATCTGTGGGCCTCATAGTGAGAGTGTTGTGAGAAGACAAAATCCTAATGTGAGAAAGTGATCTTATCTTATGCGCTGGTGGTGTCTTAAGGTGATTCAGTCACTAAAACTCTTCCCACGCTGACTGCAACAATTTATTTTCAAAGTTTATTTATCAAATGCACAACAACAGAGCATGCAGCAGTAGTTGCTGGCAATGAAATGTCTTTTCTGCAAGCTCACAAAAATCACAAGAATCACAGAAATCACAAAAACACAAAAATCACAAAATTGAGATTATGAAAATAAGGTTACATAATAACAGATGTAATAGAAATTGAATAAAACTCAATATGAGTAGAGCTGCTATGTGTCCATGGTATATGCAATATATACAAGTAGTGCGGTTATGCCGAATACAGTGAAAACTGTGTGTCCATGTAGCCATTACAGGTGATTTGCTAAAGGAGCTGGAGGTTGGCTATTTAGCAGTCTGATTGCCTGGAGGTAGAAGCTGTTCCGTAGTCTGTTGGACTTGGACTGAATACTTTGGTACCGTTAACCAGATGGTAGGAGGGAAAATAGTTTGTGACTGCGATGACTGCGGTCCTTGAGAACGGACCTGGCCTTCTTCAGACATCTAGCTGAGTAGATATCCTGGATGTTTTGTAGCTCACAGCCGGTGATGAGCTGTGCTGACTTCACCACCCTCCCGGGCAGAGCAGTTCCCATACCAGGCAGTGATGCAACCAGTCAGGATGCTCTCAACAGTGCACCTGTAGACGTTGGCCTGGATATGTGATGGCATGCCAAACCTCTTTAGCCTACGGAGAAAGAATAGGCGCTGCCGTGCTGTTTTGACCATGGTTTTAGTGTGGTGGGTCCAGGTTAAGTCCTCTGAGATGTTAACTCCCAGGATCTTGAAACTGCTGACCCTCTCCACTGCAGTTCCACTGATGTAGATAGGTGTGTGATCTCCTCCCTAGTGTTTTCTATTGTCTCTCTCCTGTGTGAATGCGCTGATGGGCTCTTAAGTTACTTGAAAGACTAAAACATTTCCCACACTGACTGCAGCTGAACGGTCTCTCTCCTGTGTGAACAAGCTGGTGCCTTTTTAAGTCATGTGATTGACTAAAACTCTTCCCACACTGACTGCAGCTGAATGGTTTCTCTCCTGTGTGAGTGCTCTGGTGGGCTCTTAAGTTACTTGATTTACTAAAACTCTTCCCACACTGACTGCAGCTGAACAGTCTCTCTCCAGTGTGAGTGCGATTGTGGGCTAATAAGGCAGTTGAGACTCTAAAACTCTTCCCACACTGACTGCAACTGAATGGTCTCTCTCCTGTGTGAATACGCTGGTGTCTTTTTAAGTAGTGTGACTGACTAAAATGCTTCCCACACTGACAGCAGCTGAATAATTTCTCTCCTGTGTGAATGCCCTGGTGGACTATTAAGGTTCTTGACTGACTAAAACTCTTCCCACACTGACTGCAGCTGAATGGTCTCTCTCCTGTGTGAATGCGCTGGTGGACTATTAAGGCACTTGAGTCTCTAAAACTCTTCCCACACTGATTGCAGCTGAATGGTCTCTCTCCTGTGTGAATACCCTGGTGTCTTTTTAAGTTGTGTGACTGACTAAAACTCTTCCCACACTGACGGCAAGTGAAAGATTTCTCTCCTGTGCGAAGGTTTTTTGAAATGCTAGACTGACAAAAACGCTGCTCATCCCTGTGTTGTAATGGCAGTTTGTCCACTCCATCTGAGCAAGGTTTTGAGTGATTCTTCCTCATTGTCTGATCATGCTGGGGTTTCTTATTCTGCAAATCCTTCATGGAATGATTTTGCTCTCTGTTCTGAAACTGAGATTTGTTTTCTCCATCGTGTCCTTCAGTGTGCAGCTCAGCAGTCTGAATCACCTGGGGCTCCTTCTTCAGCTCTGCGGGGTCAATCAACTGGGGCTCCATGTCCTTATCTGTAAGATTAAACTCACTCAGTTCTTCTTTGAGCTCTTGTACAGAGACACAGTAAAGTTCATTACAACCTTGTGACATATTGTTCGTGTCCTGATTATTAATCTTCTCTGTAAAAGCATCACATACTAAGAGTCCAGGTGTCCCACTCTCAGGCTCCGTCTTCATCATGGGCACAGAGTCCAGATCCTCCACACTCTGTCTGCTCTCTGTGTGCTGCTCACTGAGTGTCTCTTTCCCTTCTGCAGCAGTGATCTCTGTCTCCTGCATCAGACTGGAGCTCCACTCCTCCTCCTCACTGTGCTGCTGTTCAAGAGGTGCCCTTTCCCCAGCATCAGGGAGAACACTGGCCTCTGAGCCTGAAAACACAGGACAAGAAGACAAGCCCTTTATTATAATAATAATAATAATAATAATAATAATAATAATAAACTTTATTATACAGATGCAGCCATTCAAAATGCACGGTACCGACGGGCACTCATGGTGCATTAGTCGGTAGTGAAAAGATTTAATAATTTAATCTCTTTACTGTGCACATTTTAATCCGCTTAGTATTGAATATTTATAGGAAATTTTACCGCTAAAGGGAAATTTTAGTAGCTGAGCATAAAAAGAAGAGGAGCAGAAGAAGGTATATAGATAGATAGAAGGTCATAAATGATATTAATTTAGGAGCATACAGTAGGCTAGTCAAACGTTCTGAGGTCAAATTCTTCCAGGACGACGGCATCGAAAATTTTTGGAGCGCCCTCTCTTTAAAGCCCTTGCCAAATATGAAGACAGTACGTACAGTTATAATTCAAACTGAATTAAAAACTACACATCCCAGTTACCATGGTGGTGCATGTGATCATTGCGTTTAACCAATGAAGGGTGAAAAATCAGTCACATGACTTTGGGGCTGAGTTTCGAAAGCTTAATCTATCAGCAACAAAGCGAAATCTATACGATAGGCTACCTCAAACTGTCAGTTACATGACTGTGTACATCGCTTAAGCCACTCCTATTTGGCATTTTAGTTATGGAGACAGGAAGACGCACCCCCCCTCCCCCTCCCTCTGAGTGCCTGACTTGTCGCCATCTTTAACCGTTCCGTTTCCGAATCACAGTAGGTACACGTACAAAAATTAGGTCATCCCAGATACAATACATATAGATTTTTGTGGTAAGAGGGAGCAAAACATCAGTATTTACCGCTAGTAATTAGTGTGAGATTTATAGTTGAAATCTGAGCCTAAATATTAAGTTAAAATCTCGACAAAGCAATGTAGGAAATACGCACACAGAAACACACAGAGAAAATAAATCCTTTCTGACATCTAAAATCAGTTTCGATCAAGGTCTCCAAAATGAACAAGAAAACATTTTCAGAGAGCAATTACGCTATGTTTATTTAGAATAAGTGATTTATGAGCAATCTAATTTCTTATTCGTTTAAAACAGTGAAATGTCAGCTGCAAAAGATCGCACCAGAGACAGCACTATCTCTGCCACTCACAGACGTTCAGGAAAGGGTGAATGAAGTCATGTCAAGTACAATACTTCGGTGATCAATAATAACAGTTGAAGGACAAGAAACAAAAGATAGTGAAAACTGAAGCTTTTTAAGGCTAAAACTAAAATTCGTCCTACAAATTAAGGCAAATATAAATTCAGGACGTTAAAGTGCTAGAGGTGTAAAAAATACAAAAATGCACAAGAGCAAAAAGTTTTAGAAATGGAGCAGGTGTAACTTTGAAATAAGCAAACAGAAAAAAGCCATGACTATACATAGTGCAGAAGAGGGATGCAGGAACACTTGCTTAGATATACAAAAAAATCACAAAAAGTGTATATTACAAAAGAACATGCAAACATGTTCATGAACATGTACGTCCATTTCCCTTTGGGATCAATAAAGTCTTATCCATCTCTACACATGAAACAGAGTGAGGAATCAGAAACTTAGCATGCATAAAAAACAGCAATTCTGTCAGGCTTTCTTGTCCATGGAGAATGGCAAGGTGCAAGGTGCCGGGGCCGGACGGACTCCCCAAGGAATTCTACACCTGCTTCTGGGACACCCTGGCGGCAGATCTGGTGGAAGTGGCGCAGGAGATCTTCCGCCGGGGGAAACTCGGAGACACCATGAGGGAGGGCGTCATCTCCCTGCTCTTCAAGGGAGGAGACGCCGCCGACCTCAAAAACTGGAGGCCGATCACGATGCTCTGCGTGGACGTAAAGATCCTGTCCAAGCTCCTGACCGGCAGACTGAGAACCGCCCTCCCCCACATCATCCACAGCGACCAGACGTGTGGGGTGGAGGGGCGATCCGTCAGCTGGAACCTCCAGCTGACCAGAGACGCCATCGCCTGGGCCGAGGACCGGAACGTGCCCATGATGGTGGTCAGCCTGGACCAGGAGAAAGCCTTCGACAGAGTGAACCACAGCTATCTGTTCAGGGTGCTGGAACGCTTCGGTTTCAGAGAGAGTTTCAGCCGCCGGATTCAGATTCTGTACTCTGACGTGGGCAGCAGAGTGAACGTGAACGGAAACCTGGGGGATTTCATTCCCCAGGAATCCAGAGTACGACAGGGCTGCCCCCTTTCACCCCTTCTCTATGTTCTCTTCACAGAGCCCTTAGCAGAGGCGGTGAAACGGGACCCCGTCATCGACGGCCTGGAGATACCGGGAGGCACGGGGGAAACCCTGAAGATCTACCAGTACGCCGACGACACGACGCTGTTCCTGAGGTCGGACAGGGGGTTGAGGAGGGCCCTGCAGGTCATGGAGCAATACTCCAGAGCCTCGGGGTCGAAGCTCAACCGCCGAAAGAGCAAACTGAAGTTCTTCGGGCCCTGGAAGCACAGGACGACGGCACCGGACGGTCTCGAGCTCTGCATGGAGCCCCTCAGAATACTGGGGGTTTCCTTCCAGAGCCGGGACAACGAGACCAACAACTGGACCGAGAGGATCGCCAGGGTGGCTTCGTCTGGGGCGGCAGGTACGAGTTCATCACGAGAAACTGGATGTGTCAGCCGGTCGAGGAAGGGGGTCGAGATGTCCCACATTTCCCCCTGAAACTCGACTGCATCTTTTACTGCAACCTCTGCCGGGCGCTGCGGGAGCCCATCGGCCACAAGTACCAGTACTTTGTCAGGCTGTGGCTCTCCATCCCGATGAGGCACTTGGTCCAGTGGTCAAACACTGGGCCCAAGGCAGAGAGGCTACCAAAGTTCTACACCCACGCTGTCAAGTGGAGCTCTGTACAAAGAGGTGAGGGGGCATCTGGTCACTGACGAAAGGCTGCAAGTTCCCAGACAAGTCTGGGAAAGGATGCAGCCTAAAGAACTGGACAACGAACTGAAGGACCTCAACTGGATGGCCGTACACAAGAGACTGGCTACCAGAGAGGTCCTCTACAGACACTTGCTTACCAGGAACCCGCATTGCCCCCGGGACACGTGTTTCGTCGAGGAGACTCAGGAGCACGTGTTCTGGAGCTGCCCCTTCGCCAAGGCGGTGTGGGGCAGAATGGACAGCACCA
Organism: Lepisosteus oculatus; assembly: GCF_040954835.1. Lineage (NCBI taxonomy): Eukaryota > Metazoa > Chordata > Actinopteri > Semionotiformes > Lepisosteidae > Lepisosteus > Lepisosteus oculatus. Next base: position 16,303,227 of record NC_090709.1, on the reverse strand, counting down.
TGCAACTCCTGGGGACGGGTTGCGGTGCTCAGTTACCAGTATATTCTGCTGGGGCTGGCACCTACCGGACTGGACAGAGGGACGCAGTTCCTGATATGGCTTCTGCTGACCCTCACAAAAAAAGGCCTGTGGGACGCAAGGAACAATCTCATCCGGCACAACATCGAGTGGGGAGCGAGAGAGCTGGAGGAGAGGATCCTGGCGGACCTCAGGAGAAGGATGAAGCGCGACGTTGCTAAATGGGGTTTCCCCACGGCAAAGGAGCGCTGGAAAGGCCTATGGACCCTGTACAGGGATGAATGGTTTACAGCAAACGGTAGGGTTTGGAGGGACTCTCATAATAGCGCAAATCCGCCCACCCTTGCAAAGATTGATAACGGACAATCACCGCCGTTCCACCGTTGTTTTAATTATGTGAAGTGATGATGTGTGAGATGTTTTCTTTTTGAGATGTGTTTTTTTCAGAATAAAGTATATTTTATAAGAAAAAAAATATGCGAGCTTACTGCCTCCTACGGGCTCTGTATTTGTTAGCGATACAAGACCGGCCGTGGAGAAATGAAGTGAGGAGGGTGTGTACATTAAAAGGCTCATAGCGTCCCTGGAAGGGCTCAAACCACCACCCTTTTTGTTAACAACTGAGCCACAAAGACGCATGTACAGCTTAACACTTCCCGGTCTCAGTGAAAGTGATACACTCCGTAAAATTTCCAGAGATTCATTTATTTTAAAAGGAAAATCACTAACAGCGGCCGAGATCTACTGGAGTTTTTTTCATTCTATACTGCGATTTCTGAAGGGTACCCTGTGAAAATACGAGTTTTGACGAGAAGGGATGGACATATAAGGTCAAAAGGCTTGGGGAATTGAACTTTAAGGTGAAGACTGCGGGTTCAGTAGCAGCAGAACCTGATCAGTATCAATTGACTCCGATATACTTTGAAAATGAACTTGGGGATTTAGAGTCAGACGTGCTACCGTTGCACCATGGGGTACTTAATTTAAAAAAATAGAAAAAACAATCAGTGTTCCTGGATCTGTAATTGAGAACAACACCTACACAAGAGCTGCGCATGAAGAATAAAATGTGGTCTGGGAAGAAAAGACTCTTTGGAAGAGCTGCGCTCTTCACAGATTTTTCTTTGTGAAGCTGATTTGTCTCCTTTGGGGAATTCAAAGGCACAGACAGCCGTGACTTCATGGCCCAATGGTAGCGTGTCTGATGCCAGATCAGGAGGCTGTGTGTTCAAATCATGTCGAGGTCAGCTGTTACTTTTTCAGGTTCTGCTGGTCCTGAACACGGAATTCACACCATGCAGTTGAGTTCTATCTGTACACCACATAGATAATCTAAACAAAATAGAGCAGTACAGGACACGCAGTGTGGAGCTCACACAGGCTTACAGTCTCCAGCATTGGAGTGAAGGGGGAAAAAAAGAACTTTGTTTGTTTTTTTTTTAAGTGAAAAGGCACAGTTCACATCTGCTTAACATCACGTCCAACTTTAGAGACAGCTACATCAGATAATGGAATCCCGGAAGTTTCAGATAACTTTTTTTAATACAGGTTCAAGCAAACCTGAAAGTTAATGTGTTTCCGGACACCTTTGTTTTATTAAAAAGTGTCTGAAGCCTGAAAATGTAATTTGAAAAAAAAAACCGCTATTGGACATTAGCAGCTGCTTTTAGTAACGATTTGCTATTTCATGCTGGAAAACAAAGGAAACAGACCCAACGTTTGCTTTCAGGTGCGGTTCATTACATAATATACATTATTACTGAGGAGCTTGAATAAAATTTACACGAGCCAGGTAGAAGTCGAACCTACAATCTTATGATCCGAAACCAGACGCGTTGTTTATTAAACCGCTGGCATTTCACATGACCTGAATTCCCCCATAGGGTGCTCAGCGTCGCTACTAGTTATGCACCGCTCCGTCTAAAATTTCAAAGTGAGAAACATGTGTTTTCTGATTTTTTATGAGTTTTAAAATATAATCTCTTTAAATCAGACAAGGGGTTTATGTTTCGCACTGAAATTCCGATTGACTGAGAATTCAAAGAAAGACTGTTTTCTTCCACAACACCGTATAATTATCACATCCACCAAACTCTCCAAACTCTCCAGACCTTGCTGGTTGAGCAATTGCTCCGATAAATTAGGTCACGTATCATGTTAAATCATTTCTTCTCAACAGAACATTTCCTGGTGCACGTTTTCTCCATGAAAAAAAAGACATTTTTCCCTTGCACGATTTCTCGTTTTTTATCAAAGCGTACAGAAATAAAAAAGAAGAAGAAATAGTGTCGCAAAAGAACTCTGTCGCCCTTGGGAGATGTCAAACGCATTGGACATGAAAAATGCCGGATAAAAGCCAGTTCTCTTCGTTTCTCAGTGTCGGGGCTGCTATGTAAAAGAGGCAATTTGGTCTGAGAGCAGGCTCAGCGCTTACTGAACGCAGATGTCTCAGAGCGGTGTGTCCAAGTGGCTGTAAAAGGTGATGGGTGTCCTGTCACTGTAGCCTAGTTGGTTAAAGCGCTTCTCTATTAAACAAAAGAACCGAGATTCAAATCCCTGCCGTGTCTTTCTTCCTATCTTGCAGTACAGAACGTACCATTTCGGGCAATCACAAAGGGCTTGATTTCGTTAAATGCATGTGTTCATTTCCTTTCTGGAAAACTTGTTTTTTTTTAAATTCACACAGCTTGCGATAAATGAAATTCAATTCTTGGTTAACAGTGCAGAAGAAATATTACCATCTGGAAAAATAAAAGGTAAGAGATTTTTTGTAACCGAAAACTTCTGATTCGAGAAAAGACCACACCAGTCAGTCTCTGTGGCGCAATCGGTTAGCGCGTTTGGCTGTTAACCGAAAGGTTGGTGGTTCGAGTCCACCCAGGGACGGGGTTCTTTTGCGATGTAAACGTTGTCTTTAGTCGATTGGATTTTTCAGCGAAACCATAACCATTTTAATATTTGCAGGAAATGCGAGTGTTTAACACGTGTCAGGGTCACCGAGAAATGTCCAATAATGCCCAACATTGCAACTCCCCAGAAAACCATATTCACCCAAAACAAATTATCGTCGAATCTTCATTTATACTCCAGTTGAATCCTCTGCTGAAATATTTTAAAAATACAATGCAGGTTTGTTTGAGACTTGACAAGCATTGTTAAGATAGCACTGTGCAGTTGGATTTTGATATTTTGACATATTTACCTTAATTTAAAACAAATACTATACAGTCTATTGTAATTTTAAAATATGTGAGCCGAGGATGCAAAAGGGTGAAAGGGAAAGGTCAGAGGGTATAGTAAAAACGAGGTTAGGATTGGTGGAGGTGGTAGGGGTGTTGATGGTTTTTCTCTGTAGAGGATGATTGAGTTTTTTATCCTTCTCTGAAGTGAGAAATTGGAAGAGTTGGGAGTTGAAGGATCTGATGAGGTTAGTTATAAAAGGAAGTTGATGTGGAGCTGTTAGCTGTAAAACTTCCTAACATCTTTGATGTTGTCATCAAAGATAAACTGCAGTAAGCAAAGATAAAGAAAATTATCTTTATTTACTGACCTGTCTTTCTCACACCTGAAGAAGGCTCCACGGCCAACATGTTATGTTTCCTTTCTTCTCTTTTCAGCATGGAATAACCTTTTACTTGTTCATTTGCAGCCTACGCATGCTGACACAGCTACTCACCTGATATATAACATTCCTATAATCGCAACTATGAATGTCCACTGTGGGTATTTTTTCCATTATTATTTATTTTGGCATTGAAGCATATTTTATGTAATACCGAAGTGTCATAATCACTGAAAAACATTTTTTCATTTAGAAAGAATTTAAAAAATATAAATCACTATGAATTACATTTAACCTGTTCTGATCTAGGTTTTCTATATACTTTACCATGCCATGTTCAGAATGTCACAACGCAGAAATGCAACAGAAGTTTTGTAATTACAAATCTTCTCTTACCTTAGTGTCAGAATACTAAGATGTTTTGGTAACGAGTAAGGAGGGAAAAAGTAATTCAGCAGAAGGGGTGCTATTTTGTTGACTATAAATCCTCACATGCCATGTTCAGAGGGTCATATTAAAAAAAGGTACAGTAAATTTTCTTATACTTCATGATTTTCATAATTTGTTACATTGTGTCTCACACCTTTGTGTCAGAATTCTGAGATGTTTTTTTCTAAACGGGGGCCATCGCAATACAACAGAAAGAGCAATTAGCTTTTCCCTATGAATTCTCTCATACCATATTCAGAGGGTCATATTTTAAAAATGGTACAGCAACATTTCCTGAAGTTCAGGATTTTGAGAGTCTGTTACATTGTGTCTCACACCTCAGTGGCAGAATTGTGAGACGATTTTATAATCAGGAGGGAGGGTCATAGCAATAAGCAGAAAGTGTCATCACCCTTTGCTCATCCTCCGTTAACCATATATTCTCATATGCCATGTTCTAAATGTCCCATTGTAAACTGCTATAATAACATTTCTTGCAAAATGCAAGATTTTGAGACTTCACGTTTTGCCTTTGTCTTATTTACTTGTTGTCTAACATGCCAGTTTGTGTTATTGTGAGTTTTGAAAATTGGTTTTCGATTTTCTGAAATGTGTTTCATATAAAAATGCAATTTGGATAATCATTACTTACATATTCCCCTTTACTGAGGATATGTGCAGTAATCCACTCGGATTAGTATTTTTAAAAATTACTATAGAGAGCCATCTACAGGCGAAAGGCGGCATAACATCACAGCAGCAGCATTTAAGGTGGAACAAAAAACGCGAATAAGAAACTGGCGAATAAGCAGCCAACTTCAGCCTCGGTAATGCAATAGGATTGGGTGAGGTAGAAAAATATTTCTTCCTCTGAATCCAAACATTTTTGTAGGTGTTCTAGGACTTCTCGCCTCAGATAAAGCTGCCAATACATCACTTATTTCGACTCTATCAATATCAGCAGTGTTATCAGTACTGAGCCCTAAGTGTAGGTCCTGTCATCATATAAAAACTTGAATGTATCGACTGCATTCACCTGAAAAAATCTGATAAAATTGAAAAATACATCGGAAACAAATTTGCTTGTTTTTTTCAGATCCAGAAGAGAATCATCATGAGACTCAAAACAGACCTGTTAGTAGTATAAAGCGACACCTTTCGTCAAACTTTTGACAGGTACCACGCCCCCTTTTCCAGCCAATGGTAGTCTGCGGTGTTTGGCTGTTCCGCCCCCTTGCCAGCCAATGGCGTGTTGTTATTTGTGCATGTCCCACCCCCTCAGGAGCCAATGGTGTGTCGTTGTTGGAACTCCCGCCTCCCCCCCAGCCGGTCGGTCCGGAGCCTCAGGGTCCCAAAGCCCCAAGGCAGTGCATCCCTCGCTTTAGGTGTGTGAAAGTGTGTATTGGTTTGTAAGGGGACCATGTCTGCCGTGGGGTTGAGTGCGCTCTATTATAACCCTAGGAAATCGGGTAGTTACGGCGGCGCAGGGAGTCTGGTGCGGGCCGCGAGATCCCGGGGTGTGAGCGGCGCTAGCTAGCCGTGGCCGGGTGGCCGAGTGGTTGTCCGGCCAGGCTGCTTATACGCTGCACAAGCTGAGTCTCAAAAGCAGCAGGGGTGCAAGCACACACACACACACTGACTGCGTAAAGTCTCACGGAAAGAATTCGCAGGACAAACACCATGTGAAATGTGAACCGCTTTATTTCAAGTGGGGGTTTTCAAACACTGAAACAACGCAGCACACACGCGTTACTGGCTCCTGTTTGCATTCAACAATTAAATGTTGGTGCGGAAAATTAGTTCGGTACACGTAACCACCACCCCAACATTGCTGAGAAACTTTGCGGCATCTGAAAAAGCATTCATAAACCCCTTCCGCTCCCCGTGTCTAAAGCCATGCGAACCACACTGGGCGATCTGATCTAGCAGGGCAAAAAAATTTGCCTGCGTAATCAGCGGGATGGTGTTACCACAGGTTCTGTGCAAAAGACGCTGTATTTTGGAATACACACTGTAGAACCCCCCAGTGTTGTTTTCTGTTTGGGAGTGTTAAAAAACCTTATTTTAAAACTGCTTAGCTTTTAAAGTTAAAAGCGACTGGTCTGTGCGCGGGTCTATAGGCCGTTAACCACGCCGCTTGACCCAGTAGCGCCACCACAGCCGTAAAGGAAACCGGTGTAACAACATGTCCGTGTAACTTGTTCCGTTCACCTGCAGCCCTGTGTGTAAGGATGCACCACATGTGTGGCGTTTTTATCATAGTTATCGTAGTTTTCTGATTTTAACAGTTTAGATTTCATTGATTGTTGTGTTGAAAAGTCTTTTATTTTTAACACCGTGTAGTTTTCTGATTTTGAGATGTGGATTATTGGCGTGGTAATAAAAAATCTTTTATTTTTTCACACAGCCGCTGTATCGACGAGCGGCGAAACAAATGTGGCGGAAACGTTGGACCCTAAGGTGGTGACTGCATCGGAGACGGCTGTTAAGACCCTGACCAAAGCCAGACGTGTCAAGCCTGCGGAGAAAAATCATAACGCGCCTAAAGACTTGGTGTTGGGTGATGTGCTAGATTCAGTGCGCGGTATTACACAGTCACTATCAACGGCGATCAGTAATGAGGTGGCCAAAAAACGAGCTTTAGAGCATCTAAGAGCGGTTTTAGCCGGTGTACAGACCTTGTTTCCAAAACAGATCCAGGTTTTCATCGCTAACCTCTTAGATATAATTTCTACAGAAGATGCCGCTCTAAGCTCAGGATTTCAGACCATGATGATGATATTTCATGCTTCATTGGTGCAAAACCCCGGTGATAAATGACTAAACATGCGGTCTAAAAAGTGTTTAAAAGACCGAGCACTTGCCAACAGCAAGCGTTTGTACATAAATAAAAGAATTAAACTGGCAAAAGCATGTTTGTTGCGTCGTCAAAGATTCAGAGAGAGGCATCAGATTTCCCAAGGGCCGCCCGAACCACACAATGAGAATGCCGTGGTAGAAAATAACTTAAGGCCCGAGGTTGTTGTAGCAGAACAGGATGTCGGTAACCGAGAACCGGTTGTACTGAACGATCTGAATCAGGTTAGTGGCGGTGCAGGGGCGAATAGAGACCCCTTAGTTTTCCTGGAGCGTATACATAGTTATAACAGGTCTTATAATAATTTTAGAGCAACAGAGCACCATGAAGAATTTCGTTTTGTTAATCTCGACAGAATAACCTCGTATGTACAGGCTATAGACGCTGTGCATGGTGCAGTCCAGAGAATATTGGATGAACTTTCTCCAAACATCGGGGCAAATGATTTTGTATAGCTGCGTTTGACTGCGGGTGGTTTTAACAAGCCCTTGTTCTCACGCAGGAGACATCCCGGAGAATTAAATGCTGCCGATTTTTTAAGCCACATCTCGGACCTCTTACAGAGCCACACAGAGGTTCTCACCGATGACAGCCACCGCTTAGTGGTGACGATAGTTAGGAATATGCAGGGGGGTGCCCGCCGAAGATTTAAATCCGTTCTGTACAGCCGGGTAATTGCTCAGAAAAAAGCGCACCTTATCGACTTACATTACACGGACGGTAATCTGTGTTTCGCCAGGTGTGTGTACGGTTTGTTGAATGAGGGTTGTACCGATGGGGAAATGTTACAGGGCGCTAAACGAATGCACAAAGAGTTGGGTTTTCCAGAGAATCGGAAAATTAGTTTGTCAGACATTACCGCTTTTGAAAAACATTTAAAGGTGGTCATTAAAATTTTGTACCACGACCAGGGTGATTGGAAATATTTTACAACGGGGCCCACACCACCAAATTTCTAAAATACGTTTTGTTCTACTGCATGAAGAGCATTTTTATGGGGTTTTAAATATTAAAGCTTTTGTGGGGGCGGCGTATTTTTGCACTAACTGCCATGCGGCGTATAGCCACAAGAACGCACATGCCTGTGTTAAAGCTTGTAAAACCTGTTTAGATCCCCACTGTTGCAAAATTGGTGCCGAAATTCAGAATTGCCCGGCCTGTAAGGTCTTTTGTCGTAGCTCTCAGTGTTTGGCGAGACACTTGCGGAATGCGGCGACGGGTGTGAGTAAGTGTGAGCGCAGGGTCTTTTGTGAGAAATGTGGGGTTTATAACCTCGCAAGTCCCAAATGTAAAGAGAAACTGCTCGCGTTGTAACAACGTGATCGACACCCTAGACACACATTTGTGCTACATACCGCCTTTGGACAACCCCTAAATTTCAAACAAGTACATTTTTTTCGACTTTGAATGCAAGCAAGAAACGGGGACACACATACCAAATTACGTCCACGCCCTTCATATTGACAATAAACGAAGCTGGGAATTTTATGGTGAAACTTGTCTAAAGGATTTTGTGTGTAAATTTATTGATAGACGTTTTGAAAACCATACGTTCATATCGCACAATGGCAAGGGATATGACAATTACCTAGTAATCAGACAGTTGTTAGCTGAAAAGATGGATGTTGAACTAATTAATCAGGGTGGCAAGATAATGTGTATGACTGTAAAAAGCTCTGAACATCAGATTTGTCGATTCTTTAAACGTTCTACCTATGAAATTAAGCAAACTGCCGGCCGCCATGGGGTTCCCTGGGGCTAAGGGGAATTTTCCACACTTGATGAACACTTCAGAAAACCAAAATTATGTCGGACCGATGCCGCCGCCAGAACTTTACGGCGTTAACTACATGCTGCCGAGCGAGAAAGCCGAGTTTTTGGTTTGGTAAGAACAATGCAGGGGAAGTGTGTTTAACTTACAGAGAGTTGAAACGTTACTGCCAGTTGGATGTGGCAATTCTAAGAGAAGGCTGTATCAGGTTTCGGGACGAGGTCATGAATATGACCAGACAGACACGCGTGACTGAGTCAGGGGCCGCCTGCGTTGTCTGCATCGACCCCTTTCAGTTTGTGACCATCGCTAGTGTCTGCATGGCTATGTTCAGACTTATGTTTTTACAGGAAGAGACGATTGCGTTGCTACCCCATGAAAATTACCACCGGCAGCAAAAATGATTTTCTACACCCAGCATTCAATGGCTTATGTACATCGAACACACAGAGCCCGTTAAAATCCAACACGCGTTAACCACGGCCGGTGAGTTCAAGGTTGGCCCATATTTTCTGGATGGTTATGCTGTAATTGACGGAGTGCCGACAGCCTTTGAGTTCAACGGTTGTTTTTTTCACGGTTGTAGCGTTTGTTATTGTGAAAACGATTTTAATCCGCTGACAAACACTACTTTTGGTTGGTTGTACAGAAAGACGATGGTTAAAATTAATTTTCTCAAAATGAGGTTTTAACGTGCGTGTTTCGTGGGAGCAAGAGTTCAGAGACATGCTTGTTGAAAATGGAGACTTGGGTAAATTTCTAACAGCTGCGCAGTTACCAGAGCCTCTGCAACCGCATGAGTCGCTTTTTGGGGGGAGAACAAATGCGATTTGTTTGTATTACACAGCGCAGCCCGGTGAAAAAATTCATTACTATGATTTCACCAGTCTGTATCCGTTTGTGAACAAAACTAAAAAATAAAAAATACCCACTGGGGCACCCCCGAATAATATATAACAACTTTGGAGATTTAAAACGGTATTTCGGTTTAGTGAAGGTGAAAGTTTACCCACCCAGACGTTTGTACTTTCCAGTTCTTCCAACCAAAATTGACAAAAAACTGTCAACACTGTCGTACATGTGGTGAAACAAAACAGACCACCCCCTGTGAGCACAGTGATGAAGATCGCGCCTTGACTGGTGTCTGGTGCACCCCGGAATTACAGATGGCCTTAGATCTGGGGTATAGAGTGTGTAAAATGTACGAAATTAGGCATTTCGAAAAGGCCTCACACGATCTTTTTACCGACTATATCAAACTGCATCTGAAAGGGAAACAGGGAGCTTCGGGGTTTCCAGAGTGGTGTACGGATGTTGCGAAACAACAAAGATATATCAGCGAATATTATGAAAAAGAGGGTGTCCGGCTGGACCCCGGCAACATTAAAAAGAATCCGGCCAAAAGACAGCTTTCAAAAATTGCCTTGAACAGTTTGTGGGGGGAAGTACAGACAAAGAGACAATTTACCACAGACCACCATTGTGAGAAACCCCGATTAATTGTTCAGGTACTTATTTACGCCATATCATGAGCTGACCAGCGAAATCGATGCTGGACAACACATCAAGTTTGTATCAACAGGGCCCAAGTCGTATGGGTACAAGCTGTCTGGTGGGAAAGCCTGTTCACATTGAGCGTAATAATGGTGAAAATGTTAACTTTGAGAGTCTGCGGGACTTGGTTTTTGACTATGGCGTTAACCCTTATGCTGAGTGCCGGGAATTTAAACATTTCTATTCAACAGCCGATGATCGTGCGTGTTAAAAAGGATTGGCACATTGAGAGCCGGACCTTAAAGAAAACCCAAAAGGTGGTGTACGACAAGCGGGTGCTGCAAGAAAATTTGACATCATTGCCCTACGGATATTAACACGATGGATGTCAGGTTAAAACACCCTTTTTCAAGCATTTTGTCCAGACCCTCGAATTGCGGTAAAAGTTATTTTATAAAACAGCTCTTGGAGAACGGTGATACCATTATGACTCGTAAACCCGAAAACATAGTCTGGTGTTACAGCTGCTGGCAACCTCTATCCGCTGAGTTGCTTGTGAAATTTCCATACATTCAGTTTATAGAAGGACTACCGACGTCGTTTTCCGACGACCAGCTACTGCCACCGGGTAGAGTAAATTTGATTATAGTTGATGATTTGATGGAGTCTGCGTGTGAAAATAATGAGATAGAAAAAGCTTTAACCAAATACGTACACCACCGAAACCTCAGCATCATGTATATGATCATGTATATCATCCAAAATGTGTTTTGTCAAAGCCGGAAAAGTAGAACCGTAGCGTTAGATACAAATTCCATGGTGCTGTTTAAAAACCCTAGAGATAAACTACAGATTATAACCCTGTCCCGGCAGATGTACCCTGGTAAAGCCAAATTTTATTTGGAAGCGTTCAATGACGCTACTAAAAAACCTTTCGGTTACTTGTTGATGGATTTAAATGCCGACACCCCAGAAGACTATCGCTTGCGAACAAGTCTTTCCCCCCCAGATGTACCCACGTCTTATGTATTTAAAAAAAAAAATTAAAGTCAGTGATCTTGCAACCATAGACTCAGTAAAAAAAAAACACATTCGGTCCGTCGACATGTCTTCACGAGTTCAGTGAAACCTGACTCTTACATTTTCTGGTGAAAGCCAGCCCCAGTCAGCGGAAACCTATTCTCTGTGGGGCTTCAGGTGATCTTGTACAGGCAATAGCTAAAATCACCTTGAACACCTTGAAAGGGAACATACCGTTATCTGCTTAGCAGTTTGGGACCCTGAAGAGAAAGCATAAGCTTTTAAAGACTGTCAAAAGGGTCTTCCCAGTGGGCATTGATTCGTCGAATATACGTATATTTACGGCGAAATTACGTCTATACGTATATATACGTCGCCAAACCATCGTTGAACTCACTGTAGTCTCTCATGTTCACCAAGTCGGCCTGCCACTGCCAGTCCATTTCAGGTACCAGCGTCCTGTTTCTCTTAAAGCTCACACGCCGCCACACGTGGCGCTCACACCTGTGGAAGTCATGGCCCTCAACAGACTCCCCACGCTGCCGTAACTCCCCGCTTCCTTAGGGTTATAATAGAGCGCGCTCAACCCCATGGCAGACATGATCGCCTTCCAACCCTCGTCACTAATATGTGCTTTTTCGAGGGGAATGCGGTGGCGGGTATTTGGACCTTGAGGCTCAGGACTGCTCAGTGGGGGAAGGCGGGACATCCGCTCCACAATGACACACCATTGGCTCGGGTGGAGGGAGGGACAGCTGACCATAACAACACACCATTGGTTGAAAAGGGGGCTGGACATCCGCCCACCACAGCCTCCCATTGGCTGAAAAAGGGGGCATGGTATCTGTCAAAAAGTTTGACGAAAGGCATCGCTTTATACTACTTACAGGTCTTACTTAATATTATTTTGATTAAAAATAGTATTTTAATAAGCAATAAATGGCACATAAAATAGTTTGAAAGAGAAGACCACATAAAATCAACTACAAATGTGGGAACTTGTAAGATTATAAATTGCATGTAGCACATTAGCAACACTACAGTAATGCTAATATAACAATAGTATAAGAAAATCCTGATCCAATTCCTTTCAAATGTTGATACAAAATGTGAATGACTTCAGAAGTGGGTATTGGGTCTCCTGATGGAGATCAGAGATGAACTGAGATGTGTGGGAAGGTGTACAGAACCGTTAGACTCCCAGTTCCACATCAAGAGGCTGAGCACAATGGATGAGTTCTGTACACACGAGTGAGTCCTTGCTGCTGGTATGATATTACTGTATATTCTCTCTGGTGTAGAAAATATTCACTAGTATTCTAGGTTACAGATGGGTCATAATTTGACAGCCTACATTTGATTAATAGGATCCATCTCTGGCATACTTTCTTATTTTTAGTTTATAATGTATAATATTACTTATCTTTTAATGCCAAAATAAAGTGTTTTACATAATGTTCTATGTTCTAAAACGTTACTACAATTTAACTTTGAAATATGGTGACTTTGTATTCTAAGACTGAGCAAATACTGCAGAAAAGTGCAGTTAATATGTAAAAATGTGTTAGTTCCATTGAGTAGTCATGGGTAATGTGTATGTCTGATTAGTTGATTGATGAAGATCCAGTAGTAAAAAAACTTCTAATATTATTTCAAATATATTATTTCCAAATAAACCAACTTTGGAGAGTAGGTGGCAGTGATGTCAGAGGGAGTGTGTTCACAGTGTTGTCAAGGTATTGCTTATTGATTTTTAAGATGTTTTTACATTACATTTTTACTTTGATCAAGTTAAAATATGCACAAAATTTAGTTTATAGATACCTATGTGCTAAGCACTGAATTTGCAAGGTGTAAAGCTGCAAAACTGTCTTTTAAAGTATAAGGATTACAGTAGTACATTTGATCCTAAATATTTGAGTAAAAAAACATTGACTGGAAACTCACTTGAAAAACATCTAAGCTCAGTGAGAATTTGTTTTTCAGACAAATGACAAATGAACTGATGATGGAATTCAACTTCGCTGGCATAAACTGGAAAGATCAACGACAAAAGAGGGGCCTGGGAGAGACAAATCTTTATAGAGTAATTAAAGGTACTCTTATTTTATGTTGTACTTTCAAACTTTGGGTACTCTTTAATTAGGACAGACTATTGGTCCATTATTATGATGCAAGCTAAACTTAATACACTGATTAAGCTTTGAGCTTAGTAAACCTTAATGGTTCTTTCTTGAGATTAATCATAATTTATTTGAGTACTAATATTATAAAATTTTCTCCTAGCTGCAGTGCTGAAGTCCCACCCAACAACAACAGAAAATGAAATAAAGGAGCACAAAATGCTTTGTTTGAAGATTGCGTACGCAAGGCAGGGGGCCTGGAAGTATGGACACTGAAAATGATAAGTTGCTGGTTCTAACTGTTAGGACAATAAGAGAGGGCTTTGCAAATGGTGAACAGTAAAAATTGGTCTTAACTTCACATTGTAATCATATTTTCTTGGAAATATAGAAGTTATACGTTTCAAAATTTACATCTGAATTGAAATGTGTTTTTGACTTAAATATTAGCATGTTCAGGTAATTAGTTTGTGTTTGTCTTTACTATTTATATTGCCATGTTACAAGAATTTGTAGCTAAAGTTCACTAGTTGTGTCTTTTTATAATTAGCCTTTGTTGATTACAATATTGTATATCATGTATAATTTGAACTACATATTTTTCAGGTGTTTGATTATTCTGAAAATTAACAAATTCCTACACTAAGTCATTGGCTTGATTTATGCCTTGATTTAAAATCTCTTTGATGTATAATAGTCCTCTAAAGTTATCTGTATAATAGAACTCCAACCATTTATATATAATGAACATATAATCATAGATGTATAATTGACGTATAACAATATACGTATATTAGAATTTCATTCTAGACAAATTACGGACCACATTTATACGTCTAAGGTATTCGTTTAATAGACTTATATTCTACATCTTTTGCCCTCTGGGCCAATTGCTGTTCATGAGCTCCTAGATCCACTTGTTCCCAGTGGAACCAGCCTGGAGCAGCAGAACAGAGGTTTTGTTTCATTATATTGTCTGCCATTGTAAAACAAGTTATCCCTTAGGGATAAAAACTCTCTCTCGAGTCATGTGTATCTCCTGTATTTGCCCCATATTCCCAGGGCTCATCTCTCAGCTGAGTGATCAATAGCTGAACTCCACATTGGGGTACAACAGAGCCTGCTGTGGAATTGGGCAGGGGAGGGCCGGTTGTGCTCCTGAACTAGTCCCCTCCTCTCCTACTCTCGTATTTGAATCACAGTCTATAAACTCCAGCCCTATTGCTTTTTTATTTATTTTGTTTAAAAAACAGCTCTGGTGAGTTATGTATTTAACAATAACATTTCACAAATCTATCCAAAACAATTCTGGTACAATTCTTTTTTTACTCAAAGGTCTTTAGCTTAGTGGGCAAGACCTGGGTTCGAGCCTATACAGTGAGGCATGAACTAGGGTGGGAGTGGCAGGGGTACAAGCCCTAGAAACCAAATCCCTTACAATAAGAGAAGGGCAGACAGTTAAATGGGGATAATTTCGAAGTTGCAAATATGAGATACCATAGCACGGTTTTTTTCACTCCCTGGTGAGACGGGCTTCCATAGTTATGTGTATTCTTGATATATCAGAAGGGGGCACTCTTCTCTTTACCGCACGTAGTCCCGAATACCGTGTATGGAGTTTGCGTGAGTGAGGTCAGTAACGAGCTTGATCAGACCCAATCTACTGCTTTCATCCAAAACAGCCCTTTATTTGGGCTTCAAACACTTAACAACATTGACATATTTAGACAATGTCTGCCTGGAATTTCCTCCCCCTTAAACATTTGTTATATCTCTGCAGCAGAACATAGCAGGAGCCTGGTTCAGGTCTTAAATTGAAGCTAGCCCCCTTGGCTTTGAGTGTGAATAGTCAAATTTCTTAATGTGCCCACTCAGCAGACAAACATATGAAAAAAAAACAGCTGGTGAACATGTTTTTTTGGTCTTCAGAGGTCATATTTTTCAACTATATGCATGTCAAGGGCCTGGGAATGATTTGAAAACCTTGTTCTAGGTAACTACTAGATTGGATAAAAATCTGGGACAAATTGATCAATTAGAAAAAATTCTACATCATGTTTTGTGAAGACTGGACCTGGAATGACATTAATAAATTAATACAAAATCATGAAAATAAGAATAAAAACCATTGCAATTGCTATAAAAACCTTTAGACACTGCTAGAGAGCCTTTATCTGCTGTTATGCAATGAAAACAAAACCTCAGTTAACTTCTGGTGTGGAAAAAAAGGAGCACTGATAAGAAACTGATACTGACACGCTGGGCTGGCCAGGTGTTTTTATTGGGATTCTGCTAGTTCATTAATTTATTGGTTTATTGCATAGTAGTGTCATGTCTGTGGAAACAAACTTTATGGTTTTGTTGTGGTGATATTGGAGAATACGTGCATGTGAGAAAATTTGTAGAGCGGTTTCAAACAAACGTTATCTCAAATATAAAAAGTGTCACCTGGGGAGACAGGAGTACCTCCCCCGGTGACCTCGATACGGACTACCTCCACCTGTTACCCCTCACACTCAATGTTTCAGAAAAAGGGTTTTAATTTAAGCTTTGCCCAGCAGTGTTTGAGCAGAGAAAAGAAACAGAAGCGGTATTCGCGCCGGTCTAGCACAGTAACCACTAACTCAAATAATTCAATAATAATAATAACAATTATAATACTAATAATAGCGAAAGAACACCGACTTCTTCTTAAAAAAAACTATTAACATAGTGCGTCTCCAACACTGGCTGGAGACTCTGTGTGTCCGGGCTCAGCGGTTATATAGGACAGGACTCGGCGAGCTGCAGGTGAAACTCATTGCTCTGCGCTCCCCGTGCGGAATGCGCGTCTCCTCCCTCCAGACTCGTCACACCGCCTTCATACTCTTCAGCGGGGGAAAAAAAACAACAAACTCACCTTTACTGTCTTCATACATGCCTCTTAAATCCCAGAGTCAGTACTGGGTTTCTCTGTTCGAGGTTACAAGCAGAAACAATAAAAGTGCTGAAAGCAGGAAGTTATTTTTGCTCGTAGGCATAAACGTGTAAAAATACATTTTCTGATTCCTAAAACCTAATAAAATCCACGTACAGTAAGTCTCCCTTTTGTTCCCAATGCACATAACTGAATATAAACCAGTCAAGTTCAGGTATTTTTCTGCTGAATATGAATACACTAGTTCTGGCGCAGCTGTTACAACAAAGATACTTACGAACTATTTTTTTCATACGAGCTACTGCCGTTTTTAAATGGAATATTTTTTCAATTCGCTAAATCACACGAAACACCAACAACACTCATCGTAAGCATCTGACCAATCACATTCCTGAATTTTAAAAGTATTTAGTATTTATTTTAACTTGTTTTTTTAAAAAATATACACCTGTTTTACATATTCTTGCCATTTTTGGCATATTGTAAGTGGTTTGTAACTTCAAATTGATAATTCCTGATCTTTATAACTGTATCATTTCTTTTTACCTTGTTTTAATATGTTTTAATTATTTTTGCATTTTATAGAACTTTTTAATATATTGTGAGCATTTTAGCAAAATTTTTAAATAGGACTATCAATGCTCCTGACTTTTAAACCTGTATTTATTCTGACATTATTCTCTCCAACTGCAGATGAGGAGGGATGCATTTGATTTTTAAATTGGTTGATTTTGGGGGAAAATGTACATTAATTTCTTTGTACGTATCAACAGTGGGAAACTTGGCATTTTGGGATGAATTGCAATCTTTACTGCAAGGCCCTGAGACTGATATAGAAATGATGTGAGATTTAAATGACACGTTTGATAAATCAGACAGGCACAGTACAACATCTAAAATGGCAGAACCCTCTAAAGTACTGAAATATTTTAGGCACATTCATAATCTACAAGATGTTTTGTGGTTACTGTGTCCTGCTACCCTTTCATATTTTTTAGTGTGCATGAATGTGTCCCACTTCTTTTACTAGTTTTTAAGGAAGATTCTGAAATATCTGATTACGAGATCAAGCCAGAAAAAAAATGATGACAATTAGTAGGAAGAAAGATACAATGTATTGACAATGTAATATGCTTTAAAGGATTAAAAGGAAAATAAATACTTTATCTATGCAAACTAATTCAACTGAACTCCTCTAAACACTATAGCCCGAAGAATTGCCGAAGCACAATGTATCACTTTGGGTGACACTAAAGGAAGAGGAACACAACACTCAAAACCACAAACAACTTATTTTCAACAGCAAAAATATGCTTGAAAATATTTGACAAAAAAAAGAAACCTTACACGCATGGAAACCAATATTTATCTGCTAGGGTAGAATGCAGCAGAGAACAGTAGGGCAGAAGGTTAGTGTAACTCTATAGTGCATCACAGAGGCTGGTCTCTTCCCCTCATTATGCAGGCTGACTTGTTCACAGTGAACTGTCCTCCAGCGATCCTCCTCGTCAGCTGCAATCACTGACATCAGACATGATGTTAATACTCTGACAGCACTTTGGCTGATTTAGTTAATGCGTTTTCCTATTAAACAGGAAATCTTGAGTTCAAATCCCAGTGGTGCCTCTCTTCCTGTCTTGTCTTATAGAATGTATCACTATGGATGATCACGTGCGGCTTGATTTTGTTAAATGCAAGTTTTCATTTTCTTTCTAGAACAACTTGCTTTTCATGAAATTCATACAGCTTGCGAAAGATGAAACACAGATCTTGCTTATCAGTGCAAAACAAATATTACAGGCCGGCAAGAATAAAGTCTTTTTTTTTTTTACCAAAAGCTTGCAAATGGAGAAAAGGGTTGCACGTGAGTCTCTGGGAGCTGTTAATTGAAAGGTTAGTGGTTCGAGCCCATTTCTCATTATTCTACTTAATTGGATTCCTTAGTAAAACCTTAACCCACTTGATATTTGCAGGAAATGCAGTTGTTTTGTGTGTCAAACTACAACAAGTAAACAAGTGAGTACATTAGTCATTATCACTGGGAATGACCAGTCATGGCCAGCATTCAAGGGAATCATATTCAGCCATGGACTTTGACCTTCAAATGGCTGGCGGGAGAATTCATTTATACTCTCGTTGCACCCTTAGTTAAAATATTTAAAATTACAATACAGATTTGTTGGAGAACTTGAAAAGCAAAAAAGACAGTTGGACAGCATGATTATGTTAGGACTGTACATTTGTATTTCAATACTTTTGTATATTTATCTTAATTTTAATATAGATGTAACCATAAATGCTGTTCTATATATATATAAAGATTGTTGTATTTTATAATATTTTAGCAGAGGGCACAAGGGGGTCTATTATACCTTGCGAAACATCCAAGACAACTATAATAGAGGCTCATATTTTTTTTAAAAAGTGCTTTAAAAGAAAACCAAAATTTGTATGATATCATCCCTTAATACCGACGTTCAGTTGAAGGATTTGAAGAAGCAACACAGATAGGTGAGTACATTGATTTTGGACCCATGTTTGCATCTGAATAATCTTTCCTCCTGGAAAGAATTAAAAACAGGTCTGTTTTGAGTCTCATGATGAGTCTCTTCTGGATCTGAAAAAAACAGTGTAAATTTGTTTCCGATGTATTTTTCAATTTTATCAGATTTTTTCAGGTGAATGCAGTTGATACGTTCAAGTTTTTCTATGATGACAGGACCCACACTTAGGGCTCAGTACTGATAACACTGCTGATATTGATGGAGTAGAAATAAGTGATGTATTGGCAGCTTTATCTGAAACGAGAAGTCCTAGAACACCTACAAAAATGTTAGGATTCAGAGGAAGAAATATTTTTCTACCTCACCCAATCCTATTGTATTAACGAGGCTGAAGTTGGCTGCTTATTCGCCAGCTTCTTATTCGCGTTTTTCGTTCCAGTGCTGCTGCTGTGATGTTATGCCGCCTTTCGCCTTTAGATGGCTCTCTATAGTCATTTTTAAAAATACTAATCCGAGTGGATTACTGCACATATCCTCAGTAAAGGGGAATATGTAAGTAATGATTATCCAAATTGCATTTTCGTATGAAACACATTTCAGAAAATCGAAAACCAATTTTCAAAACTCACAATAACACAAACTGGCATGTTAGACAACAAGTAAATAAGACAAAGGCAAAACGTGAATTCTCAAAGTCTTAAAATCTTGCATTTTGCAAGAAATGTTATTATAGCAGTTTACAATGGGACATTTAGAACATGGCATATGAGAATATATGGTTAACGGAGGATGAGCAAAGGGTGATGACACTTTCTGCGTATTGCTATGACCCTCCCTCCTGATTATAAAATTGTCTCACAATTCTGCCAATGAGGTGTGAGACACAATGTAACAGACTCTCAAAATCCTGAACTTCAGGAAATGTTGCTGTACCATTTTTAAGATATGACCTTCTGAATATGGCATGAGAGAATTCATAGGGAAAAGCTAATTGCTCTTTCTGTTGTATTGCGATGGCCCCTGTTTAAAAAAAAAACATCTCAGAATTCTGACACAAAGGTGTGAGACACAATGTAACAAATTATGAAAATCATGAACTATAAGAAAATTTACTGTACCTTTTTTTAATATGACCCTCTGAACATGGCATGTGAGGATTTATTGTCAACAAAATAGCACCCCTTCTGCTGAATTACTTTTTCCCTCCTTCCTCATTACCAAAACACTGACACTAAGGTAAGAGAGACAAAATCACTCACCACAAACATTTGTAATGACAAAACTTCACTGTTGCATTTCTGCGTTGTAACATTCTGAACATGGCATGTTAAAGTATATAGAAAACCTAGATCAGAACAGGCTAAATGTAATTCATAGTGATTTATATTTTTTTAATTCTTTCTAAATGAAAAAATATGTTTTTCAGTGATTATGACACTTCTGTATTACATAAAATATGCTTCAATGCCAAAATAAATAATAATGGAAAAAATACCCACATTGGACATTCATAGTTGTGATTATAGGAATGTTATATATCAGGTGGGTAGCTGTGTCAGCATGCGTAGGCTGCAAAGGAAAAAGTAAAGGATTATTCCATGCTGAAAAGAGAAGAAAGGAAACATAACGTGTTGGCCGTAGAGCCTTCTTCAGGTGTGAGAAAGACAGGGCAGTAAGCAAAGATAATTTCCTTTATCTTTGCTTACTGCAGTTTAAAGACGTTAGGAAGTTTTACGGCTAACAGCTCCACATCAACTTCCTTTTATAACTAACCTCATCAGATCCCTCAACTCCCAACTCTTCCAATTTCTCACTTCAGAGAAGGATAAAAAACTCAATCATCCTCTACAGAGAAAAACCATCAACACCCCTACCACCTCCACCAATCCTAACCTTGTTTTTACTATACCTTCTGACCTTTCCCTTTCACCCCTTTGCATCCTCGGCTAACTTATTTTAAAATTACAATAGACTGTATAGTATTTATGTTTAAAATTAAGGTAAATATGTCAAAATATCAAAATCCAACTGCACAGTGCTATCGTAACAATGCTTGTCAAGTTCTCAAACAAACCTGCATTGTATTTTTAAAATATTTCAGCAGAGGATTCAACTGGAGTATAAATGAAGATTCAACGATAATTTTTTTTGAGTGAATATGGTTTTCTGGGGAGTTGCAATGTTGGGCATTATTGGACATTTCCCGGTGACCCTGACACGTGTTAAACACTCGCATTTCCTGCAAATATTAAAATGGTTATGGTTTCGCCGAGAAATCCAATTGATTTCAGACAACATTTACATTGCAGAAGAATCCCATCGCTGGGTGGACTCGAACCACCAACCTTACAGTTAACAGCCGAACGCGCTAACCGATTGCGCCACAGAGACTGACTGGCGGATTCTTCTATCGAATCACAAGTTTTCGGTTAAAAAATAATAATCTTACCGTTTATTTTGCCAGCCGGTAATATTTCTTCTGCACTGATAACCAAGAATTGAATTTCATTTTTCGCAAGCTGTGTGAATTTCATCAAAAACGGAAAAAAAGTTTTCCAGAAAGAAAATGAACACCTGCATTTAACGAAATTAAGCCCTTTGTGATTGCCCGAAATGATACGTTCTGTACTACAAGATAGGAAGAAAGACACGGCTGGGATTTGAATCTCGGTTCTTTTGGTTAATAGAGAAGCGCTTTATCCAACTAGGCTACGGTGACAGGACAACCATCACCTTTTACAGCCACTTGGACACACCGCTCTGAGACATCTGCGTTCAGTAAGCGCTGAACCTGCGCTCAGAGCAAATTGCCTCTTTTACATAGCAGCCCCGACACTGAGAAACGAAGAGAACTGGCTTTTATCTGGCATTTTCATGTCCAATGCGTTTGACATCTCCCAAGGGCGACAGAGTTCTTTTGCGACACTATTTCTTCTTCTTTTTTATTTCTGTACGCTTTGATAAAAAACGAGAAATCGTGCAAGGGAAAAATGTCTTTTTTTTTTCATAGAGAAAACGTGCACCAGGAAATGTTGTGTTGAGAAGAAATGATTTAACATGATACGTGACCTAATTTATCAGAGCAATTGCTCACCCAGCAAGGTCTGGAGAGGTTGGGGAGTCTGGTGGATGTGATAATTATACGGTGTTGTGGAAGAAAACAGTCTTTCTTTGAATTCTCAGTCAATCGGAATTTCAGTGCGAAACATAAACCCCTTGTCTGATTTAAAGAGATTATATTTTAAAACTCATAAAAAATCAGAAAACACATGTTTCTCACTTTGAAATTTTAGACGGAGCGGTGCAT
Source organism: Lepisosteus oculatus (assembly GCF_040954835.1). NCBI lineage: Eukaryota > Metazoa > Chordata > Actinopteri > Semionotiformes > Lepisosteidae > Lepisosteus > Lepisosteus oculatus. The sequence goes on along the minus strand of NC_090709.1, from coordinate 16,281,225 downwards.
TACTAGTAGAGGCGCTGAGCACACTATGGGGAAATTCAAGTCATGTGAAATGCCAGCGGTTTAATAAACAACGCGTCTGATTTCGGATCATAAGATTATAGGTTCGACTTCTACCTGGCTCGTGTAAATTTTATTATAGCTCCTCAGTAATAGATGTATATTATGTAATGAACCGCACCTGAAAGCAAACGTTGGGTCTGTTTCCTTTGTTTTCCAGCATGAAATAGCAAATCGTTACAAAAAGCACCTGCTAATGTCCAACAGCGGTTTTTTTTTTTTTCAAATTACATTTTCAGGCTTCAGACACTTTTTAATAAAACAAAAGTGTCCGGAAACTCATTAACTTTCAGGTTTGCTTGAACCTGTATTAAAAAAAAAAGTTATCTGAAACTTCTGTGATTCCATTATCTGATGTAGCTGTCTCTAAAGTTGGACGTGATGTTAAGCAGATGTGAACTGTGCCTTTTCTCTTAAAAAAAAAACAAAGTTCTTTTTTTCCTCCTCACTCCAATGCTGGGGACTGTAAGCCTGTGTGAGCTCCACACTGCGTGTCCTGTACTGCTCTATTTTGTTTAGATTATCTATGTGGTGTACAGATAGAACTCAACTGCATTGTGTGAATTCCGTGTTCAGGACCAGCAGAACCTGAAAAAGTAACAGCTGACCTCGACGTGATTTGAACACGCAGCCTTCTGATCTGGAGTCAGACGCGCTACCGTTGCGCCACGAAGTCACGGCTGTCCATACCTTTGAATTCCCCAAAGGAGACAAATCAGCTTCACAAAAAAAAAAAAAAATCTCCTATGAAGAGCGCAGCTCTTCCAAAGAGAGTCTCTTCTTCCCAGACCACATTTTATTCTTCCTGCGCAGCTCTTGTGCAGGTGTTGTTCTCAATTACAGATCCAGGAACACTGATTGTTTTTTCTATTTTTTTAAATTAAGTACCCCAAGGTGCAACGGTAGCACGTCTGACTCTAAATCCCCAAGTTCATTTTCAAAGTATATCGGAGTCAACTGATACTGATCAGGTTCTGCTGCTACTGAACCCGCAGTCTTCACCTTAAAGTTCAATTCCCCAAGCTTTTTGACCTTATATGTCCATCCCGTCTCGTCAAAACTCGTATTTTCACAGGGTACCCTTCATAAATCGCAGTATAGAATGAAAAATCTCCAGTAGATCTCGGCCGCTGTTGGTGATTTTCCTTTAAAATAAATGAATCTCTGGAAATTTTACGGAGTATCACTTTCACTGAGACCGAGAAGTGTTAAGCTGTACATGCGTCTTTGTGGTTTGGTTGTTAACCAAAAGGGTGGTGGTTTGAGCCCTTCCAGGGACGATATGAGCCTTTTAATGTACACACCCTCCTCACTTCATTTCTCCACGTCCGGTCTTGTACCGCTAACAAATACAGAGCCCGTAGGAGGCAGTAAGCTCGCATATATAGCTCTCTGTGTATATAATGAAGAAGCAGAGGTTAGTTTCTCATCTGCGCGTTACAGAGCCTTACGCAACTCGTAGTGTACCACGGGGCATCAATCATTCCAGGCGGAAATGGACTCCTTTTTGTTTCTCGAGGGATCATATTAAACATTTCATTAGTATCGAGAGGAGGATCACCATGAAACACAAAAACAAACAGTTTCATTCTGTCTTTTTTAGAAAGTAGCGTTTGTGCTGCATTAATTATATTTTCGTGGAAATATAGAAGTTGTAAATGTTAAAATTTATATTTGAATCGAAATGTGGTTTTGAGTTAAATTTTAGCGGGATCATGTGATTAGTTTATTTGTCATTACTATATATATTGCCATGTTACTAGAATTTGTAACTGAAGTTTACTAGTTGTGTTTTTATGATGATTAGCCATTTGTTGATTACAATATTGTATATAATGTATAATTTGAACTACATATTTTTCAGGTGTGAATAATTGTATATTTTAAGAATACATTTCTAAAACAAATCATTGGCTTTATTTACTAGTTTCTACACCTATAAAATATTTATTTGATGTATAATAGGCCTTTAACTATATATGTATATTAGTCCTCTAAATTTATCCGTATAATATAACTCCAGCCATTTATGTATAATAAACATATAATCATAGATGTCTAATTGACGTATAATGATATATGTATATTTGAATTTCATTCTAGACCAGTTACAGAGCACATTTATATGTCTAAAGTATGCGTTTAATAGCCATATATTCTACATCTTTTGTCCACTGGGATGTGCCGATTTTAATTTAACAAAGCTAGATACACATTTTCTAATGCAGCCTTCATTACAAGACAGTTTGTTTCTCGAAAGCGTGTTATGTAAAAAAGAGAAAAACGAAAATATTTAGATGACAATCTTTCAAAGCTGAAGATTTTACTTTTGAAAAATTGACATTTTATGTATGCAGATGCATTCGCTGGTTCTAGAACTTTGCTGTGCTTCCTGAATCATTTTCAGCGTTATAAAGTGGGTGTAGAGGGAGCGATCTCTTTGTAGAGCAGTTGACAGGCTGGAGATGTTCAGACTACTCTCGTTATTTCTCAAATGCTTACATCATTTTTCTTTCACGCTAGGACGCGAGTGTGTACATGGGCTTGGTTTTCGTTTCACTGATTCTCATTGAAGATTTGGGAATTAACGACGAAAGATTCAGTTTGGCAGAAGGTTTGGTTCACAACGATCTTGAAGACACGCCATGTAAGGCAGCGTGTGATGATTTGTACTATAAAAGACCAAGTGCTCAAAGTGACGTCTGCGTTTACCATTTAGACTTTTCCATCTCGGGCACACTTTTAGAAAGCAAAGATAGAGTAGTTGTGTTGAATCACACTAAGACATCTGTTAGCAGAGTGGTGCAGCGGAACCGTGCTGGGCCCTTAATCCAGAAATCGACTGATTGAAACCATCCTCAGCTATGTACATTTTATGCACGATTGATAAGCACACCATCAGTTTAATGAAGTACATTAAAACTGATTTTTCTCTCGTGTGTGTGCAAGCTTCACACTTACAGTACTCTTTAATCTTTACCAATAGCAGATGCCCAAATGTATCTTTGGTTGTTCTGAGATCCTTGATAGTTTCCTCAAATCCTTCAAATGAACATCCATATCAAAGCAATTATGTTTAATTTTATTACAATTAAGGTACATATACAAAATATCAACACACAATTGTATAATGCTCATTTAATAATGATTGTCAAGGATTGTCAAATTCTCCAACAAATCTGTGTTCTAATTTTAAAATATTTTTGCTAAGGATACAACGGGTGTATAAATGAATTCTCCTGACAGCCAGTTGAAGATAAAATTCCACATGTGAAAATGGTTTTCTTGGACATTGACAGGTACTTAATTGTTTACTTGTAGTTCCACACGAGTAAAATCCATATTTCCTGCAAATTTCAGGAGGGCTTGCGAAGAAATCCCATCAAGTTTTAGCAGAGGTTATGGTTACAGCGGAACAGTCTGAAGCTCGTCCCTTAGTGGGTTTGAACCACCAGCCCTTCATTTAATAGCTGCAGAGAGACACACTCCCGTTGCTTTTTGCCATTCACACGTTTGTAATTAAAGAATTATAAAATACTGACATTTTCCTGCCAGCCGGCAGTATATCTTCTGCACTGACCATGAATAACCAATAACTTTATTTCATCTTTCGCAGTCTGTAATCCACAGAAAAGGAAGTGAATACTTGTATTAAGCTAAATTAAGATGACGGAGATGCACTGCCGTTGTTTTTCTCCACTTTTCGTTAAAAGGAGAAAAATCACTGATATTTTCTTGCGGTATTTCTTCTGTCCTGATTAGCAAGACTTATATTTTATCTTTCAGAAGTTGTATGAATTTCTTGAAGTTCAGAAACAACTTGTTCCACAAAGGAAATGAACACTTGGTTCAAAGTAAATCAAGACATATGTATCTCTCACCGCGTGTGCTCTTATCTGTCCATCTCTCTACTTTTCTCTCACTCTGACAGTCTGTGCAGAGTTTCTGAAGGGGATGTAACACCACTTGGCAAAGAGAAAAATTATCAGAGGCAGAATAATAAATCATTATTCTCTTCTCAGTCTGATTCACAGCTCAGAGACAATCGGACAGAAGCTCCATACTTCTTTTTATCCGTCAATCCAGAACCAGAGGACATTCAGACAATCCTGGAACAGCCTGGACTCAGGTCACATCTCCCCATTTTCTCCTTCCTCACAGCCACTTAGAGACAGAGAAGAGCTCCTGGTTCTCCTCTCTGTGAACTGGGCTCAAGACTCACTGATCTGTCAGCTGTGGACTCTGTTCCAGGTCAGAAGCAAGAAGCTTCTATTAACCCTTTCCAGGACCTCCAGCCCTTCAGTATTACTTTCTTTACTGTATGTCAATCTCCAAACATGTTTTATAAATGTTTTCTAACACACGTGAGTGTGGAATTATCTTTTAATGTAATAAACACAAGTAGTGACACTCTGGTCAGTACACTGTATATTGATTATTAGTAGCCGATGGGCCAATGACCGTGTCTACAGTAGTGACCAGTTGACCAGTCTGTAGCTCTCAGCAGTGGGACTCAGATCACACAGAAGAAGACCTGTCTGTGTGTGATTCCACACCAGCCCAGGGAATCACCAGCTCTCATATGTCTCTCACAGGTGTCTCACAGTCTTATAAATTTACAATTAGATGAATTATTGTAACAGTTATACATTTAATTTAAATAATCAGACTACCTATGGAACTGAGAGCAGGCTGGAAATAAAACCAGGATACACATTTTAACCTCCAGGATCAGGTTCCTGATCCTCCTGGCTTCTATACTCTGATGATTCGTTTAAAACATTTAAATGCACTTATTACAGGGACTTGTACTCGTTCTCTACTGCTCCACACAGGTACGCCTTGTAACACATTCATCTGCGAAGTAAACTATTTTTTTTCCTGTTTAATGAATTTCATTCCTTGGTTTGTCACTCTCCTTTTACAACTGTTATGATTTGCTTCTCTTCACAGCCCGGTGTATTCTTTTTTGGGGGGGATGTTATATCTGTAAGAAAAGCCCCCCAGGCTCCGGACAGGAGTCTCCTCCAGCGGAGACGCGCTCTGCTCTGTTAGAAAGAGCGCTGTAATGTCACAGACACCAGCCTGAGCACCTGGATCAGAGAGCAAGACCGCGGGAGGGTGCGCACGGAGGAGAGTTATTGATCATTTATCTATCGAAAACCAATTAATTCAATTGAAAAACCGTAGAATAAACGATTAACTTCACCGATTGGTGAGTACTGGTTCTTTTTCTGTTTTTGATCCTGTTTTAAATATCTAGAAAACAGTCAATAAAGACTGTATCGATCAATTACCACAGTGTGTTTAGTGTAAAAAATGTTCAAACCGAAATTAAACAATGATTATTCTTATTATTATTTAGGTAACTGTATCCTAGAGCTAAAAAAATATATTCCAAGTTGATAAATGTATGTACAGTGCCTTGCGAAAGTATTCGGCCCCCTTGAACTTTTCAACCTTTTGCCACATTTCAAGCTTCAAACATAAAGATATAAATTTTTTATTTTATGTGAAGAATCACCAACAAGTGGGACACAATTGTGAAGTGGAACGAAATCTATTGGATTTTTGAAACTTTTTTAACTAATAAAAAAATGAAAAGTGGGGCGTGCAAAATTATTCGGCCCCTTTACTTTCAGTGCAGCAAACTCACTCCAGAAGTTCAGCGAGGATCTCTGAATGATCCAATGTTTTCCTAAATGACTGATGGTGATAAATAGAATCCACCTGTGTGTAATCAAGTCTCTGTATAAATGCACCTGCTCTGTGATAGTCTCAAGGTTCTGTTGAAAGCGCAGAGAGCATCATGAAGACCAAGGAACACACCAGGCAGGTCCGTAATACTGTTGTGGAGAAGTTTAAAGCCGGATTTGGATACAAAAAGATTTCCCAAGCTTCAAACATCCCAAGGAGCACTGTGCAAGCGATCATCTTGAAATGGAAGGAGTATCAGACCACTGCAAATCTACCAAGACCTGGCCGTCCCTCTAAACTTTCAGCTCAGACAAGGAGAAGACTGATTAGAGATGCAGCCAAGAGGCCCATGATCACTCTGGATGAACTGCAGAGAACTACAGCTGAGGTGGGAGAGTCTGTCCATAGGACAACAATCAGTCTTACACTGCACAAATCTGGCCTTTATGGAAGAGTGGCAAGAAGAAAGCCATTTCTCAAAGATATCCATAAAAAGTCTCGTCTAAAGTTTGCCACAAGCCACCTGGGAGACACCCCAAACATGTGGAAGAAGGTGCTCTGGTCAGATGAAACCAAAATCGAACTTTTTGGCCACAATGCAAAACGATATGTTTGGCGTAAAAGCAACACAGCTCATCACCCTCAATACACCATCCCCACTGTCAAACATGGTGGTGGCAGCATCATGGTTTGGGCCTGCTTTTCTTCAGCAGGGACAGGGAAGATGGTTAAAATTGAGGGGAAGATGGATGCAGCCAAATACAGGACCATTCTGAATGAAAACCTGTTGGAGTCTGCAAAAGACCTGAAACTGGGACGGAGATTTATCTTCCAACAAGACAATGATCCCAAACATACAGCAAAATCTACAAAGGAATGGTTCACAAATAAACGTATCCAGGTGTTTGAATGGCCAAGTCAAAGTCCAGACCTGAATCCAATCGAGAATCTGTGGAAAGAGCTGAAAACTGCTGTTCACAAACGCTCTCCATCCAACCTCACTGAGCTCGAGCTGTTTTGCAAGGAAGAATGGGCAAGAATTTCAGTCTCTCGATGTGCAAAACTGATAGAGACATACCCCAAGCGACTTGCAGCTGTAATCGCAGCAAAAGGTGGCTCTACAAAGTATTAACGCAAGGGGGCCGAATAATTTTGCACGCCCCACTTTTCATTTTTTTATTAGTTAAAAAAGTTTCAAAAATCCAATAGATTTCGTTCCACTTCACAATTGTGTCCCACTTGTTGGTGATTCTTCACATAAAATAAAAAATTTATATCTTTATGTTTGAAGCCTGAAATGTGGCAAAAGGTTAAAAAGTTCAAGAGGGCCGAATACTTTCGCAAGGCACTGTAAGTAACAGTTTACATGTATTTTTTCCCGTGTTTATAAATCATAAGTATGGTAACCACGGGGACAGGCGCCACGTCACTGTGCGCGTCTAGGTGTATCTCGTTCATCACAAAGAGCGATGTAACGTCATGGGTAGCAACAAATACTAATACTAGTGTATTCATATCAATATTAATGAGAGTACAACTGGTTGTTTTAATGCTAGTGTTCATGTGAGTATTAATGATGATAGCGCTACTGATAGTTTTAGTTTTAATGTTAATATTCATGTAAATATTATTTATAATTATAGTGTTACTGTTAGAGAATTAACAGTAGTATTATTAGTTTTAATACTAGTTAGTCTAGCATTACTGTTATTCTCTTTGGGGGAATTAAAAGGACTTGTCACGAGTGACCGCGTGGCGCAACGGTAGCGCGTCTGACTCCAGATCAGAAGGTTGTGTGTTCAAATCACATCGAGGTCAGCTGGTGTGTTTGCAGGTGCTGCTGGTGCTGAACCTGGAAATTATACCATGCAGTCAGGTTTTCTCTGTACACCACATAGGTAATCTGAATGAAATAACAGTGCAGTACAGAACACCCAGATAGGAGCTTATGCAGCAGGTCATCTTGAACACGACAAGAGAAAAGGTACACTGCACATCTGTGAAACATCACGTCTGGCTTTAGAGACAGTAACATCAGAGAATGGAAGTTTCAGACTGCTTTTTTGTTACAGGTTCAAGCAAACCTGAAAGTTAGGGAGTGTTTGGTCACTTTTGTATGACAAAGTGTCTGAAGCCTGTAATTATAATTTGCCCTTTTTTAATTGTGGTTGAAATCCACTCCCATGTACCAAGACCTTACAGTATATTCATGTTTACTTAAATGACTAACTTTTGGACTATTGGACATTAGTTGGTGTTTTTTTTTTGTAACGATTTGCTATTTCATGCAGGAAAGAAAGGAACCCAGACCCAACGTTTGCTTTCAGGTGCGGTTCATTTACATAACGTACATCTATTTCTGAGGAGCCTGATTTGAATCACAAAACCCCGGTAGAAGTCGAATCGACAATCTTATAAACCGAAATCAGACGCGTTATCCATTAAACCACTAGCCCATCACGTAAATTAATTGCACCATGGTGAGTTCAGTTCCGCTACTAGTAATACCCCACCCCCATCTTAAATTTCTAAGTGAGAAACGTGTTTTCTACATTTTTTTTTTAGTTTTAAAAAATCATCACTTTTAAGCAGACAAAGCCTTTATGTGTCGCTCTGAATTTCTAATTGATTTAGAATTCCAAGACAAAAGCGTTTCGTTCCACAACGGCGTGAAATGATCACGTCTTTCACTCTACTTCTCTCTAGTGGTAAAGCAGATCTTGCTAGGTGAGCATTTGCTCCAGTAACTTAGGTCATTTTTCATGTTAACTCACTTCTTCTAAACACAACATTTCCCGGTGCATGTTTTCTCCATGAAAAAAGACATTTTTCCTTACATGATTTCTCGTTTTGTTTCATCAAAGTGAACAGAAAGAAGAAAGAAAGGAAAAGTGTCGTTAATGAACTCTGTCCTCCTTGGAAGATGTCAAGCGCATTGGACATGAAAAGTGCCCAATAAAAGCCATTTCTCTTCATTTCTCTTACGGTCAGGACTCCTGTTCCGTGTAAAGGAGGCAGCTTGCTCAGCCAGCAGACTCAGGGCTTACTGAATGCAGATGGCTCAGAGCGGTGTGTCCAAGCGGCTATAAAAGAGGAGAATTCTGCCGGCACCGTAGCTGAGTTGGTTTAAGTACCTGTCTCGTTGACTGGAGATCCTAGCTCCACATCCCAGCTGTGCCTTTCTTCCTGTCTTTTTGTGCAGAAACTACCATCTTGGACAACCACATAGGGCTTGATTTAGTTTAAAGCATGAATTTATTTCCTTTCTGCAACAACTTGTTTTTCAAGAAATTCATACAGCTTGTGAAAAATGAAATGTAATTCTTTGCTATCAGAGCAGTAGGAATATTGCCAACTGGCAAGAAAATGCAAGCAATGTTTATTTTTTGACCGGAAAGGTGCGAATGGAGAAAAGCTTCTCTCATCAGTCTCTGTGGCGCAATTGGTGAGCGCGTTCGGCTGTTAACTGAAAGGTTGGTGGTTTAAACCCACCCAGGGACGATCTTCTTATTATTGTCAATGTAAACACTGTCTCCGCTAAAGCTGAAACCTTAACCCTCTTTATATTTGCAGAAAATGCGAGTCTTTTGCCCGTGTCCAACAACAACACTTGAGACCGGGGAAGTCCAATAGTGATCAACACCGCAACTCCCCAGAAATCCATATTCACTCTTGGAAAAGTATCTTTGAATGGCTTGCAGGAGATATCATTTATACTCCTGTTGCGTCCTCTGCTAAAAGAGTTTAGAAATACAACGCAGATTTGTTTGAGAATTTGACAAGCACTGTTACAGTACCTTAGCACTGTGAAGTTGGATGTTGATATTTTGATATATTTACCTTAATTGTAACATAAATGTAAACATAAATGCTGTACAATCTATGCTGTACAATCAAACACAGGTATATTTTGAGTCTCATGCTGATCGTCCTGTGGATCCAAAAGAAAATTTTAAAGCTGATACATTTTCGATTGGAATTTGCATCTAGCTACAACGTCCCTGGAAAAGAGATTTTATGAGTTGTGTGCAATCGGTATCTTTTACTTTATGTATGGTAGTGGAAATAGTTTTAAAAATGTTTTCTAAAGAAGATTGTATTGCCAGGACCTGCCTTTAGCGCTCAGTAGCGATGACGCTGTTGATATAGATGGAGAAGAAATGTAAGATGAATTGATGATCTAAGCTAAAATAGCCCTAACACGCCTCCTGTAACAGTGTTTGTATTCATAGCAAGAAATATTATTTTTCAAACCCGAACGTTGCTTTTGCATTAAGTGTTATGAAACCATTAGCGGTTTCAGTAGCTTCTGAAGACCGCACTTTTCCAAACTGAAGCCTATAAGAACATTATTCAAGATACACCATGGCCCAGAATCGTGCATTGGGACAAAGATTAACATCCATTTAAAGTACTCCCAAATAAAAGATTTGACCGAAAAATTAAAAGAGTAGGCAAGTATTAAAACAAAACCATAACTTCTTGACTTCCAATCTCTTTCCTGGTTCAGGCCATGTAAAATGACATATTCAGTGGACTCATGCCGAGGTTGTGAGTTTAAGCCTCACCTGGAGCAGCCTGGTTTTCTGTCTTGACAGGTAAACAGTTTTTTGTGTTATTTGCTAAATGGAGAGAGGATTCTGTGTTAATTGTGCTCCTCCTGGGAGAGGTCAAGATGAGAAGTTCACCAGGCTGGTGGTAAATATCCTGTCCAGGAATATCGGGGCTGTAGGGGGTCAGATCTATAGATGTAGTAAACACATTAGTGGAGACAGTGTGTCTGCTCTCCGTGAGAGAGCCGGGCGGGAGGAATAATCTGTGGTCTGGGATGAAGAGACCCTCGTTGGAAGAGCGGCGCTCCTCACAGGAGAGAATGAAAACAATCTTTTTCAGGGACGCTGATATTTCTCTTTGGGTGAATTAAAAGCACGTGTCGCAACGGTAGCGCGTCTGACTCCAGATCAGAAGGTCGCGTGTTCAAATCATGTCGAGGTCAGCTGATGTGTTTGCAGGTGCTGCTGGTGCCAAACCTGGAATTCACACCATGCAGTTGGGTTTTAGCTGTACACCACCTAGGTAATCTGAACAGTACAGAACACCCAGTCAGGAGCTTATGCAGCATTTCATCTTGAACACGACAAGAGAAAAGGCACACTGCACATCCGCGAAACATCACGTCCGACTTTAGAGACAGTGACATCAGAGAATGGAAGTTTCAAACCGCTTTTCTGTTACAGGTTCAAGCAAACCTGAAAGTTAGGGAGTGTTTGGTCACTTTTGTATGAAAAAGTGTCTGAAGCCTGTAATTATAATTTGCCCTTCTTTTAATTGTGGTTGAAATCCACTCCCATGTACCAAGACCTTACAGTATATTCATGTTTACTTAAATGACTAACTATTGGACTATTGGACATTAGTTGGTGTTTTTGTTTTTGTAACGATTTGCTATTTCATGCAGGAAAGAAAGGAACCCAGACCCAACGTTTGCTTTCAGGTGGGGTTCATTTACATAACAGACATCTATTTCTGAGGAGCCTGATTTGAATCACACAACCCCGGTAGAAGTCGAATCGACAATCTTATAAACCGAAATCAGACGCGTTATCCATTAAACCACTAGCCCGTCACGTAAATTAATTGCACCATGGTGAGTTCAGTGCCGTTACTAGTAATACCCCACCCCCATCTTAAATTTCTAAGTGAGAAACATGTTTTCTACATTTTTTTTAGTTTTAAAAAATCATCACTTTTAAGCAGACAAAGCCTTTATGTGTCGCTCTGAATTTCTAATTGATTTAGAATTCCAAGACAAAAGCGTTTCGTTCCACAGCGGCGTGAAATGATCACGTCTTTCACTCTACTTCTCTCTAGTAGTAAAGCAGATCTTGCTTGGTGAGCATTTGCTCTGGTAAATTAGGTCACTTTTCATGTTAACTCACTTCTTCTAAACACAACATTTCCCGGTGCATGTTTTCTCCATGAAAAAAGACATTTTCCCTTACATGATTTCTCGTTTTGTTTCATCAAAGTGTACAGAAAGAAGAAAGAAAGGAAAAGTGTCGTTAATGAACTCTGTCCCCCTTGGGAGATGTCAAGTGCATTGGACATGAAAAGTGCCCGATAAAAGCCATTTCTCTTCATTTCTCTTACGGTCAGGGCTCCTGTTCCGTGTAAAGGAGGCAGCTTGCTCAGCCGGCGGACTCAGTGCTTACTAAACGCAGGTGTCTCAGAGCGGTGTGTCCAAGTGGCAGTAAAAGAAGAGAGTTCTGCCGGTGTCGTGGCTTAGATGGTTAAAGCGCCTCTTTAATAAACACGAGATCCTGGGTTTAAATCCCAGCGGTGCCTTTCTTCCTGTCTTCTTGCATCGTTTACTGTTATAGACAACATGCTTCTGCATTAAGTTTAATGGAGGTGTTTATTTCGTTTTTGGCACAACTTGTTTTTCAAGAACTCCACACATTGCGAAAGCTAAAATGCTTATCTTTGTTATCAGTGCAAAAGAATTACTGCCAGCTGGGAAGAAAATGACAACGATTTTTTTTTACTTTAGCCAAAAATCTGTGAATGTAGAAAAATACGACATGTGTCAGTTTCTATGGCACACTCAGTCAGGGTGTGCTTCAGTTAAACACAACGTTCGTAGATCAAACGCACCCAGAGACACACTTCGAATTAATCCGATCTAAACATTACCTTCTCTAAATGTGATTGAGTTTCTTTGCACGTCCTTAGCCATCTTGATGTTTGCAGAGATTTTCAACTTTTGACACGAGTCAAACTACAAGTAAATAGTTGAGTACCTAAGTCAATATCAACGGGAATGTGAATATAAATGTAAACATCAATATTTCTGCTGTCTCCTGAGAAACACAAGTATAGAGTCAAAACACAACAAATAATGCTAAAAAAATATTCAGTTAACACCCAGATGTGACAAAACACATTTAAGACGTATATCCCCTTTAAATATGTATTTCCTTAATATCAGTTCTCTTCCCTCCCCAGGATACCTGCAAATTCACTATCGCAAAATAAAGGCTGTGTGTAAGTCTTACATGTGTTCTGTCACATCTGGGTATTAAATTAATAGATGTGTTGTGTTATTTAATATGATTTGACTCCATGCTTGTGTTTCTCAGGAGACAGCAGAAATATTGGGGATTTGCGGCTACAGAAAATAATGTGAACTTTACAGGCAAAAGTTAGGTTACCTTAAAGAAACAAAAAACGTATTGTCAACGTGATTTTTTAAGACATTTGTTCGGAATAGTGTATCTTCTCGTGTCTGTGGCTGTTGTCCTACAATAACGGTGGTGAAATAGCAGGAATGTGCGGAAAGAATCGGAGATTGAACAGAAGACTCATCCAGTCGATAGTAAGGTTGTGTAGGACCGCACACCCTACGATGTCAGTGTTGAGTAGTGTGGTTTAAAAGCTTTTTCACGAACCAGGAAGGAGTACAAACCTACAGTCTTCTGATCCGTAATCAGACACATTATCCATTGTGCCATTGGCGTTTGTATTGCATTCCCATCCAGCACCACATTGAGTTCAGAGCCGCTACTATTCATGTGTTTTGTAGGTGTGTCTAGTTACTACGTCTTTCATTATGTCTGGTTTAAAATAATGTATCGAGGGATATTGACGGTAATATCATACGGATTTTGGTTTTCTTTTGATGGAAAATTGTATTAAAATACAACCCTCTTTCACATTTGTATAATACTTTCCCTTGCATCCTCAGATAAAAATTCTAAATACCAAAAAGTTACAATATATGGAATAGCATTTATTTTAAAATGTATTTTAAAATTTGCATTTATTTAGAGCTTAGTAAAGATAACATTGCTAATATTGATGGAGTAGAAATGTAAGATGAATTGATAGCTTTTTCTGAGCTTAAAAAGTCCTACAACGCCTCCTGTAACAGATAAGGACTCATAGCAAGACAGGACATGCTATTGCATTGCGCATTTTGCAGATACGACCAGTTTCTGGTTCTGGTGAGTGCATTTTTTCCAAACTGAAATTAACAAGAACATTTTCAAGATGCGCCATGTCCCTAAATCGTTCATCAGGACTACTATTAATATCAGGTGAAAGCAGTACAAAGCATAAATTTAACCTAAATATTAAGAGACTATATCTGTCAGCTACTGCTGTTATCACGACCACCAGGCAGTCAAGACCAAAGCGTAAGCGAGCTAATCAGCCCCAGCAGCGGGTGATTATTAACAAACACCGCCGTATGAGTTAAACCACCTGCGCACACTCACTGTGCGGTGCGCACTGCTATTTAAACCATCTTCACCTGCTTCCCTCTGCTCGGTATTGAGTCTACTCCTTGAGAGCTCTACCTGGCGTTTTTCCCCGTACCTCGTTTATTCTGGATTTTGGATTCCCCTTCTGCCTTTTCGACTTTGCACCTCGCCTCTCGCCTCGGACTGCCTGCTACCGGAGAACTTCCTGGATTACGACTTGCCTTTCGCCTTTTGACTACGACCTTGCCTCTCGTTTTGGTTTGTTCGCCTGCCTCATCTATCACCCGTGCCTGCGTCTGCACAGGATCCGTGTATCTTCCCACCAGGGATTCCTAACAGCTGTAAGCCATGTTCAGCCAATGCTAGAAATATTACTGCTCTACTACAGTAGCTAAAGAAAGCAAGTACAACTTAGAAACAGATCACAAGTCGAAGACATAAACCGACAAGGATGGGATTCGAACCCACGCGTACAAAGCACAACGGATTAGCAGTCCATCACCTTAACCACTCGGCAACCACATCATGAAAGCTGCCCCCCCCGGGCATGATTTTGCTCGGCGACCAGGCTCAGCACATCGACCTCAGATGTCTCAGAGCGGTGTGTCCAAGCGGCTGTATAAGAATAGGTAATAGGTTTATTCCATGCTGAAAAAAAGAAGAAAGAGAACACAACGTTTCGGCCGTGGAGCCTTCTTCAGGTGTGAGAGAGACAGGGCAGTATTCAAAGGTAAAGTAGCGGGAGAACAAAGGTTTGAGGGTGGGTACCCACCTGTATAAGAATAGTGTTCTGCCGGTGCTGTGGTAAAGCTGGTTAAAACACCTATTTCATAAAGAGGAGATCCTGGATCCGAATTCCAGCGGTACCTTTTTTTCCTGTCTTGTTTTACAGAACATGTAATTTGGGACACTCAAAGAGGTCTTGATTTGGTTTAATGCGTTTATTCATTTCCTTTGAAGAACAACTTGTTTTTTTTAAATCATATAGCTTGCGAAAGATGAAATGCGAGTGAATTTTTTTGTTCACCAAAAGTATGTAAATGAAAAAAATCAAGGTGTAAGCATTTCTGTGGTGCAATCGGTTAGCGTGTTTAGCTATTAACCCCAACGTGGGTTTTTTGATCCCACCCAGGGACGCACTTCTTCCTATAGTAAACATCATCACCGCAAAAATTTAATTGTTCCGCAAAACCTGAACTATTTTGATATTTGTAGTAGTAAACAATTGAGTACCAGAGTCAACATTACCGGGAATTTCCAATAATTTCCGATATTGGCAACTTGCGAGAAAGTTAGTATTCACCCATGGAATTATATGTTCCAGTGGGTGGCGGGAGAATTCACTTATGCTCCCGTTGCATCTTCAGCTAAAGTAATTTAAAATACAACGCAAAATTGTTTGAGAACTTGACAAGCAAAAACGACAGATCGCCGAAGTTGTATTTTAATATTTTCGTATATTTACTTTAATTTGAATATAAATGTTAACATAAATGCTGTTCAATATAATGTAATTTTGTTGTACTTTTGAAATATTTTAGCTGAGGATGCGAGGGGGGCTATTACACCTTGCCAAACATCTAAATAATTGTAAAAGAGGCTGGCATTTTAATAAAACGGGCGATCAAAAGAAAGCTACAAATAGTACGGTATTATGCTCAATATCCCTCAATATTGAAGGTCAAATGAAGAACTTGAAGAAACTCTCAAAGAATCAACGGCAATAGCA
This sequence comes from Lepisosteus oculatus, assembly GCF_040954835.1. Lineage (NCBI taxonomy): Eukaryota > Metazoa > Chordata > Actinopteri > Semionotiformes > Lepisosteidae > Lepisosteus > Lepisosteus oculatus. The sequence continues at coordinate 16,265,481 of NC_090709.1, read as the reverse complement.
GAGGATGTTGATTTTGAACCAATGTTTTCACCTCAATTATCCAGCAGTCATTGCTTGACAGACTTCCTCAAGATATTCGGTGTTCTATACAGAAAATCGAAAATTAAAGGGCTAATGTGCCAAGAGGGGTGGTCCGAGGCAAAGACTGCGTTAGAGGAAGACTAAGCTCCGCACGATAACACGTGTCTAATACTCGGCCCCTGAAAAGCATCATATTCGTTGAACTGCCTACCAGCTGTGACTCTTGCACGAATTTCGCAGTACGTGGGTACGAGCTTATAATTCAGGAATAACAATGGTCAGACGTTTATGGTGGGTTTGTGTTTTGTATTATTTAATGAATGGAAAAAAACATTTTCAAAACTACAGCTCGAATGGAATAATAAAAAAAGTTTATTTGCCTGTTTGTTGTAACAGCTGTGCCAAAAATATTCATCTACAGATGCAGCCATTCAAAGTGCGCGGTACAGACACGTACTGGAGGTAATTGGCTACGGCGTCGCGCATCGTGACACAAGATGACGCGGGGTACCGCGGTATGTGATTGGTTGACTGACAGGGGCACTCGTGGTCCGTTGGTCTGTCGTAGAAAGATTTACAGTAAACGTCTTTACTGTGTCCATTGTAGTATTTAATATTTATATGGAATTTTACCTCTGAAGGGAAATCTTAGTGCCTGAGCATAAAAAGAATAGGAGCATATTGCAACGCGTGTGAAGTCCATAAACGATATTAATTTTGGAACTTAAACATACAGTATATGGCTGGTCTCGGTACTTTAAAGAAGACATACACACCAGTATTCCATTTCTCCCTAAACATTTTAAGCATCGAAGACTTTAACTAACGTGATACCGGAGACAACAAGCATACTTTTAGAATTTGATTAAAAGGGAATATAATATGGAATCGCGTATCTCAAGAAATTAATAACGATATAATTATATTCATGTTGCAAAAAAACTGCAGCGGACATAAAAACTCCCTTGCTTTTAACAGAGCGTTCCATAATTTCTAATTACGAAAATGATTTAAACTGCGACACTTATCATTCACCAAGAGCTCGAAATATCACAAGGATCCTCTAGAGCACAGCAAAGACTGTATCAAAAGAATCACGTATCTCAAGAAATTAATAAGATATAATTATATTTGTGTACTGCGACAGGGCTGTTTCACCTCTGTCTTCATGTGACTCGATTCAAAAGCCATTTAGCAAAGAGGGGATGAGAAGAGTGACAAACTAGTATACAGTACAGTACTTCAGATCTTTTTTTCTGAACCGGGGAAAATCTGATCATGTTTCTCTATAACAATAATAAAAAAACATTGCCACACCCGGACTGTTAAACCAACGCATTAGCACGTCAAAGCCCATTGAGGAGCCGGGCGCAATAACTGTTTTGTCGTCCCCTGATTTACTGATCAGCATTAATTACAGAAATCGAGTTCCTCCTCTTTGCAGAGGAACTGGTCCTGCTGTCGCCCACAGAACAGAGGCTGGAGCAGCACTGTCAGACCTGGGCGCTGACAGTCAATCTGGACAAGACCAGAGTTATGGTTTTCCAGAAAAAAAGCCAGACCCCCATTAGTCTTCCTGAGATCGTCGGATTATGAACGAATAAAAGCATCTTATTAAAAACGTGTTTGCTTTTGTCTGGGTATTTACTTTGTAATCTGTGGTTAACATCTACTGTATTATTTTGAGATGCCACTTTTAAAGGTGATATGTAAAATAAAGTTTTTTATTATTGTTATAGAGAAACATGATCAGATTTTCCCTGGTTCAGAAAAAAGACGATTAAAATCTGTAATCTTTCCAAGAAGTTTCTGCTTTGTGCTAAGACATTAACAAGTACAACCCCCCTCTCTGCGGGAGGGCTGGCTGTGATGAATTAAACCGGTTTCACAGGTATTTTCAAAGTAGGAAGTACAGTAGGACAGCACAAAAAAAACAGACATTGTGTGGTACAGCACGGAGCTCAGTCAATTCAAACAAGTTCAGTTTCAAAAGAACTGCAACGGACATAAAAACTCCCTTGCTTTTAACAGAGTGTTTCATAATTGCCAACTACAAAATTTATTTAAACTGCGACACTTATCATTCAACTAGAGCTCGACTATCACAAGGATCCTCTAGAGCACAGCAAAGACTGTATTAAAAGAATCGCGTATCTCAAGAAATTAATAAGATATAATTATATTTGTGTAATTCGCATAATTATATAATGCCAGCAAACTCTTGTTTTTATGTCCACTATAACTACGCTGGGCAAACGTTCCGAGGTCAAATTCTTCCAGCAAGGGGGTACCTTTAAAGCGGAGACGACGGCACCAAAATTTTTTGGCGCGCCTTCTCTTTAAAGCCCTGGCCAAATATGAAGACAGTACGTACAGTTATAATTCAAACGGAATTAAAAACTATACATCCCAGTTACCATGGTGGTGCTTGTGATCATTGCGTTTGACCAACGAAACAGGGCGAAAAATCAGTCACATGACTTTGGGGCAGAGTTTCGAAATCTTAACCTATCAGCAACAAAGCGAAATTTACACGATAGGCTACCTCAAACTGTCAGTTACACGACTGTGTATGTCGACATTATGAAAAAAATGTTTCAGGCATTGATGTGAAGGACAAGAGAGCTTTCACTGGCCGATTATCATTATTATCATTATAATCATTATTATTAATAATGATATTAATTTAAGGGTCTAAATATCTAAACATATGTATCTGTATAGCAGGTAGTATCACTGTATTCCACTTTCTTTGGAAAAACAGATTCACAACGCAAAGCTGTATTGCTGTGTAAAAAAACCCGGTTTGTAATGAGCTGCTGAGCTAAGAATAGGAATGTTCCTGCTGGCAGAGGGGGTGGAAAGTGCCTGCGGTCATTTAATTAGTATTGCAATTCGCACTGATTCCCTTGCAAAGATATGGACTTAAGAATATTCGTGCCTGGTCAAAAAATGGCATTAAGCACTTAAAATTAATATGGTTAATAATAGTAAACTGTAACATGCTGTAACAAGATCGGCTAAACTGCGAAGAAAATGCTTTCAGAGAAAATGTTTCAGGTGTGAAGAACATAGATCTCCAATGCAATTTCAACCAAACCTGTTCCCACACACCCTGCCCCCACTACCATTAGAATATACACAAAGCACTCAAATCTTTCGAGCTAATGATCAGGTGACCCGAGAGAGAGCGAGAGAAACACCAAGGGGTGCAGAACCAGGGAACTATTTACATGGAAAACGGGCGATCTCCCCAGACTGTCTGCCCGTTTCACTGTTACCTGGATACCTCTTTATTTAACTCACTAACACTGATTTTTAGTTTAGAAGGATTCAAGTAGGGTTTTAGATGAAAGGCAGCGACCTTAATCTCTGACCAAGGTAAACGTTTCATTTTTTCAAAGAAATGTTTGTTAAAAAATAAAGTCATAGTTCCAAGGGATTCAATCACAGACCATGTGACATGGGAGTCAGGAAACTAACACACAGCACCACCGGATTTAATAACGCTATAAAAACACTATAAAATAATGTGACTAGGCACAAAACAAGTTTACAGCACAGTACAATAATAAATGCTGACCATGACTTCAGAAGCATAAATTGCCTTACACTCAATTTAAACACAAGCTGTCTTTAGCCCTCTAAGCTGGTTCATACAGAAATGTAGAGATCCAGGCTCAGAACACACAGCTTCATTAGCGAATACATATGCAGGACAACTAGAGAAGACGCTTTACAGAGGATGGATTTTTAGAAACATCCCATCAGTGACATCACTGAAGTCAACTCCTAGGTACTGTAACTGTCGTGTGGATAGTTTCACAAGAATCAGACAAAGGTTTAAGCATCGCTTGTTCTAGATAAAACTGCAAAAAAAAAACCAACAACCCATAATGTACTTCTTTGCGGCTCTGTTTGCCCAAATCATATATTCACAACGTGAAATCTAAAATCCGCAAAATCCGCAATATGGAAACAGAACCTGTGTAATTGTTGATAGATGATGTACTCGTAACATTTTTACAAGACGAACTACAACATTTAAAAAATGACTTGTATGTACTTGATATCTCTAATCAATGCACGGTGACATTGTTAAAAGCAGAGTCCCAGCACAAAATGAAACTAAAATGCATACCGTTTTGCGCTTCTTATTAGTTGCTCAAAAGTAATTTGACCGTATGAAATACATAATATATACCTAGAAACATATACGTGAGCAGTATTTACGCACTGTAGTATCGGTGTTAAGACATACCTCTCAAATACTGTAAATCAAGTTAAAAATATCTCAAGACCGATTCTGGTCATAATGAAACCATGTTTCGTGAATGTTTTCTTTAAAGTACCGAGACCAGCCATGTACTGTATGTTTATGTTCCAAAATTAATATCGTTTATGGCCTTCACACGCGTTGCAGTATGCTCCTATTCTTTTTATGCTCAGCTACTAAGATTTCCCTTCAGTGGTAAAATTAGATATGAATATTCAATACTTAAACGGCCACAGTTAAGACATTAAATATACATATACATACTGTATACAGTACAGTTTTCATACTGTAATATGTTTACGTTCCTAAATCAATCTCTTTTATGAGCATGTGAAAGGCATGGTGAATCGGAGATTCTCAAAAATTACTGTACTTTGCATGATTGGAAACAAATGCGTGATTGCGAAATGCTGTGGTGTTACTTTTAACAAGACGGTCAATGAAAAAAAGAACGTTGACCAGGGCAATACTTTGAGTTTACACTTACAGCTTGTCCAAGGTCATTCATTATTAATACTATTAGTAATATCTTCTTTAAAGACTTTAATGGCCACAGCTCAAACATGAGAGGTTGAGCTTTATTAGCTCCACCTTGCCGAAATTCCGGATACTATTATTTTGCTTGTCATATTATAGGAGAATTTACGGTAACTCGTGGTATTTACCAGTAGCTTGCGGTAGACTGCGTACAGCGTACCGCAAAATAATGCAGTATCCCCCGCGCATTTTGAATGGCTGCATCTGTACATGCGAAGCATGCGCTCTACCACTGAGCTACATCCCCGATGGAAAAGGTAATGGAACAGACTTGTCCAGATGCTCACTGATCACAATCCACCACTCACGAAGAATGCCTGCAGTTTCCCACTTTCGCGTTTCCTCTACTACAGAGTAAATTCATGGGAATGAAGAAATAAGGAAGGAAAAATAATCGCATTAAAGCTTCAAGAGACTGGGAACAAATTAATCTATTATTTTTGTATCCAGTCACACGTGCGACGGTGGTTAATTCCCAGAAGTGCTTTTTTTCTACCTCCTTACTCGACTGTCTTTCAATTCTGTTTTATTTGAAAGCTTTTTGCATCTTTTAAGTGCTCTTGATTAAACTATGCATAGAAAAACAGCACTACGGATGATTTTCATGGACCGATGCACACTTGTTCTGTACAACTCAAGTGATAAAGCCCTGTCTGCAAGTAATGTAGAAGAAAATAAAAGGGTGAAACAATGCCCCAGCCACAGGAATGGTAACGGGAAGGATCGTGTTCTTATTTGATAAGTCCTTTTGAGATGTCTTGTCAATGCACACAGGCGGTAGAGCTGAATAATTTACTTTTAGTGGTGTTTTTAAACAAAGATGGAACATGTTATTTCTATACCAGGAAGAAAGGAGCAGACTTTAACTTTAAGAGGCAAAAACGACACCTTATCAAAGCTAATATTAATTAAAATGACATCACAACAAAAGTGGAGCCTTGAGTGAATAAAATTAGTTTTCATTAGTTGTGTCTCCATAACTTTGTAGGTGAGAGAGAGGATTGTGATAATTTGCAGGTGCTTCTCGGAAGTGCGTTGGTGGTACAGGCGCCTTCCAAATAATTGAGTCGGGTTTGAATCCCAGCCAGTACAAACCCAAATCTTTTCAAGATAATTTGTGGTCCGCTAACACATCTTTTGAAACACTACAACAGGTAACACCCCGTGTGAAACATCATGAACATCTGTTAAAGCCTGAGTTTTACATACTCTAACGTAAATAAACGTTAGTGTCTTCCGGTGTGTGAGCCAATTTCTCCAAAAAAATATTTGTTAGTCTGCCGGGAGGCTGTGCAAGGTGTTATAAAATAGAATTTCCAAAAGACAGGCTCCCTAAGCTTAACATCAAGGCAGAAAAAATGCTGTTTTCTCTACAGAAATGCTCTTTACATTTCAGCAATGTTGCAACTCCCTTTATAAACGTATACAACCAAGGCATTGAAAGTTTTTTTTTTAATTATTGTTCCAAAAAATGTTCCATTTGTTTTCTTTTTAATGTTGTTGATTAAAAGATTTTATTAAATGTGAAAAAAATCTGAATGTGAAAAAAGGTCAAAATGCTATTGAAAAAAATCAGTAATGTGAGGAAAGATGGATTGTGGGAGCCCCTTAACTACCCATGTCATGCTGTATTTCTCACTCATTCTACTGGGAGTGGTGCCGTCGCTTCATGATAAAGTCTGTCAGTGGTCATTCCAGACGGGTCAGGTATGACTGCTCTTCGGCACAAGAGACACGTGACTTCCGAGGATCCCGACAGTGTCGGCGTCTTTTCAGAGCCCGGATAGCTCAGTCGGTAGAGCATCAGACTTTCAATCTGAGGGCCCAGGGTTCAAGTCCCTGTTCGGGCGGCTGTGCCGTTTTTAATTCTATTGTGAATGTCATTCTGAATAGTCTTTTATCTTTCACTCTTCTAGCTTTACTGTGGTTATTTTAAATGTCCATTACTTGTATTTACAGTAGTGTATTTAGTGTTTCATTTCACAAACCGAAAATGTTCAAGTAGATCTTGTCACTCTACTCCACGTAATCATCTAAATTAAATCACAGTAGAGCACAGAACACGCAGTGAGGAACTCACACAGTGAGTACTCTTGAATACGACAAGAGGAAAGGCACACTGCACATCTGCAGAACATCACGTCCGAGTTTACAGTGACAGCAGAGGTTGGAAGCGACGTAGTGTTTTAATACTCGCTCGCTGAACGATCTCTCAAGAAACCTCGGTGGAGATTTAACGGGTGTCTAATAATCACGTTCAAAAAGATGACGATAAGTTTTTTTTTTAACTAGATAGCCTTAATGGCAACACGGTGTGAGTAGATCTTAAAGCAGCTGCAGACAGAATACCCGTAATGGCAACACACTGCTTTGAGTTCGGCTTTTCTTATTTCTTCTGCAGAACCAGTGGTATCGGAATATACTGATCCGCATAAGAAGCGCTTTCGGTTTCTGATCATTTTTAATGAGCGCTGCTCTAAGTACCACAGGCAAGATGGCTGGTGGTCTAAGGCGTTGCGTTCAGGTCGCAGTTAACCCTGGAGACGTTTGTTAAAATCTCACTTCTAATAAAGAGGTCTTTCTCGTTAGAGTAGAAACGATAGAAGCCTTAAGCTGGAAAAAAAATCACAACATCTCGCATTTCACGTGTTTAATGTTAACTGTCTCAGTGGTTGCCTCAGTGATTGATGGCTCTTCTCCCTCGCAGGGTGACGGCAAACTTCTTCAGAGAGGGAGTCTCCCACGCACGGCTTTTCTTTATCAAGAGCTGAGACAACAGAAACAGACTTCAAACTGACATGAATTACTTCTTGAGCGTTTATGACCGTCTTTAAAAGCTGAGAGCAGGTGAAAAAGTATTTGGAAATGAGGAAATGACTGCTGACAGTAAACCGAGCTGATGCTCAGCTGCAGACAAGCGCTCCTCGTTAGTATAGTGCTGAGTACCCCCGCTTGTTGCGCGGGAGACTGGGGTACGTTTCTGTGACAGGGCACTGGTTTAATTTTTTAACAACCTGAGTTCACTTAAAAAGTGTGTACTGTGTACTACGTTTCGGACTAGTTACTGCGGTAAAATATGGAGATCATCTCCAGCTTTGAGCTCAACTGCAACAAGAAGTCATGCTAAATGTAGTATAGTGAGTAGACATCGCGAGACAACAGAACGAGAGAGTAGAAGGCGGGAATATATGGTGTAAGGGCGTGATCTGTGTAGTTAACAAAATAGTTAAAATAATATAAAAACATCTCTTTATTAAGATACACAACATTTATGGCGACGAGAGATGAGTGCTTGACGGACTCAAAGCGAGCAGAACACTGCAGATTTTAGTTCTCTTGCTGGTAGAAACGAACTTCTGAATTTTCGGACTTTTCGTTTAGCTTGCGCATTGGAAGATATGGCCGCCGCGCCGAGAAGCTTTGCTTATGCCCGGCTTTTTCCACCGCTTCTACTGAACCTCGGAGCTCCGGATTTGTATACGGAATACAAGATATGGATGGAGTCGTACAGATTTTTTTTAAATAGCCGGTGGATCTACAGAAGCTGAGGATGCCGTGAGACGTGCTACATTACTGCACTGTATCGGGGCTTCCGTGCAGCGGATTTTTGCCAACCTCCCAGGAGAAAAAGACTGTAGCTGCCTTAGACGCTTCCTTTACACCGCGGAGAAATGTGGTTTTGGAACGGCATAAATTTAGGCAGAGAACTTAGTCTCAGGACGAATCTGTTGATGCTTTTGTGACTGCACTAAGAGAACTGGCTAAATTTGTGACTTTGGAGTATTGGAAACTGACATGTTAAGAGATCAACTTGTGGAAAAATGTGCACATAAGAGACTATAAATTGCTGCAGGAGGAAGGGCTGACTTTAAAAAGAGCTCTTACAGTCGCTAGAATTCATGAAGCAGCTCAAGCAGAATCAAGAATGCTTTCTGACCACAGTGACAAAGTGACACTGAACGGGGCACTCGCTCAAACTTTACAAACAAAAGCCGAGCAGCAGGACACAGTCATGCTAGAGAAATAGAAGAACAGGGGACGGCTGACATTACATGTTACAGGTGCGGACTAAAAACGCACAAAGCAGATGAATGCGGATCGTGAACAGCAAAATGTCTACACTGCAAGAAAACAGGACATTGTGCACATGTCTGCAGAACATCACGTCCAAGTTTAAGGACAAGTATCCTTTTTATTGTTGTTGCTGCCTCCGGTTTACATTTGGCGATGTAAACCAGATTCAGAAAAAAATAATTTGAACAACCTTATTCCCATGCTTACTCGAAGGCGTGGTGGCCAAGTGGTAAGGCGTCGGTCTTGTAAACCAAAGAGCGTGGGTTCAAACCCCACCCGTTCCTGTTTCATTTGTCACCGCTTTTCTTTAGTTTCAAAGTCTTAAAAAAACTCGCAATGTAGGGATCTCAATAGTAAGAGAACATAACTTTCGCCAGTGATTAGTATTCTTGCATATCCTGCCTTGTTTTTTAGTCGACAAAGCTTGTTTCTCTTCACACCCATCTTCTGAATGATCGCCTCAGCATTGGGAAGGAACGTGCGCTTTGTACAGCCCCCGACTCCATGGTCTGATCACAAACAGATCGGGTGAGCTGTCAGTCCAGGTTGGAAGGAACGTTCGAAAGCACTAAAAATCTGACTTAGAAACGAGAAGACCGTGTTTTTTTAAACGAGTAAACGATAAAATAATATACTGCCTGCAAGACTATGTCAAGTTCAAGTTCAAGTTTAAAGTTCAAGTTCAAGTTTATTTTCATTATACTCATACACAGGTATATGGTATAACGAAATGCTATTTAGCAAGCTCTCGGACATAAGTAGTACAAAGAAGAAAACACAACAACAATACAATTGTATAACAAAAGAAAGACAGAGACAACAGCCGATGTGCAAAAAACAACAGGCAGCGTGCAAAACAACAAAAAGGTAACAGGTTATGTGCAAAAACATGCATCAAAAGAATGAAATAAAGGGATAGAAATGATGGGGAGTGAGCTTTTGACATGTATGGTAGAGGTAGATTTTCAATGTGTGTTTGGGTTTTTGGTAAGAAAGAAGGCACCGTGAGGTTCAGATCATAGGTGAGAAGTGAGGAGAGAGTGAGAGAGGCTGGGAGTTTAATAGTTTGATAGTGCGGGGTAAAAACTGTTTCTGAGTCTGGTAGTCCGGACCCGAATGCTCTGGTACCGTTTTCCATGTCATGCTAAACGCCACAAATTGTGTTTGTCCAGTCGTATCAATCATCCTAAAGTTACAGAAAATTGGATGCGACTGGTGCAATCAGCACACATTTTTTCAGGATAGTCGAGCAGTTTAAAACAGCAAATTCACAGCTTCGTGTCTTTTAAGCTTTGTGTTTCACTCTCCAAATAGAGGCAGGGGTTCAAATCCCACTCCCGACAGTCAGGCGTTTTACCCTGTCTTTTTTGCCTGCTTTTACACTGTTTCAGTCTTGTTGTGCTCGCTGACAATCACAGTACGAGGAAAACGGAGAAACTGCTTAGCAAAAACATAACGGACAGAAAAAAGCTTCATAAACATGTGAATGTGATTAGCAGCAGTAAGGTATGCATTCAAATGTTTAAGGCTGATTTATAACAGCAGCAGAAGAAAGTTGCAGCACAATGCAATTTGTGAGAATTCATGGGTTTTTATGCTGCTTGGACTTCTTTCAAGCCTATGAGGTGACCCCCGTTTTATTTTCATTTTCAAACTTCAGAACTGAATAACAAAAAGGTTTCATGTGTGACAGCATTCCGTTGCAAATACCGTTTCCACGATGTATTCAGCGACGGGAATGAAATATTTTAGTGCTGGCTCAAATGCGAGGAATTTCAGAAAAACCTGGAAAAGCAACGCTTGCAGTAAATGACATATCTAAAGCGTGTAGTCAGCATGAACAGAACAACGCAATGCTCTGTAAAAACGATCTGAAGCCGCAATTACTCTTTTATCTCAGGTAGTTCATTCCGATACGATGTTTCCGCAGACTAAATGAAATGCCGAACTCCAAACATGTTGTTGCCATTATTGTACTCCTGCTGAAAGAAGAAAGAAAGAAAGGTGTCCTAAATGAACTTTGTCGCCCGTGGGAGATGTCAAGTGCATTGGACATGAAAAGTTCCCGATAAAACCCATTTCTGTACGTTTCTCTTAGTGTCGGGGCTCCTATTGAATGTAAAGGAGGCAACATGCTCAGCCAGCCGACTCAGCGCTAACCTAACGCAGGTGTCTCAGAGCGGAATTATTCAGAACAGGAGCCTCTACTTCTTTGTATACTGAGCTTTCGGGTGAACGTCAAAGTGAAAGACAAATTCGCAATTTTCACTTTTTGATTAAGGAACAAGAAAACACCATCCTTCAAACTGGATTCAGACCAGGGACATAAGACATACTCACTGTTTTTTCTACAGTTTTAAGAGCTAGCAACTGAGCTATCGAGAGGTCTAAAATAAACGTTTTGTCACACGCGTAGCCCAATGTAGTGTAGTGTTCCTCTTTATTTAAATCCCAGTTCGACATCAAAATACTCACTCCCCATAGTCTCGTTTAGTAGAAGAAATGCAGGCTTCTACTCTATTAACGTCAAGAGTTCTTCTAAAACATTTGAAGGGATATCAGTGCAGGCGGAAATTGACTCTTTTTCTTTATGATTTGGTCATATGATTTTTCTTCATATGATTTGGTTTTGATTTTGAATCGTTATATTATTAAGTTTGTGCTTTCTCTGTTTTTATCGTATTGTGAACTTATTTTTTAAACAAATGCTTACAAAGGCAAACAGGGCACACAGTACAAGCTAAATACCCCAGACTGCGTGTAAAGTCCTCCTTGAGGTATGCTTTCAAAATAGCTGCACCAGGCACTTGGACACAGATAAACACAGGGATTTAAAATTCAGGAATATGAATGGTCAATTGCATACAGTTGGGTTTTTTTCGTTTTGTATTTAGCGATTTGTGTATAAATCTTTTAACAATTCATTAAAATGCTAACAATATGTAAAATAAAAACAACAGCAACGTTAAATGCCAGGGAGACGGGCAGTTTTTTTTTACAATCAGATTCCAATCTCTAATGCTGTGTTTGAGAGCTGTGTGTGAGAGCTTACTGTACATAACTTTCCTTTTCTCACATTTTCTGAAAACTATTCCAAAGGGGCACCTGTCACGGACGTCCAAAGGGACTAGCCATGGGGAGTAGGAGAGCGGAAAAAGACCCATATGCGTAGCGGCGAGACGGGAAAAAGGCCCGGGCTCATTAGTGCAAAGAGTTCAGGAATGCCGTAAAGAAACCTATGCCTTCTCGGCCTTTTGGCTAAGATCAAGTTCAAGTGGCATGCCCGCAGTTCTTGTCTTTCCAAAGGTCTAGAAGGCGATCGAAGATTCTGAAGAGTGCTTGAGCTGGTATCGCTCTAGGTTGAGCCTAGGGGGTTAAGGCCAAGCAGCAGCTGAGCTGGGTGGAATCCGGCATCAACGTTCTCTCTCTCTGCTCTCTCCTCTCCTCTCCCCTCCCCCTTTCTCTTGCTCCGCCTCCTTGGCCTCTTGCCTGGAAGTGGGTACACGTGGCCTGCCCGCGGTGCTTGCTTTCTTCCTCGAGACTCGGAAGCGCTATCCGCTCCCTCTCTCTCTCTCCCTCTCTCTCTCCCTCTCTCTCTGCCTCTCTCTCTGCCTCCTTGGCCTCTTGGCTGGGAGTAGGTACACGTGGCCTGCCCGCGGTGCTTGCTTTCCACCTCGAGGCTCGGAAGCGCTATCCGCTCCCTCTCTCTCTCGCTCTCTCTCTCTCTGCCTCCTTGGCCTCTTGGCTGGGAGCAGGTACACGTGGCCTGCCCGCGGTGCTTGCTTTCCACCTCGAGGCTCGGAAGCGCTATCCGCTCCCTCTCTCTCTCGCTCTCTCTCTCTCTGCCTCCTTGGCCTCTTGGCTGGGAGCAGGTACACGTGGCCTGCCCGCGGTGCTTGCTTTCTTCCTTGAGACCCGGAAGCACTTTCCGCTCTCCTCTCTCTCTCTCCTCCTGCGCCTGCACCTAGCTGGGCTTTGCCCACAAGGACAAAGGCCAGGGCTCCCTCGCTGCTCCCTTTGCTCTCTCTCTTTCCCTCCTTTTTTTTTTCTCCCTCAAAGATGGCAGACAAGAGGACATTGATCCGGTTCCACTGGACAAAGAAGACGGAGCCGATGCCGACTGCAAAGGCCTTCTTTATGACCTTCCTGCGAGGAATCTTGCAGTTGGTGGCCGGAGATCTCTACTGCCTCCAGGACAACAAGGCAGAGAGATACATGGAGGCCTAAATGGCTACGGATGCATCGTACGAAAAGGCAACGAGACTGATCAGGGAGAAAGGTAAGCACCCTGGTTTCTCTGATTACAGGCCGGAGCCGATGAGGAAGACGAATCAGAGGACCATCACGGTTTGCACATACAATCCCTACGTACCAGCGGAACGGGTAACAGCGTACCTAGGGAGGTATGTAACCGTGGTGGGAAAACCGACAGAGATCAGGGACAAAGGCGTCTGGTACGGCAAACGCCAGTACCGAGTCCTCCTGAAGGAGGACCCAGAGGGCGTTGACGGTTTCCAGCACCCCCCGGCTCGCTTCAACATCGGAGCCGACAGGGGGTACCTCTACTACCCCAAGATGCCGGATTTTTGCAGCAAGTGCAGACAGTCCGGCCACAAGACAAACACATGTGACATCGTCAGATGTCACAACTGCAATGAGGACGGGCACCTGGCAAAAACCTGCCGGGCAGCCAAAAAGTGCGACGGATGCGGCGCCGAGGGACACCTCCTTCGCCAATGTAAGGTAAGCAAACCTTCGTTTGCGCAGGTGGTGGAAGCCGGCAGGCAGAAACCGGTCTCCAGACAAAGGGAGAGGGCTGAGAACAAAGAACCCGCACCTCCCCCGCTGAGAACCGAAACTGCCGAGGCCACACCCCCAGCCGCATCGGTGCCACAAGATGGCCGCCAGGAAGAGGGACAAGACGGCCGACCGGAGTAAGGGTCCTGGATAACTCCCAGCAAAAAGGGAAAGCGATAGCGGGAGAAGAGACCCAGGGTGGACCCACTTTCGGAAGGACAGAAAAAAAGAGTGGTAAGGGAAAACCGTTTCCTCGTCCTAGAGGAAACGGAACTTTCTTCCCTCGAGGCCCAGGAACAACCGGAGGAGGCTCCCCAGGAAACGGAACCCCCCTCCCCCGAGTCCCACGGACAAAAGGAGGAGGCAGCCCAGGAAGAGGTAACCCCCTCCCCCGAGGCCCAGGGACAACAGGAAGAGGCATCACAGGAAGTTGGAACCCCCTCCCCCGAGGCCCAGGAACAACAGGAAGAGGCAGCCCAGAAATTGGAGCCCCCTTCCCCCGAGGCCCAGGAGAAACTTGAGGCCCCCGAAACTCCCGGAGAAAGGGAAGAAAGGAGCCTTCCCGAAGCGGTGGCGGAGAGTATCCTCGAGGACGACGAGGATTATTTCGAAGCCGGCCTGGAGCCCGGACTGATGGTAGGGCTGGACCTGTCCAGCATGTTTACATTTCAGTCCCCAGCGAAACCTGGAGGGAGCCCAGCATATTCCCCCCAGGACCCGAACGAGAGGAGTTACATCTAGGCTAAACAGTGCCCAGATGTAGACTCCCAAGTTTCAACTGTAAGTACAGAGAGGAGGTTTAACTTTCACTAGTTTAACCATGACTGTGAAACTAACCTTCCTAACAACTAACGTGAGAGGGCTGAGAGACCCCGTGAAAAGACGGGGAGTCTTTCATGATCTGGCCTCAAAGTCTTTCTCAGTTTGTTTCTTACAGGAGGTCCACCTGAAGGATGAAAGCGACAAGCTGACATTCACCAGGGAATGGACGAAGGGAGAATCATGCTGGAGCGTAGGAGGGGTCCACTCTTCCGGAGTGGGAATTCTCCTCGGAAACCCAGAGATGACGCTGGTTTCCTCCTTCTCGGTGGTGCAGGGCCAGATCCTGGTCGCAGACATCGACTGGAGGGGGCAGAAGTTGAGAGCAATTAACGTCTATGCTCCAACAGAACCCTCTATCCTGAAGGAAGTGTTTGCTGACCTGGCCAGCTGCTGCACCACCAACAGACAGATGGTGCTCGGCGGGGACTTCAACGTCGACCGGGAGAAGGGGAGCGACGCTAGCTCGGCAGAGCTGGAGTCGCTACTCAAGCAGTTCTCCCTGGTAGACGGCTTCAGACGGTGCCGCCCTAACGACGCCGGAACGACCTGGAAAAACTCCCTGGGAGTGTGCACCCGCCTGGACTACATCTTCCTGCACACGACCTGCTCCCTGGAATCGGCGACGGTGTCCCCGGCGTGGTATTCCGACCACGGTCGCTTGACGGTGGTGGCTAACACCAGCCTGCCGGCATTCGGTCGTGGGTACTGGAAGCTGAACTGGGAGATACTGGAGGAAGACGACTTCAGGGCACTGTTCCGGAAAGACTACGCGAGCTGGGTTGATCTGAGAGACGGCTACAGCTCCGTGGTGGAATGGTGGGAGTCGGTGAAGGACGGGACCCGAACCCTGGCGCAGACGTACTGCAGACGGAAGGCGGCCAGGGAGAGGACTGAAGCTGCACGTCTCCAGAGGCAACTCGAGGAGGAGTACAGCTCGGCTAACGGGGGAGGAGCCTTCAATTCAGCCCGGGCACGGGACCTGAAGGAGAGGCTCCGCAAACTGCACACCGAGAAAGCCAAGGCTTTCCTGGTCAAGGCACAAAGGGAGCATTATGAAAATAATGAAACCTGTTCCTCCTATTTCTTCAACCAGGTCCGGGGAGCCCAGAAAAAGAGGGTGATCCACAGCCTGAGACGGGGAGATGGAGAGGAAGTGCTGGACGAGAGCGACAAAGTAGAAGCAGCCACCGCTTTCTACACGGAGCTCTTTTCAGAAAAGCAGACAGAGGTGGAGGCAGGCGATGCTTTTCTGGAGGGGCTGAAGGCACGAGTACCGGAGGAGGTGAGGGAGGACTTGGAGGGTCCGATAACGGCCGAGGAGCTGAAGGCGGCGTGCTTGTCCATGGAGAATGGCAAGGTGCCGGGGCCGGACGGACTCCCCAAGGAATTCTACACCTGCTTCTGGGACACCCTGGCGGCAGATCTGGTGGAAGTGGTGCAGGAGATCTTCCGCCGGGGGAAACTCGGAGACACCATGAGGGAGGGCATCATCTCCCTGCTCTTCAAGGGAGGAGACGCCGCCGACCTCAAAAACTGGAGGCCGATCACGATGCTCTGCGTGGACGTAAAGATCCTGTCCAAGCTCCTGACCGGCAGACTGAGAACCACCCTCCCCCACATCATCCACAGCGACCAGACGTGTGGAGGGGCGATCCGTCAGCTGGAACCTCCAGCTGACCAGAGACGCCATCGCCTGGGCCGAGGACCGGAACGTGCCCATGATGGTGGTCAGCCTGGACCAGGAGAAAGCCTTCGACAGAGTGAACCACAGCTATCTGTTCAGGGTGCTGGAACGCTTCGGTTTCGGAGAGAGTTTCAGCCGCTGGATTCAGATTCTGTACTCTGACGTGGGCAGCAGAGTGAACGTGAACGGAATCCTGGGGGATTTCATTCCCCAGGAATCCAGAGTACGACAGGGCTGCCCCCTTTCACCCCTTCTCTATGTTCTCTTCACAGAGCCCTTAGCAGAGGCGGTGAAACGGGACCCCATCATCGACGGCCTGGAGATACCGGGAGGCGCGGGGGAAACCCTGAAGATCTCCCAGTACGCCGACGACACAACGCTGTTCCTGATGTCGGACAGGGGGTTGAGGAGGGCCCTGCAGGTCATGGAGCAATACTCCAGAGCCTCGGTGTCGAAGCTCTACCGCCGAAAGAGCAAACTGAAGTTCTTCGGGCCCTGGAAGCACAGGACGATGGCGCCGGAGGGTCTCGAGCTCTGCACGGAGCCCCTCAGAATACTGGGGGTTTCCTTCCAGAGCCGGGACAACGAGACCAACAACTGGACCGAGAGGATCTCCAGGGTGAACGCCAAGCTGGGTCTGTGGAAAACGCGGTCGCTGTCCTACAAAGGGAAAGTGATGGTGTTGAAAGCAGACGTCCTGCCGGCTTTGGTTTACCTGGCGGTGGTGTACCCGCTGCCGGCTAGACTCAGACGAGCGCTGCAAGGGATGATCTTCGACTTCGTCTGGGGCGGCAGGTACGAGTACATCACGAGAAACCGGATGTGTCAGCCGGTCGAGGAAGGGGGTCGAGATGTCCCACATTTCCCCCTGAAACTCGACTGCATCTTTTACTGCAACCTCTGTCGGGTGCTGCGGGAGCCCATCGGCCACAAGTACCAGTACTTTGTCAGGCTGTGGCTCTCCATCCCGATGAGGCACTTGGTCCAGTGGTCAAACACTGGGCCCAAGGCAGAGAGGCGACCAAAGTTCTACACCCACGCTGTCAAGTGGAGCAGGAGGTACGAGGCCACGAGACGGCCAGAGCTCTGCACCAACCACAGAGCTCTGTACAAAGAGGTGAGGGGGCATCTGGTCGCCGACGAAAGGCTGCAAGTTCCCAGACAAGTCTGGGAAAGGACGCAGCCTAAAGAACTGGACAACGAACTGAAGGACCTCAACTGGATGGCCGTACACAAGAGACTGGCTACCAGAGAGGTCCTCTACAGACACTCGCTTACCAGGAACCCGCATTGCCCCCGGGACACGTGTTTCGTCGAGGAGACTCAGGAGCACGTGTTCTGGAGCTGGAGCTGCCCCTTCGCCAAGGCGGTGTGGGGCAGAATGGACATGTGTGAGATGTTTTCTTTTTGAGATGTGTTTTTTTCGGAATAAAGTATATTTTATAAGAAAAAAAATATGCGAGCTTACTGCCTCCTACGGGCTCTGTATTTGTTAGCGATACAAGACCGACCGTGGAGAAATGAAGTGAGGAGGGTGTGTACATTAAAAGGCTCATAGCGTCCCTGGAGGGGCTCAAACCACCACCCTTTTTGTTAACAACTGAGCCACAAAGACGCATGTACAGCTTAATACTTCTCGGTCTCAGTGAAAGTGATACACTCCGTAAAATTTCCAGAGATTCATTTATTTTAAAAGGAAAATCACCAACAGCGGCCGAGGTCTACTGGAGTTTTTTCATTCTATACTGCGATTTCTGAAGGGTACCCTGTGAAAATACGAGTTTTGACGAGAAGGGATGGACATATAAGGTCAAAAGGCTTGGGGAATTGAACTTTAAGGTGAAGACTGCGGGTTCAGTAGCAGCAGAACCTGATCAGTATCAGTTGACTCCGATATACTTTGAAAATGAACTTGGGGATTTAGAGTCAGACGTGCTACCGTTGCACCATGGGGTTCTTAATTTAAAAAAATAGAAAAAACAATCAGTGTTCCTGGATCTGTAATTGAGAACAACACCTACACAAGAGCTGCGCAGGAAGAATAAAATGTGGTCTGGGAAGAAAAGACTCTCTTCGGAAGAGCTGCGCTCTTCACAGATTTTTCTTTGTGAAGCTCATTTGTCTCCTTTGGGGAATTCAAAGGCACAGACAGCCGTGACTTCATGGCCCAATGGTAGCGTGTCTGACGCCAGATCAGGAGGCTGTGTGTTCAAATCATGTCGAGGTCAGCTGTTACTTTTTCAGGTTCTGCTGGTCCTGAACACGGAATTCACACCATGCAGTTGAGTTCTATCTGTACACCACATAGATAATCTAAACAAAATAGAGCAGTACAGGACACGCAGTGTGGAGCTCACACAGGCTTACAGTCTCCAGCATTGGAGTGAAGGGGAAAAAAAGAACTTTGTTTTTTTTTTTTAAGTGAAAAGGCACAGTTCACATCTGCTTAACATCACGTCCAACTTTAGAGACAGCTACATCAGATAATGGAATCCCGGAAGTTTCAGATAACTTTTTTTAATACAGGTTCAAGCAAACCTGAAAGTTAATGTGTTTCCGGACACTTTTGTTTTATTAAAAAGTGTCTGAAGCCTGAAAATGTAATTTGAAAAAAAAAAACCGCTATTGGACATTAGCAGCTGCTTTTTGTAACGATTTGCTATTTCATGCTGGAAAACAAAGGAAACAGACCCAACGTTTGCTTTCAGGTGCGGTTCATTACATAATATACATTATTACTGAGGGGCTTGAAAAAAATTTACACGAGCCAGGTAGAAGTCGAACCTACAATCTTATGATCCGAAACCAGACGCGTTGTTTATTAAACCGCTGGCATTTCACATGACCTGAATTCCCCCATAGGATGCTCAGCGTCGCTACTAGTAATGCACTGCTCCGTCTAAAATTTCAAAGTGAGAAACGTGTTTTCTGATTTTTTATGAGTTTTAAAATATAATCTCTTTAAATCAGACAAGGGGTTTATGTTTCGCACTGAAATTCCGATTGACTGAGAATTCAAAGAAAGACTGTTTTCTTTCACAACACCGTATAATTATCACATCCACCAGACTCTCCAACCTCTCCAGACCTTGCTGGTTGAGCAATTGCTCCGATAAATTAGGTCACGTATCATGTTAAATCATTTCTTCTCAACACAACATTTCCTGGTGCACGTTTTCTCTATGAAAAAAAAGACATTTTTCCCTTGCATGATTTCTCGTTTTTTATCAAAGCGTACAGAAATAAAAAAGAAGAAGAAATAGTGTGGCAAAAGAACTCTGTCGCCCTTGGGAGATGTCAAACGCATTGGACATGGAAATGCCAGATAAAAGCCAGTTCTCTTCGTTTCTCAGTGTCGGGGCTGCTATGTAAAAGAGGCAATTTGCTCTGAGCTCAGGTTAAACGCTTACTGAACGCAGATGTCTCAGAGCGGTGTGTCCAAGTGGCTGTAAAAGGTGATGGGTGTCCTGTCACCGTAGCCTAGTTGGTTAAAGCGCTTCTCTATTAAACAAAAGAACCGAGATTCAAATCCCAGCCGTGTCTTTCTTCCTATCTTGTAGTACAGAACGTACCATTTCGGGCAATCACAAAGGGCTTGATTTCGTTAAATGCATGTGTTCATTTCCTTTCTGGAAAACTTGTTTTTGATGAAATTCACACAGCTTCCGAAAAATGAAATTCAATTATTGGTTAACAGTGCAGAAGAAATATTACCATATATTACCAAAATAAACGGTAAGAGATTTTGTTTTAACCGAAAACCTCTGATTCGAGAAAAGAACAC
This sequence comes from Lepisosteus oculatus, assembly GCF_040954835.1. Taxonomy (NCBI): domain Eukaryota; kingdom Metazoa; phylum Chordata; class Actinopteri; order Semionotiformes; family Lepisosteidae; genus Lepisosteus; species Lepisosteus oculatus. Next base: position 16,245,486 of record NC_090709.1, on the reverse strand, counting down.
ACCAGTCTCTGTGGCGCAATCGGTTAGCGCGTTCGGCTGTTAACCGAAAGGTTGGTGGTTCGAGTCCACCCAGGGATGGGATTCTTTTGCGATGTAAACGTTTTCTTTAGTCGATTGGATTTTTCAGCGAAACCATAACCATTTTAATATTTGCAGGAAATGCGAGTGTGTATCACGTGTCAGGGTCACCGAGAAATGTCCAATAATGCCCAACATTGCAACTCCCCAGAAAACCATATTCACCCAAAACAAATTATCGTCGAATCTTCATTTATACTCCAGTTGAATCCTCTGCTGAAATATTTTAAAAATACTGTGCAGGTTTGTTTGAGACTTGACAAGCATTGTTAAGATAGCACTGTGCAGTTGGATTTTGATATTTTGACATATTTACCTTAATTTTAAACATAAATACTATACAGTCTATTGTAATTTTCAAATATGTTAGCTGAGGATGCAAAGGGGTGAAAGGGAAAGGTCAGAGGGTATAGTAAAAACAAGGTTAGGATTGGTGGAGGTGGCAGGGGTGTTGATGGTTTTTCTCTGTAGAGGATGATTGAGTTTTTTATCCTTCTCTGAAGTGAGAAATTGGAAGAGTTGGGAGTTGAGGGATCTGATGAGGTTAGTTATAAAAGGAAGTTGATGTGGAGCTGTTAGCTGTAAAACTTCCTAACATCTTTGATGTTGTCATCAAAGATAAACTGCAGCAAGCAAAGATAAAGAAAATTATCTTTGCTTACTGACCTGTCTTTCTCACACCTGAAGAAGGCTCCACAGCCAACATGTTATGTTTCCTTTCTTCTCTTTTCAGCATGGAATAATCCTTTACTTTTTCCTTTGCAGCCTACGCATGCTGACACAGCTACTCACCTGATATATAACATTCCTATAATCGCAACTATGAATGTCCACTGTGGGTATTTTTTCCATTATTATTTATTTTGGCATTGAAGCATATTTTATGTAATAGCGAAGTGTCATAATCACTGAAAAACATATTTTTTTCATTTAGAAAGAATTAAAAAAATATAAATCACTATGAATTACATTTAACCTGTTCTGATCTAGGTTTTCTATATACTTTAACATGCCATGTTCAGAATGTCACAACGCAGAAATGCAACAGAGAAGTTTTGTAATTACAAATCTTCTCTTACCTTAGTGTCAGAATACTAAGATGTTTTGGTAACGAGGAAGGAGGGAAAAAGTAATTCAGCAGAAGGGGTGCTATTTTATTGACTATAAATCCTCACATGGATTTGTGATTTGTGATTTGTAATTTTGTGTCTCTTACCAAAGTGTCAGAATACTAAGATGTTTTGGTAACGAGGAAGGAGGGAAAAAGTAAATCAGCAGAAAAGGTGCTATTTTGTTGACTATAAATCCTCACATGCCATGTTCAGAGGGTCATATTAAAAAAATGGTACAGTAAATTTTCTTATACTTCATGATTTTCATAATTTGTTACATTGTGTCTCACACCTTTGTGTCAGAATTCTGAGATGTTTTTTTCTAAACAGGGGCCATCGCAATACAACAGAAAGAGCAATTAGCTTTTCCCTATGAATTCTCTCATGCCATATTCAGAGGGTCATATTTTAAAAATGGTACAGCAACATTTCCTGAAGTTCAGGATTTTTAGAGTCTGTTACATTGTGTCTCACACCTCAGTGGCAGAATTGTGAGACGATTTTATAATCAGGAGGGAGGGTCATAGCAATAAGCAGAAAGTGTCATCACCCTTTGCTCATCCTCCGTTAACCATATATTCACATATGCCATGTTCTAAATGTCCCATTGTAAACTGCTATAATAACATTTCTTGCAAAATGCAAGATTTTGAGACTTCACGTTTTGCCTTTGTCTTATTTACTTGTTGTCTAACATGCCAGTTTGTGTTATTGTGAGTTTTGAAAATTGGTTTTCGATTTTCTGAAATGTGTTTCATACAAAAATGCAATTTGGATAATCATTACTTACATATTCCCCTTTACTGGGGATATGTGCAGTAATCAACTCGGATTAGTATTTTTAGCCGGTGTACAAACCTTGTTTCCAAAACAGATCCAGGTTTTCACCGCTAACCTCTTAGATATAATTTCTACAGAAGATGCAGCTCTAAGCTCAGGATTTCAGACCATGATGATGATATTTCATGCTTCATTGGTGCAAAACCCCGGTGATTAATGACTAAACATGCGGTCTAAAAAGTGTTTAAAAGACCGAGCGCTTGCCAACAGCAAGCGTTTGTACATAAATAAAAGAATTAAACTGGCAAAAGCATGTTTGTTGCGTCGTCAAAGATTCAGAGAGAGGCATCAGATTTCCCAAGGGCCGCCCGAACCACACAATGAGAATGCCGTGGTAGAAAATAACTTAAGGCCCGAGGTTGTTGTAGCAGAACAGGATGTCGGTAACCGAGAACCGGTTGTACTGAACGATCTGAATCAGGTTGGTAGCGGTGCAGGGGCGAATAGAGACCCCTTAGTTTTCCTGGACCGTATACGTAGTTATAACAGGTCTTATAATAATTTTAGAGCAACAGAGCACCATGAAGAATTTCGTTTTGTTAATCTCGACAGAATAACCTCGTATGTACAGGCTATAGACGCTGTGCATGGTGCAGTCCAGAGAATATTGGATGAACTTTCTCCAAACATCGGGGCGAATGATTTTGTACAGCTGCGTTTGACTGCGGGTGGTTTTAACAAGCCCTTGTTCTCACGCAGGAGACACCCCGGAGAATTAAATGCTGCCGATTTTTTAAGCCACATCTCGGACCTCTTACAGAGCCACACAGAGGTTCTCACCAATGACAGCCACCGCTTAGTGGTGACGATAGTTAGGAATATGCAGGGGGGTGCCCGCTAAACGAATGCACAAAGAGTTGGGTTTTCCAGAGAATCGGAAAATTAGTTTGTCAGACATTACCGCTTTTGAAAAACATTTAAAGGTGGTCATTAAAATTTTGTACCACGACCAGGGTGATTGGAAATATTTTACAACGGGACCCACACCACCAAATTTCTAAAATACTTTTTGTTCTACTGCATGAAGAGCATTTTTATGGGGTTTTAAATATTAAAGCTTTTGTGGGGGCGGCGTATTTTTGCACTAACTGCCATGTGGCGTATAGCCACAAGAACGCACACGCCTGTGTTAAAGCTTGTAAAACCTGTTTAGATCCCCAGTGTTGCAAAATTGATGCCGAAATTCAGAATTGCCCGGCCTGTAAGGTCTTTTGTCGTAGCTCTCAGGGGTTGGCAAGACACTTGCGGAATGCAGCGACGGGTGTGAGTAAGTGTGAGCGCAGGGTCTTTTGTGAGAAATGTCGGGTTTATAACCTCGCAAGTCACAAATGTAAAGAGAAACTGCTCGCGTTGTAACAACGTGATCGACACCCCAGACACAGATTTGTGCTACATACCGCCTTTGGACAACCCCAAAATTTCAAACAAGTACATTTTTTTCGACTTTGAATGCATGCAAGAAACAGGGACACACATACCAAATTACGTCCATGCCCTTCATATTGACAAACGAAGCTGGGAATTTTATGGTGAAACTTGTCTAAAGGATTTTGTGTGTAAATTTATCGATAGACGTTTTAAAAACCATACGTTCATATCGCACAATGGCAAGGGATATGACAATTACCTAGTGATCAGACAGTTGTTAGCTGAAAAGATGGACGTTGAACTAATTAATCAGGGTGGCAAGATAATGTGTATGACTGTAAAAGCTCTGAACATCAGATTTATCGATTCTTTAAACGTTCTACCTATGAAATTAAGCAAACTGCCGGCCGCCATGGGGTTCCCTGGGGCTAAGGGGAATTTTCCACACTTGATGAACACTTCAGAAAACCAAAATTATGTCGGACCGATGCCGCCGCCAGAACTTTACGGCGTTAACTACGTGCTGCCGAGCAAGAAAGCCGAGTTTTTGGTTTGGTAAGAAGAATGCAGGGGAAGTGTATTTAACTTACAGAGAGAGTTGAAACGTTACTGCCAGTTGGATGTGGCAATTCTAAGAGAAGGCTGTATCAGGTTTCGGGACGAGGTCATGAATATGACCAGACAGACACGCGTGACTGAGTCAGGGGCCGCCTGCGTTGTCTGCATCGACCCCTTTCAGTTTGTGACCATCGCTAGTGTCTGCATGGCCATGTTCAGACTTATGTTTTTACAGGAAGAGACGATTGCGTTGCTACCCCATGAAAATTACCACCGCCAGCAAAAACGATTTTCTACACCCAGCATTCAATGGCTTATGTACATCGAACACACAGAGCCCATTAAAATCCAACACGCGTTAACCACGGCCGGTGAGTTCAAGGTTGGCCCATATTTTCTGGATGGTTATGCTGTAATTGACGGAGTGCCGACAGCCTTTGAGTTCAACGGTTGCTTTTTTCACGGTTGTAGCGTTTGTTATTGTAAAAACGATTTTAATCCGCTGACAAACACTACTTTTGGTTGGTTGTACAGAAAGACGATGGTGAAAATTAATTTTCTCAAAATGAGAGGTTTTAACGTGCGTGTTTTGTGGGAGCACGAGTTCAGAGACATGCTTGTTGAAAATGGAGACTTGGGTAAATTTCTAACAGCTGCGCAGTTACCAGAGGCCTCTGCAACCGCGCAAGTCGCTTTTTGGGGGGGAGAACAAATGAGATTTGTTTGCATTACACAGCGCAGCCCGGTGAAAAAATCCATTACTATGTTTTCACCAGTCTGTATCCATTTGTGAACAAAACTAAAAAATACCCACTGGGGCACCCCCGAATAATTTATAAAAACTTAAATTATTTAAAACAATATTTCGGTTTAGCAAAGGTGAAAGTTTACCCACCCAGATGTTTGTACTTTCCAGTTCTTCCAACCAAAATTGACAAAAAAACTGTCAACACTGTCGTACATGTGGTGAAACAAAACAGACCACCCCCTGTGAGCACGGTGATGAAGATCGCGCCTTGACTGGTGTCTGGTGCGCCCCTGAATTATGGCCTTAGATCTGGGGTATAGAGTGGGTAAAATTTATGAAATTAGGCATTTCGAAAAGGCCTCACACGATCTTTTTACAGACTACATCAAACTGCATCTGAAAGGGAAACAGGAAGCTTCGGGGTTTCCAGAGGGGTGTACAGATGTCACGAAACAACAAAGATATATCAGCGAATATTATGAAAAAGAGGGTGTCCGGCTGGACCCCAGCAACATTAAAAAGAATCCGGCCAAAAGACAGCTTTCAAAAATTGCCTTGAACAGTTTGTGGGGGAAGTATGGACAAAGAGACAATTTACCACAGACCACCATTGTGAGAAACCCCGATGAATTGTTCAGGTACTTATTTACGCCATATCATGAGGTGTCAGCCTGCAAGTTTATCAATGAAAACACAGCCTGTGTTATGTGGAAACACACTAAACACTAAACACCACTATATAGGCCATTCAAACACTAACATTTTCATCGCTAGCTTTACAACCGCCTTTGCCCGCTGGGAGTTATACAATCTGCTAAATGCTTTGCAAGGCCGCTGTCTGTACCACGACACAGATTCCGTTATCTTTGTGAGCCGGGAGGGTGAGTGGAATCCGGGGCTGGGTGACTATTTGGGTGAGCTGACCAGCGAAATCGATGCTGGACAACACATCACCGAGTTTGTATCAACAGGACCCAAGTCGTACGGGTACAAGCTGTCTGGTGGGAAAGCCTGTTTAAAGGTGAAAGGCATTACGCTCAATGTGAACAATTGTGAAAAAGTTAACTTTGAGAGTCTGCGGGACTTGGTTTTTGACTATGGCGTTAACCCTTTTGCAGAGTGCCGGGAATTTAAACACATTTCTATTCAACAGCCGATGATCGTGCGTGTTAAAAAGGATTGGCGCAGTGAGACCCGGACCTTAAAGAAAACCCAGAAGGTGGTGTACGACAAGCGGGTGCTGCAAGAAAATTTGACATTGTTGCCCTACGGATATTAACACGATGGATGTCAGGTTAAAACACCCTTTTTCATGCATTTTGTCCTGACCCTCGAATTGCGGTAAAAGTTATTTTATAAAACAGCTCTTGGAGAACAGTGATACCGTTATGACTCGTAAACCCGAAAACATAGTCTGGTGTTACAGCTGCTGGCAACCTCTATACGCTGAGTTGCTTGTGAAATTTCCATACATTCAGTTTATAGAAGGGCTACCGACGTCGTTTTCCGACGACCAGCTACTGCCACCGGATAGAGTAAATTTGATTATAGTTGATGATTTGATGGAGTCTGCGTGTGAAAATAATGAGATAGAAAAAGCTTTTACAAAATACGTACACCACCGAAACCTCAGCATCATGTATATCGTCCAAAATGTGTTTTGTCAAGGCCGGAAAAGTAGAACCATAGCGTTAAATACAAAGTACATGGTGCTGTTTAAAAACCCTAGAGATAAACTACAGATTCCAACCCTGTCACGGCATATGTATCCCGGTAAAGCCCGATTTTTTTGGAAGCGTTTGATGACGCTACTAAAAAACCTTTCGGTTACTTGTTGGTGGATTTAAATGCCGACACCCCAGATGACTATCGCTTGTGAACAGGTCTTTTCCCCCCAGATGTACCCGTGGCTTATGTATTTAAAGAATCTAAAAGTCGGTGATCTCGCAACCACAGACTCAGTCAAAAAAACACGTTCGGGCCGTCGTCATGTCTTCACGCATTCGGAGAAACCTGACACTTACATTTTCTGGTAAAAGCCAGCCCCAGTCACCGGAAAGCTATTCTCTGTGGGGCTTCAGATGATCTTGTACAGGGAATAGCTAAGCCTGCTAAGCAGTTTGGGACCCTGAAGAGAAAGCATAAGCTTTTAAAGACTTTGAGTCAAAGGGGTCTTTTTCTTAAAAGAAAGAGACTCTTGGTGAACCAGTCCGGCAGTTTTATCGGGACACTGTTGAGTATTGTAGTACCATTGATTACGGAGCTTCTACAACACCGATAATGGACCACAATGAAAAAAAATGTACCTTGTACCTCAAAAACAGCTCGATCGACTCCTAGACTGGTCCGGCAAAGAAACCGATGTGAGAAAAATAACAACCCGCAGGTTGGATGACGAAATGAGAGACATTTTTTAGAACTCGCATCTGCCTGAATATGAAAACGTGAAATTATATAATCAGCTGTTACAACGGTATTTGACATTAGTATGCCAGGAAGTTTCTGAAGAGGGGACTTTAACTGTTGTACGACCCGAAAATGCACCCGCCGATCTATCACACGCATTACCACAACAGCCGTCATCGACCGACGCTGACTTTGGGTATATTTTAGACAGTGCATCTCAGTGGTTCCAGAGAAATGCCGAGATATTGTTAAAGACTGTGGCACACAATAAACCGTTAATAGCCGGGAATTAAAGAAAATTTGTGTACAAGGGGGCACCCGTTGAGGGCTCTCACATGATTGATCTTGTCAGGGCTCTCACACAACAGCAATCAGTTGAGGCCGGTAAGAAGCTAAAAGATTGGGATGTGTTCACAGGGGCAATGGCCGAAATCAACGTACCGGGCACCTTGCTAGCCAATGCTGGTAACTGAGAGCTACTAAAACTCAAGTCTGCCCCACTGTGGTGTGCAGCGTCTGTCAAAACTTTAAAACCCCATGTCCCACCCCCTTTTCAACCAATGGTGTTGTTATAGGGTGGATGTCCCTCCTTCCCCCACAGAGCAGTAGTGTGATAGAGAGGTTTAACCAAACTATTAAAACAAAAATGTGGAGGTACCTGACACACAAAAACACCTTTCGATATATCGATCTGTCTGATCTTATTTACTTTTATAATCATAGTTACCACATGACTATTAAACGACCCACGGCTTCTGTTACGACTGATAACTCCCTTGAGATGTGGAGAACCGTCTATGGCGAACACTTTAAGCGAAAACCGTCAAAGTTTTCATTTAATGTAGGTGATCATGTGCGGGTGTCCAAAATAAAAGGGAATGTTTGAGAAGGGGTATGAACAGACCTTCACAGATGAAATTTTCATTGACAAAGAGCGGACCACGGCTCTGAGACTCTATTACAAACTGCAGGACTACGCAGGCGATGACATTAAGGGCTCTTTCTACACAGAACAGCTACAGAAGATAAACCCCAATTCTGAGAGCGTCTTTCGCATCCAAAAGATTAAAGCAGCCAGGGGGCATGAAAAAAACAAACAGATTTTGGTAAAGTGGCGCAGATAGAGCGATAAATTCAATAGTTGGGTAAAGGCTTCCGAGGTCAAAGAAATATAGAGGTGCTGAAAAATGAACCCCAATGTCTTCTAGGTTACGCTGGCCAGTAATTCATCCTCAAAGATGTTTCCAAAGAACACCAGCGCGTGCTTCACAGAGCATCTGGCAAAGGCGATTGACCTGGACAGGGGCTGGGAAGTGGGTCTGGTCGAGCTGCACTATCCGCATACGCTAAACACGTTTGATCAAGATGAAGATTTTCTGTCCATATAGTCTAATTGCTGATGAACATGTACCTTACCTAGAGGGTACTACTGCAATATCGATCAGCTCATACATGAAATAAAACGTGCTGTGGAAAAAGTTCTGTTAAACCTCTCTATTACACTAACCTTCACATCACTGGCCATAATGAATTGTTCAATATTCTCACATTTGAGAAAATTTTGGAAGGTCCTGTTAAGAAATTCTTTTCTGTCATCAGTTTGTAGCATTTTAGGAGTACGACCCTCTTGAAATATATTTCGGAAATCACTTGTCACGACACCTCCAGACTTATAACATGTCTATATGTGAGGAGATGTAACAGAAACCATCGTTGAACTCACTGTAGTCTCTCATGTTCACCAAGTCGGCCTGCCACTGCCAGTCCATTTCAGGTACCAGCGTCCTGCTTCTCTTAAAGCTCACACGTGCTGGCTTGTGTAGAATATAAGCCAGCTGGCCGGACAACCAGTCTGATACCCGGCCGCGGCTGGCGCTCACACCCCGGGAAGTTGTGGCCCTCACCAGACTCCCCACGCTGCCGTAACTTAGTTGGCAAGACCTGGGTTCAAGCCTATACAGTGAGGCACGAACTAGGGCGGGAGCGGCAAGTGCACAGGCCCTAGAACCTGAATCCATTACAATAACAAAAGGACAGAATTAAATGGGGTTAATTTCGAAATCGCAAATATGAGATACCATAGCGCGTTTTTTTTCCACTTCCTGGCGGAAACGGGCTTCCGTAGTTTTGTGTATTCTTGATGCATCACAAGGAGGTACAGATGCAGCCATTCAAAGTGCGCGGTACAGACACGTACCGGAAGTAATTGGCTACGGCGTCGCGCATCGTGACGCATGATGATGCGGGGTACCGCGGTATGTGATTGGTTGACCGACAGGGGCACTCGTAGTCCGTTGGTCTGTCGTAGAAAGACTTACAGTACAGTAAACGTCTTTACTGTGCCCGTTGTAGATATTGAATTTTACCACTGAAGGGAAATCTTAGTAGCTGAGCATAAAAAAAATAGGAGCTCAGTCAATTCTTATGGAATGTGTTTCCTTTCTTCTTTTTTTCAGCATGGAATAAACCTGTTACTTGATTCATATGGATGCCTGGTTCTGCCGGGGATTCAAAACATTTTTTATTTTATTTTTTTAAATCGGGTATCAAAGGGAATAGGCAGTATAACCCTGTTCATGCACAAACTGTGGCATGTTACATTGATTTGGGTGTCTCCTCTTGCCAGAGAGCTCTAAATTGCATTTTGAGCGCGGTTTTTGACTTTTTTTAAAATTGCATTTTGGGCACGGACAGCACATACAATGGTTAATGAACTGCGCCAAGAAATTTAAAATAGTATTCTTTAGGTGTGAGGGTAGGAGTGGACCGCAGCAGGCTTAATCAGCAAACCAGGAAAACAAAGAACAGGACAGGTGAGACGTGTATCCAGAAAGCGAGTGATCAGAAAAAGGAAATGGTGTTACGCCCAGGTTTTCGACCCAATTGTTTTAACTTGCTAATGCATCAGACACATTTCCTGGCGTATTGTGTTTTAAATAAAATAGGAGTGTCTTTCCCTGGCATTAGCTCATCGGTATAGTGTAAGTTTTATCTGTACCATATCATACAGTATATAGGTACAGAATTCAAGCTGCACCACTGTATCGCTTTGGTAAGGAGATGGACAATGACCAAAATCACGAAGACTCTCTCACACCAAATAATGAAGATGAAAAGAAACGGGAAGTCAACACGGGACATTGTACAGCAGTTGGCTTTGATGGACATCTTCGTTTCTGAAAGCACAGTGAGAAGGCATTATAAAGGGGAGAGGAGGCAAAGAGAATCTAAACCGAGGACGATTCAAAGGTAAATACATTTCTAAAAATACCTTTCTTGCATGTAAATACAACTACGCACATTATTTTTAAAACTAACTGTTGATCTCTTTTTTTTCAAGTCCTATTGTGCGAGCTATCGACAAACTGACTGATGAAAATGATGAGCTACCGGCGATGCAAGTCCAAAGACGGCTCTGGGCTGACCTCGGTGCGACCATTAGCCCGACATCGATAAGAAGAGTACGCAGGAGGCTTGGATGGAGATACAGAAAAACCAACACATGCCCCATGATAAGACTAAAAAACAAAGAGGAAAGACTCAAGCAAGCGCTCCAATGGATTGAACAGGGGGAGGCATTTCAGGATGTACTTTTTACCGACGAAACAACAGTGGCTCTGGAACAGTTTTCAACAATGGCATTTTGCAAAAAGGGGAGACATGTGGACAAGCCAAAGCCCAAACATCCACTGAAGGTTCACGTCTGGGGGGGTATATCTAGAAGAGGCCCGGGACCACTTATTTTCGAAGGAATTATGGACCGTGTATTCTTCGAGGAAGTCGTGGTCACACACCATGCCGCCCCATATATCAGGGAGCAGTTTGGATCAAGGCACCGTCTCTTTCAAGACAACGATCCGAAACACACAGCAGCAAGGGCGAGGCTTATAGCAGAAGGAGTGAACTGGGTGAAAACTCCAGCCGAATCACCAGATCTAAATCCGATAGAGATGGTTTGGCATTCGTTGAAAGACTACGTTCGGAAAACTGCTAAGCCCGTCACAAAGCAGGAACTGATCGATGCGATCTATAAATTCTGTGAGGAAGAACTGACCGAACAAAATTGTAACAATTTCATTAACAGGCTGTTTCGTGTTCTTCCTAGGATTGTTGACCAGGGCGGAGGACATTCGGGAATGAAAGTCTGAGAAAGAGTCTCACATTTGTGGACAGTCTGTCCACAAACAAAACATGTAAAAAAAATGTAAAAAAAACAATTACTTTTTGTCAATGAAAACCGGTGTGTGTGTGTCTCTCTCTGCTGGATGTCCCTCTCACTCTCTGCTGAATGAATAAAAGCATTTTATTAAAAACGCATTTGCGTTTGTCTGGTATTTACTTTGGTCCCTTTTAACTGTTTTTCCATCTACTTTATTGCTTTGAGATGCCACTTTTAAAGGTGAAATGTTAAATAAAGTTTATTATTGTTATAGAGAAACATGATCAGATTTTCCCTGGTTCAGAAAAAAAGATCTAAAGTGCTACACATAACTTTCTTAATTCGATGTATTTAAAGCAGTGAACTACTGTAGGTGTAACATAACATTCAGACGTACAATCGAGAATAGTTTTGTGGTGTTTGTTTAGATGAAACGTATAACGTAACAAAATTAAAGACGATTAAAATCTGTAATCTTTCCACTTGTACTGTATGTCATCGGAAAGTTTCTGCTTTGTGTAAGGATGGTATCAAAAAGCAATCTTAAGTGGTGAGAAAGCTGTGCTCAATGTATTTAAGGGACTTAAAAGTAAAAGGAGATGCTTCATATTGCTTGACTAATTTTAAAAACTAAGTTTTAAATGCAGACGCTCCCTCGGTGCCGCGCCGGGTGTAAATATCAAAATATACATTCGCCCCAGGCAGAGGCCGAAGAGCGCCCGGCTGGGGTGCGTGGGGAAGAGCATTACAGGAATGAAAGGCGGGGTATAGGAAGGCGTTCAGTCTGGGCAGGTATAGATTACACTTTTCTAAAACGTACTTGAAAAATAAAAATGATTACAATCTAATCCTTCCACGTTTGATCCCAAAATCCCAAGAGATATAAATCTAAATGGGTAGAAAGTTATGCTGAAAGTTTATTAAGATACTTAGAAGACAAAGATACTGTATCAATTTATGTTGCATTAGCCTGATTATGATAAAAAAAACACAATTAAACACACGTTTGCGATTTAAATCAATATAAATGTTTATATTGTAACGCATACTGTCCAGCCTCCATTTCTCTATAAAAATTTACTCTATTACACACACACAATAGAAGCAGGAAGCAGAAGCAGGGACCGTTGTCAGAAGGCAAGAAGGTGACTATTCATTGTTATCAAAAATGACTTAGAATCGATCATGTTGTGATATTTTGAAATAAAAAAAAAGTCAATTGACTGTCCATACTATCGCTATTCTATTTTTTTGAAGTAATGTTTGTTAAGAGAAAAGTCCAGCACCAGCTGGATTTGAACACACAACCCGTGAGTTGGTAATCGGGCACGTAGACCAGTAGGCTACAAGGGAAGTCACATGAAGAGAGAGGCGAAACAGCCCTACACAGCCCTGTCGCAGTACACGAATATAATCATATCGTTATTCAATTTTTTTGATACGCGATTCCATATTATATTAGCAGAAAAGCTTAAAACTACCACTTTTTCACATGCTATTTCACATGCTAGTTAAATACTTGGATGCTTAAAATCGTTAGGGAGAAATGGAATACCAGTGTGTATTTTTCCTTTAAAGTACCGATTCCTGGAATCTGACTGGCTGACACCCTTCTGAAGTGATTCCATAAAATCTGGTATACGGAAAAGAAAGCGTTGATACATACAAGTATCTTTTAATACAGTCTTTGCTGTGCTCTTGAGGATCCTTGTGATATTTTGAGCTCTAGTTGAATGATAGGTGTCGCATTTTAAATCATTTTCGTAGTTAGAAATTATGAAACGCCCTGTTAAAAGCAAGGGAGTTTTTATGCCCGTTGAAGTAAAACAAAATGCCTGACAAAGTATGGCTTGGACAGATTCCAAGTGCTTGTACAAATGTGCTAAAGAAATTATACTTTGAGTATACAGCTTGTCCAAAATCATTCATTATTAATACTATTAGTAACATCTTCGGTAAAGGCTTTGATGCATAAATATTTCTGATAAAGGTAGGTTGTGTATTTTTGTCCAACTGAGCAATCTTGCTTTAATAAAATATACGAACATTTTAATGACTGATGATTAACATGCTGTAATACACAGTTCAAAATTAAAAGCTCAAATGCTGTACATGAGAGGTTAAGCTCCCCCCGGCGGTTTTACAAGGTGACGCGGATAGTTTCCGGCATGGCATCAAATGACGTGATTAACTGCGTGATACTGCGTGACACCGCGACACGCCTACCGGGGTATGCTGCGGAATACCCCACCCATTTTGAATGGCTGCATCTGTACTCTTCTCTTTACCGCACGTATGGAGTTTGGGTCTGATTGAGCTCGTTACTCGTCACTCACGCAATCTACTACCTAATCCAATACAGCCCTTTATTTGGCTTTAAACTCCACCTGTTACCCCTCACACTCAATGTTTCAGAAAAAGGGTTTTAATTTAAACTTTGCCCAGCAGTGTTTGAGCAGACAGAAGAAATAGAAGCGCCATTCGCGCCAGTTTAGCATAGTAACCACTAACTCCAATAATCCACTAATTATTATTATTATTATTATTATTATTATTATTATTATTATTATTATAAAAGCAAAAGAATCCCAGCTTCTGCATAAAAAAAAACTATTGATATAGTGCATCCCCAACACTGGCTGAAGACGCTGTGTGTGTCCGGGCTCAGCGGTTATATAGGACAGGACTCGGCGAGCTGCAGGTGAAACTCATTGCTCTGCGCTCCCCGTGCGGAATGCGCGTCTCCTCCCTCCAGACTCGTCACACCGCCTTCTACAGCGGGAAAAAAAACTCCCCTTTACTGTCTTCATACATCCCTCTTAAATCCCAGGAACTGAGTCAGTACTGGGTTTCTCTGTTCGAGATTACAAGCGGAAACAATTAAAGCGCTGAAAGCAGGAAGTTATTTCTGCTCGTAGGCATAAACGTGTAAAAATACATTTTCTGATTCCTAAAACCTAATAAAATCCATGTAAGTCTCCCTTTTGTTCCCAATGCACATAACTGAATATAAACCAGTCAAGTTCAGGTACTTTTCTGATGTATATGAATACACTAGTTCTGGCGCAGCTGTTACAACAAAGATACTTACGAACTATTTTTTTCATACGAGCTCTTGCCGTTTTAAAATTGAATATTTTTTCATTTCGCTAAATCACACGAAACACCAACAACACTCATCATAAGCATCTGACCAATCACATTCCTGAATTTTAAAAGTATTTAGTATTTATTTTTAACTTGTTTTATTTTAAAAAAAAATGTATACACCTGTTTTACATATCCTTGCCATTTTTGGCATATTGTAAGTGGATTGTAACTTCAAATTGATAATTCCTGATCTTTATAACTGTGTATCATTTCTTTTTACCTTGTTTTAATGTTTTATTTTTTTTTGCATTTTATAGAACTTTTTTAATATATTGAGCATTTTAGCATAATTTTAAAATAGGACTATCAATGCTCCTGACTTCTAAAATCTGTATTTATTCTGACATTTTTCTCTCCAACAGCAGATGAGGAGGGATGCATTTGATTTTAAATTGGTTGATTTTAGGGGAAAATGTACATTAATTTCTTTGTACGTATCATCAGTGGGAAACTTGGCATTTTGGGATGAATTGCAATCTTTACTGCGAGACTGATATAGAAATGACGGGAGATTTAAATGACACATTTGATAAATCAGACAGGCACAGTACAACATCTAAACTGGCAGAACCCTCTAAAGTACTGAAATATTTTAGGCACATTCATAATCTACGAGATGTTTGGTGGTTACTGTGTCCTGCTACCCTTTCATATTTTTTAATGTGCATGAATCTGTCCCACTTCTTTTACTAGTTTTTAAGGAAGATTCTGAAATATCTGATTACGAGATCAAGCCAGAAAACAAATGATGACAATTAGTAAGAAGAAAGATACAATGTATTGACAATGTAATATGCTTTAAAGGATTAAAAGGAAAATAAATACTTTATCTATGCAAACTAATTCAACTGAGCTCCTCTTAACACTATAGCCTGAAGAATTGCCAAAGCACAAGCACTCATTATTCTACTTAATTGGATTTCTTAGTAAAACCTTAACCCACTTGATATTTGCAGGAAATGCAGTTTTTTTGTGTGACGAACTACAACAAGTAAACAAGTGAGTACATTAGTCATTATCACTGGGAATGACCAGTCATGGCCAACATTCAAGGGAATCGTATTCAGTCACGGACTTTGACCTTCAAATGGTTGGCGGGAGAATTCATTTATACTCTCGTTGCACCCTTAGTTAAAATATTTAAAATTACAACACAGATTTGTTGGAGAACTTGAAAAGCAAAAAAGACAGTTGGACAGCATGATTATGTTAGGACTGTACATTTGTATTTCAATACTTTTGTATATTTATCTTAATTTTAATATACATGTAACCATAAATGCTGTTCTATATATATATAAAGATTGTTGTATTTTATAATATTTTAGCAGAGGGCACAAGGGGGTCTATTATACCTTGCGAAACATCCAAGACAACTATAATAGAGGCTCATATTTTAATAAAATTTGCTTTAAAAGAAAACCAAAATTTGTATGAAATCATCCCTCAATATCGACGTTCAGTTGAAGGATTTGAAGAAGCAACAGCGATAGGTGAGTACATTGATTTTGGACCCATGTTTGCATCTGAATAATCTTTCCTCCTGGAAAGAATTAAAAACAGGTCTGTTTTGAGTCTCATGATGATTCTCTTCTGGATCTGAAAAAAAAAACAGTGCAAATTTGTTTCCGATGTATTTTTCAATTTTATCAGATTTTTTCAGGTGAATGCAGTCGATACGTTCAAGTTTTTATATGATGACAGGACCTACACTTAGGGCTCAGTACTGATAACACTGCTGATATTGATGGAGTAGAAATAAGTGATGTATTGGCAGCTTTATCTGAGGCGAGAAGTCCTAGAACACCTACAAAAATGTTAGGATTCAGAGGAAGAAATATTTTTCTACCTCACCCAATCCTGCTGCATTAACGAGGCTGAAGTTGGCTGCTTATTCGCCAGCTTCTTATTCGCGTTTTTCGTTCCACCTTAAGTGCTGCTGCTGTGATGTTATGCCGCCTTTCGCCTGTAGATGGCTCTCTATAGTCATTTTTAAAAATACTAATCCGAGTTGATTACTGCACATATCCTCAGTAAAGGGGAATATGTAAGTAATGATTATCCAAATTGCATTTTTGTATGAAACACATTTCAGAAAATCGAAAACCAATTTTCAAAACTCACAATAACACAAACTGGCATGTTAGACAACAAGTAAATAAGACAAAGGCAAAACGTGAATTCTCAAAGTCTCAAAATCTTGCATTTTGCAAGAAATGTTATTATAGCAGTTTAAAATGGGACATTTAGAACATGGCATATGAGAATATATGGTTAACGGAGGATGAGCAAAGGGTGATGACACTTTCTGCTTATTGCTATGACCCTCCCTCCTGATTATAAAATCGTCTCATAATTCTGCCACTGAGGTGTGAGACACAGTGTAACAGACTCTCAAAATCCTGAACTTCAGGAAATGTTGCTGTACCATTTTTAATATATGACCCTCTGAATGTGGCATGAGAGAATTTATAGGGAAAAGCTAATTGCTCTTTCTGTTGTATTGCGATGGCCCCTGTTTAGAAAAAAACATCTCAGAATTCTGACACAAAGGTGTGAGACACAATGTAACAAATTATGAAAATCATGAAGCATAAGAAAATTTACTGTACCATTTTTTTAATATGACCCTCTGAACATGGCATGTGAGGATTTATAGTCAACAAAATAGCACCCCTTCTGCTGAATTACTTTTTCCCTCCTTCCTCGTTACCAAAACATCTTAGTATTCTGACACTAAGGTAAGAGAGACAAAATCACTCATCACGAACATTTGTAATTACAAAACTTCACTGTTGCATTTCTGCGTTGTGACATTCTGAACATGGCATGTTAAAGTATATAGAAAACCTAGATCAGAACAGGTTAAATGTAATTCATAGTGATTTATATTTTTTTAATTCTTTCTAAATGAAAAAATATGTTTTTCAGTGATTATGACACTTCAGTATTACATAAAATATGCTTCAATGCCAAAATAAATAATAATGGAAAAAATACCCACAGTGGACATTCATAGTTGTGATTATAGGAATGTTATATATCAGGTGGGTAGCTGTGTCAGCATGCGTAGGCTGCATAGGAAAAAGTAAAGGATTATTCCATGCTGAAAAGAGAAGAAAGGAAACATAACGTGTTGGCCGTGGAGCCTTCTTCAGGTGTGAGAAAGACAGGGCTGTAAGCAAAGATTATTTCCTTTATCTTTGCTTACTGCAGTTTAAAGACTTTAGGAAGTTTTACGGCTAACAGCTCCACATCAACTTCCTTTTATAACTAACCTCATCAGATCCCTCAACTCCCAACTCTTCCAATTTCTCACTTCAGAGAAGGATAAAAAACTCAATCATCCTCTACAGAGAAAAACCATCAACACCCCTACCACCTCCACCAATCCTAACCTAATCCTTGTTTTTACTATACCCTCTGACCTTTCCCTTTCACCCCTTTACATCCTCAGCTAACTTATTTTAAAATTACAATAGACTGTATAGTATGTATGTTTAAAATTAAGGTAAATATGTCAAAATATCAAAATCCAACTGCACAGTGCTATCGTAACAATGCTTGTCAAGTTATCAAACAAACCTGCATTGTATTTTTAAAATATTTCAGCAGAGGATTCAACTGGAGTATAAATGAAGATTCGACGATAATTTTTTCTGGGGAGTTGCAATGTTGGGCATTATTGGACATTTCCCGGTGACCCTGACACGTGTTAAACACTCGCATTTCCTGCATATATTAAAATGGTTATGGTTTCGCTGAGAAATCCAATTGACTTAAGACAACGTTTATACTGCAAAAGAATCCCATCCCTGGGTGGACTCGAACCACCAACCTTTCAGTTAAAAGCCAAATGCGCTAACCGATTGCGCCAAGTTTTCGGTTAAAAAAAAAGCTCTCTTACCGTTTATTTTGCCAGACGGTAATATTTCTTCTGCACTGATAACCAAGAATTGAATTTCATTTTTCGCAAGCTGTGTGAATTTCATCAAAAACAAGTTTTCCAGAAAGGAAATGAACACATGCATTTAACGAAATCAAGCCCTTTGTGATTGCCCGAAATGATACGTTCTGTACTACAAGATAGGAAGAAAGACACGGCTGGGATTTGAATCCCGGTTCTTTTGTTTTATAGAGAAGCGCTTTAACCAACTAGGCTACGGTGACAGGACAACCATCACCTTTTACAGCCGCTTGGACACACCGCTCTGAGACATCTGCGTTCAGTAAGCGCTGAACCTGCGCTCAGAACAAATTGCCTCTTTTACATAGCAGCCCCGACACTGAGAAACGAAGAGAACTGGCTTTTATCTGGCATTTTCATGCCCAATGCGTTTGATATCTCCCAAGGGCGACAGAGTTCTTTTGCGACACTAGCTTTGATAAAAAAACGAGAAATCGTGCAAGGGAAAAATGTCTTTTTTTCATAGAGAAAACGTGCACCAGGAAATGTTGTGTTGAGAAGAAATGATTTAACATGATACGTGACCTAATTTATCGGAGCAATTGCTCAACCAGCAAGGTCTGGAGAGGTTGGAGAGTCTGGTGGATGTGATAATTATACGGTGTTGTGAAAGAAAACAGTATTTCTTTGAATTCTCAGTCAATCGGAATTTCAGTGCGAAACATTAACCCCTTGTCTGATTTAAAGAGATTATATTTTAAAACTCATAAAAAATCAGAAAACACATGTTTCTCACTTTGAAATTTTAGACGGAGCGGTGCATTACTAGTAGCGGCGCTGAGCACACTATGGGGAAATTCAGGGTATGTGAAATCCCAGCGGTTTAATAAACAACGCGTCTGATTTCGGATCATAGGATTGTAGGTTCGACTTCTACCTGGCTTGTGTAAATTTTATTCAAGCTCCTCAGTAATAGATGTATATTATGTAATGAACCGCACCTGAAAGCAAACGTTGGGTCTGTTTCCTTTGTTTTCCAGCATGAAATAGCAAATCGTTACAAAAAGCACCTGCTAATGTCCAATAGCGGTTTTTTTTTTCAAATTACATTTTCAGGCTTCAGACACTTTTTAATAAAACAAAAGTGTCCGGAAACTCATTAACTTTCAGGTTTGCTTGAACCTGTATTAAAAAAAGTTATCTGAAACTTCCGGGATTCCATTATCTGATGTAGCTGTCTCTAAAGTTGGACGTGATGTTAAGCAGATGTGAACTGTGCCTTTTCTCTTAAAAAAATACAAAGTTCTTTTTTTCCCCTTCACTCCAATGCTGGAGACTGTAAGCCTCTGTGAGCTCCACACTGCGTGTCCTGTACTGCTCTATGTACTAATCTATGTGGTGTACAGATAGAACTCAACTGCATGGTGTGAATTCCGTGTTCAGGACCAGCAGAACCTGAAAAAGTAACAGCTGACCTCGACGTGATTTGAACACGCAGCCTTCTGATCTGGAGTCAGACGCGCTACCGTTGCGCCACGAAGTCACGGCTGTCCGTGCCTTTGAATTCCCCAAAGGAGACAAATCAGCTTCACAAAAAAAAAAATCTCATGTGAAGTGCGCAGCTCTTCCGAAGAGAGTCTCTTCTTACCACATTTTATTCTTCCTGCGCAGCTCTTGTGCAGGTGTTGTTCTCAATTACAGATCCAGTAACACTGATTGTTTTTTCTATTTTTTTAAATTAAGTACCCCATGGTGCAACGGTAGCACGTCTGACTCTAAATCCCCAAGTTCATTTTCAAAGTATATCGGAGTCAACTGATACTGATCAGGTTCTGCTGCTACTGAACCCGCAGTCTTCACCTTAAAGTTCAATTCCCCAAGCCTTTTGACCTTATATGTCCATCCCTTCTCGTCAAAACTCGTATTTTCACAGGGTACCCTTCAGAAATCGCAGTATAGAATGAAAAAACTCCAGTAGATCTCGGCCGCTGTTGGTGATTTTCCTTTTAAAATAAATTAATCTCTGGAAATTTTACGGAGTGTATCACTTTCACTGAGACCGAGAAGTGTTAAGCTGTACATGCGTCTTTGTGGCTTAGTTGTTAACCAAAAGGGTGGTGGTTTGAGCCCTTCCAGGGACGCTACGAGCCTTTTAACGTACACACCCTCCTCACTTCATTTCTCCACGGCCGGTCTTGTATCGCTAACAAATACAGAGCCCGTAGGAGGCAGTAAGCTCGCATATATATAGCTCACTGTGTATATAATGAAGAAGCAGAAGTTAGTTTCTCATCTGCGCGTTACAGAGCCTTACGCAACTCGTAGTGTACCAACAGCTAGGGTTTGATCCCTGCACGGGCTATTAGTTGAAAGGCCATTGTAAATGACGTAGATAGATAGATACTTTATTGATCCCGTGAGGGAAATTAATAAAGCTTATCCAGCTGGCTTTTATGTTTCACACTAAATTGCGATCTTGAAACCAAAATGAAATTGACATTTGTACTGTATGTTTTTTTTAATTACAAAGCAAACAGAGTATTCCCTTAATTCAAAGATCAGATATTGGCCAAAACAAGACAATCAGACGTGGGCTGACTTTGGAACAGGAGCCTCTGCTTCGTCGTTTATTGAGCTTTTGATCAATGTCTGAAAGAAAAAGATTCGCTCTTTTTACTCTTTGATTAAAGTACACAAAAAGCACCTTCCTTCGAGCCGGAACCGAACCAGCGACCTAAGGATTCCCTGCTGACTCCACTACAGTCCTCCGCGCTACCAACTGAGCTATCAAAGGGTTGTCAAATGCTCCTTGGCACATACTGCCCAATGTAGTGAAATGTTCCGGGTGATTTAAATCCCAGTTCGACATCAAGTTTCCAACTCGTTTCCTTAGTCTTGTTTACCTTGAATTTAAGCCACGAACCAGGATTCTACTGTATAAACTTCCGGGGATATTACAAAATGTTTGATGGGGCATCAATCATTCCAGGCGGAAATGGACTCCTTTTTGTTTCTCGAGGGATCATATTAAACATTGCATTAGTATCGAGAGGAGGATCACCATGAAACACAAAACAAACAGTTTCATTCTGTCTTTTTTAGAAAGTAGCGTTTGTGCTACATTAATTATATTTTCGTGGAAATATAGAAGTTGTAAATGTTAAAATTTATATTTGAATCGAAATGTGGTTTTGAGTTAAATATTAGCGGGATCATGTGATTAGTTTGTTTGTCATTACAATATATATTGCCATTTTACTAGAATTTGTAACTGAAATTTACTAGTTGTGTTTTTATGATGATTAGCCATTTGTTGATTACAATATTGTATATAATGTATAATTTGAACTACATATTTTTCAGGTGTGAATAACTGTATATTTTAAGAATAAATTTCTAAAACAAATCATTGGCTTTATTTACTAGTTTCTACACCTATAAAATATTTATTTGATGTATAATAGACCTTTAACTATATATGTATATTAGTCCTCTAAATTTATCCGTATAATAGAACTCCAACCATTTATATATAATCATAGATGTCTAATTGACATATAACAATATACGTATACTAGAATTTCATTGTAGACCAGTTACGGAGCACATTTATACGTCTAAAGTATGCGTTTAATAGTCGTATATTCTACTTCTTTTGCCAACTGGGATGTGACGATTTTAATTTAACAAAGCTAGATACACAGTTTGTTTCTCGAAAGCGTGTTATGTAAAAAAGATACTTTGCTAAGGATACAACGGGTGTATAAATGAATTCTCCTGACAGCCAGTTGAAGATAAAATTCCACACGTGAAAATGGTTTTCTTGGACATTGACAGGTACTTAATTGTTTACTTGTAGTTCCACATGAGTAAAATAGATATTTCCTGCAAATTTCAAGAGGGCTTGCGAAGAAATCCCATCAAGCTTTAGCAGAGATTATGGTTACAGCGGAACAGTCTGAAGCTCGTCCCTTAGTGGGTTTGAACCACCAGCCCTTCATTTAACAGCTGCACAGAGACACACTCCCGTTGCTTTTTGCTGTTCACACGTTTGTAGTTAAAGAATTATAAAATACTGACATTTTCCTGCCAGCCGGCAGTATTTCTTCTGCACTGACCATGAATAACCAATAACTTTATTTCATCTTTCGCAGTCTGTAATCCACAGAAAATGAAGTGAATACTTGTATTAAGCTAAATCAAGCCGACGGAGATGCACTGCCGTTGTTTTTCTCCACTTTTCGTTAAAAGGAGAAAAATCACTGACATTTTCTTCCGGTATTTCTTCTGTCCTGATTTGCAAGACTTATATTTTATATAAGTTGTATGAATTTCTTGAAGTTCAGAAACAACTTGTTCCACAAAGGAAATGAACACTTGGTTCAAAGTAAATCAAGACGTATGTATCTCTCGCTGCGTGTGCTCTTATCTGTCCATCTCTCTACTTTTCTCTCACTCTGACAGTCTGTGCAGAGTTTCTGAAGGGGATGTAACACCACTTGGCAAACAGAAAAATTATCAGAGGCAGAATAAAAAATCATTATTCTCTTCTCAGTCAGATTCACAGCTCAGAGACAATCGGACAGAAGCTCCATACTTCTTTTTATCCGTCAATCCAGAACCAGAGGACATTCAGACAATCAGTGCTGTTACATGAATAATATCAGGCAGAACAGCCTGGACTCAGGTTACATCTCCCCATTTTCTCCTTCCTCACAGCCACTTAGAGACAGAGAAGAGCTCCTGGTTCTCCTCTCTGTGAACTGGGCTCAAGACTCACTGATCTGTCAGCTGTGGACTCTGTTCCAGGTCAGAAGCAAGAAGCTTCTATTAACCCTTTCCAGGACCTCCAGCCCTTCAGTATTACTTTCTTTACTGTATGTCAGTCTCCAAACATGTTTTATAAATGTTTTATAACACACGTGAGTGTGGAATTATCTTTTTATGTAATAAACACAAGTAGTGACACTTTGGTCAGTACACTGTATATTGATTATTAGTAGCCAATGGGCCGATGGTCGTGTCTACAGTAGTGACCAGTTGACCAGTCTGTAGCTCTCAGCAGTGGGACTCAGATCACACAGAAGAAGGCCTGTCTGTGTGTGATTCCACACCAGCCCAGGGAATCACCAGCTCTCATATGTCTCTCACAGGTGTCTCACAGTCTTATAAATTTACAATTAGATGAATTATTGTAACAGGTAATCAGACTACCTATGGAACTGAGAGCAGGCTGGAAATAAAACCTCCTGGCTTCTATACTCTGATGATTCGTTTAAAACATTTAAAAGCACTTATTACAGGGACTTGTGCTCGTTCTCTACTGCTCCACACGGGTACGCCTTGTAACACATTAATCTGTGAAGTAAACTATTTTTTTTCCTGTTTAATGAATTTCATTCCTTGGTTTGTCGCTCTCCTTTTACAACTGTTATGATTCGCTTCTCTTCACAGCCCGGTGTGTTCTTTTTTGGGGGGGATGTTATATCTGTAAGAAAAGCCCCCCAGGCTCCGGACAGGAGTCTCCTCCAGCGGAGACGCGCTCTGCTCTGTTACAAAGAGCGCTGTGACATCACAGACACCAGCCTGAGCGCCTGGATCAGAGAGCAAGACCGCGGGAGGCACAGGGTGCGCACGGAGGAGAGTTATTGATCACTTATCTATCGAAAACCAATTAATTCAAGTAAAAAACCGTAGAATAAACAATTAGCTTCACCGATTGGTGAGTACTGATTCTTTTTCTGGTTTTGATCCTGTTCTAAATATCTAGAAAACAGTCAATAAAGACTGTATCGATCAATTACTGTAGTGCGTTTAGTGTAAAAAATGTTCAAACCGAAATTAAACAATGATTATTCTTATTATTATTTAGGTAACTGTATCCTAGAGCTAAAAAAATATATTCCAAGTTGATAAATGTATGTAAGTAACAGTTTACATGTATTTTTTCCAGTGTTTATAAATCATAAGTATGGTAACCACGGGGACAGGCGCCATGTCACTGTGCGCGTCTAGGTGTATCGCGTTCGTCACAAAGAGCGATGTGACGTCATGGGTAGCAACAAATACTAATACTAGTGTATTCATATTAATATTAATGAGAGTACAACTGGTTGTTTTAATGCTAGTGTTCATGTGAGTATTAATGATGATAGCGCTACTGATAGTTTTAGTTTTAATGTTCATATTCATGTTAATATTAAATATAATTATAGTGTTACTGTTAGAGAATTAACAGTAGTAGTAGTAGTTTTAATACTACTGTTATTCTAGCATTACTGTTATTCTCTTTGGGGGAATTAAAAGCACATGTGGCGAGTGACCTCGTGGTGCAACGGTAGCGACATCATGTCCGACTTTAGAGACAGTGATATCAGAGAATGGAAGTTTCAGACCTTGTTTTTTTTTACAGGTTCAAGCAAACCTGAAAGTTAGAAAGTGTTTGGTCACTTTTGTATGAAAAAGTGTCTGAAGCCTGTAATTATAATTTGCCCTTTTTTAATTGTGGTTGAAATCCACTCCCATGTACCAAGACCTTACAGTATATTCATGTTTACTTAAATGACTAACTATTGGACTATTGGACATTAGTTGGTGTTTTTTTTTTGTAACGATTTGCTATTTCATGCAGGAAAGAAAGGAACCCAGACCCAACGTTTGCTTTCAGGTGGGGTTCATTTACATAACGGACATCTATTTCTGAGGAGCCTGATTTGAATCACACAACCCCCGGTAGAAGTCGAATCGACAATCTTATAAACCGAAATCAGACGCGTTATCCATTAAACCACTAGCCCGTCACGTAAATTAATTGCACCATGGTGAGTTCAGTGCCGCTACTAGTAATACCCCACCCCCATCTTAAATTTCTAAGTGAGAAACGTGTTTTCTACATTTTTTTTTAGTTTTAAAAAATCATCACTTTTAAGCAGACAAAGCCTTTATGTATCGCTCTGAATTTCTAATTGATTTAGAATTCCAAGACAAAAGCGTTTCGTTCCACAGCGGCGTGAAATGATCACGTCTTTCACTCTACTTCTCTCTAGTAGTAAAGCAGATCTTGCTTGGTGAGCATTTCCTCCGGTAAATTAGGTCACTTTTCATGTTAACTCACTTCTTCTAAACACAACATTTCCCGGTGCATGTTTTCTCCATGAAAAAAGACATTTTCCCTTACATGATTTCTCGTTTTGTTTCATCAAAGTGTACAGAAAGAAGAAAGAAAGGAAAAGTGTCGTTAATGAACTCTGTCCCCCTTGGGAGATGTCAAGCGCATTGGACATGAAAAGTGCCCAATAAAAGCCATTTCTCTTCGTTTCTCTTATGGTCAGGGCTCCTGTTCCGTGTAAAGGAGGCAGCTTGCTCAGCCGGCAGACTCAGGGCTTCGTGAATGCAGATGGCTCAGAGCGGTGTGTCCAAGCGGCTATAAAAGAGGAGAATTCTGCCGGCACCGTAGCTGAGTCGGTTTAAGTACCTGTCTCGTTAACTGGAGATCCTGGCTCCACATCCCAGCTGTGCCTTTCTTCCTGTCTTTTTGTGCAGAAACTACCATCTTGGACAACCGCATAGGGCTTGATTTAGTTTAAAGCATGAATGCATTTCCTTTCTGCAACAACTTGTTTTTCAAGAAATTCATACAGCTTGTGAAAAATGAAATGTAATTCTTGGCTATCAGAGCAGTAGGAATATTGCCGACTGGCAAGAAAATGCAAGCAATGTTTATTTTTTGACCGGAAAGGTGCGAATGGAGAAAAGCCTCTCTCATCAGTCTCTGTGGCGCAATCGGCGAGCACGTTTGGCTGTTAACTGAAAGGTTGGTGGTTCAAACCCACCCAGGGACGATCTTCTTATTGTCAATGTAAACACTGTCTCCGCTAAAGCCGAAACCTTAACCCTCTTCATATTTGCAGAAAATGCGAGTCTTTTGCCCGTGTCCAACAACAACACTTGAGACCGGGGAAGTCCAATAGTGATCAACACCGCAACTCCCCAGAAATCCATATTCACCCTTGAAAAAGTATCTTTGAATGGCTGGCGGGAGATATCATTTATACTCCTGTTGCGTCCTCTGCTAAAAGAGTTTAGAAATATAACGCAGATTTGTTTGAGAATTTGACAAGCACTGTTACAGTACGTTAGCACTGTGAAGTTGGATGTTGATATTTTGATATATTTACCTTAATTTTAACATAAATGTAAACATACATGCTGTACAATCTATGCTGTACAATCAAACACAGGTATATTTTGAGACTCATGCTGATCGTCCTGTGGATCCAAAAGAAAATTTTAAAGCTGATACATTTTCGATTGGAATTTGCATCTAGCTACAACGTCCCTGGATAAGAGATTTTATTAGTTGCGTGCAATCGGTATCGTTTACTTTATGTATGGTAGTGGAAATAGTTTTAAAAATGTTTTCTAAAGAAGATTGTATTGCCAGGACCTGCCTTTAGTGCTCAGTAGCGATGACGCTGTTGATATAGATGGAGAAGAAATGTAAGATGAATTGATGATCTAAGCTAAAATAGCCCTAACACGCCTCCTGTAACAGTGTTTGTATTCATAGCAAGTAATATTTTTTTTCAAACCCGAACGTTGCTTTTGCATTAAGTGTTATGTAACCATTAGCGGTTTCGGTAGCTTCTGAAGACCGCACTTTTCCAAACTGAAGCCTATAAGAACATTATTCAAGACACACCATGGCCCAGAATCATGCATCGGGACAAAGATTAACATCCACTGAAAGTACTCCCAAATAAAAGATTTGACCAAAAAATTAAAAGAGTAGGCAAGTATTAAAACAAAACCATAACTTCTTGACTTCCAACCTCTTTCCTGGTTCAGGCCATGTAAAATGACATATTCAGTGGACTCATGCCAAGGTTGTGAGTTTAAGCCTCACCTGGAGCAGCCTGGTTTTCTGTCTTGACAGGTAAACAGTGTTTTGTGTTATTTGCTAAATGGAGAGAGGATTCTGTGTTAATTGTGCTCCTCCTGGGAGAGGTCAAGATGAGAAGTTCACCAGGCTGGTGGTAAATATCCTGTCCAGGAATATCGGGGCTGTAGGGGGTCAGATCTATAGATGTAGTAAACACATTAGTGGAGACGGTGTGTCTGCTCTCTGTGAGAGAGCCAGGCGGGATGAATAATCTGTGGTCTGGGAAGAAGAGACCCTCGTTGGAAGAGCGGCGCTCCTCACAGGAGAGAATGAAAACAATATTTTTCAGGGACGCTGATTTTTCTCTTTGGGTGAATTAAAAGCACTTGTCGCAAGTGACCTTGTGGTGCAATGGTAGTGCGTCTGATTCCAGATCAGAAGGTTGCGTGTTCAAATCACGTTGAGGTCAGCTGATGTGTTTGCAGGTGCTGCTGGTGTCGAACTCGGAATTTACACCATGCAGTCGGGTTTTAGCTGTACACCACCTAGGTAATCCGAACGAAATAACAGAACAGTACAGAACACCCAGTCAGGAGCTTATGCAGCATTTCATCTTGAACACGACAAGAGAAAAGGCACACTGCACATCCGCGAAACATCACGTCCGACTTTAGAGACAGTGACATCAGAGAATGGAAGTTTCAAACCGCTTTTCTGTTACAGGTTCAAGCAAACCTGAAAGTTAGGGAGTGTTTGGTCACTTTTGTATGAAAAAGTGTCTGAAGCCTGTAATTATAATTTGCCCTTCTTTTAATTGTGGTTGAAATCCACTCCCATGTACCAAGACCTTACAGTATATTCATGTTTACTTAAATGACTAACTATTGGACTATTGGACATTAGTTGGTGTTTTTTTTTTTTTGTAACGATTTGCTATTTCATGCAGGAAAGAAAGGAACCCAGACCCAACGTTTGCTTTCAGGTTGGCTTCATTTACATAACAGACATCTATTTCTGAGGAGCCTGATTTGAATCACACAGCCCCGGTAGAAGTCGAATCGACAATCTTATAAACCGAAATCAGACGCGTTATCCATTAAACCACTAGCCCGTCACGTAAATTAATTGCACCATGGTGAGTTCAGTGCCGCTACCAGTAATACCCCACCCCCATCTTAAATTTCTAAGTGAGAAACGTGTTTTCTACATTTTTTTTTAGTTTTAAAAAATCATCATTTTTAAGCAGACAAAGCCTTTATGTGTCGCTCTGAATTTCTAATTGATTTAGAATTCCAAGACAAAAGCGTTTCGTTCCACAACGGCGTGAAATGATCACGTCTTTCACTCTACGTCTCTCTTGTAGTAAAGCAGATCTTGCTAGGTGAGCATTTGCTCCGGTAAATTAGGTCACTTTTCATGTTAACTCACTTCTTCTAAACACATTTCCTTGTGCATGTTTTCTCCATGAAAAAAGACATTTTCCCTTACATGATTTCTCGTTTTGTTTCATCAAAGAGTACAGAAAGAAGAAAGAAAGGAAAAGTGTGGTAAATGAACTCTGCCGCCCTTGGGAGATGTCAAGAGCATTGGACATGAAAAGTGCCCAATAAAAGCCATTTCTCTTCATTTCTCTTACAGTCGGGGCTCCTGTTCCGTGTAAAGGAGGCAGCTTTGCTCAGCCAGCAGACTCAGGGCTTACTGAACGCAGGTGTCTCAGAGCGGTGTGTCCAAGTGGCAGTAAAAGAAGAGAGTTCTGCTGGTGTCGTGGCTTAGATGGTTAAAGCGCCTCTTTAATAAACAGGAGATCCTGGGTTTAAATCCCAGCGGTGCCTTTCTTCCTGTCTTCTTGCATCGTTTATTGTTATAGACAACATGCTTTTGCATTAAGTTTAATGGAGGTGTTTATTTCGTTTTTGGCACAACTTGTTTTTCAAGAACTCCACACATCGCGAAAGCTAAAATGCTTGTCTTTGTTATCAGTTCAAAAGAATTACTGCCAGCTGGCAAGAAAATGACAACGATTTTTTTTTTACTTTAGCCAAAAATCTGTGAATGTGGAAAAATATGACATGTGTCAGTTTCTATGGCACACTCAGTCAGGGTGTGCTTCAGTTAAACACAACGTTCGTAGATCAAATGCACCCAGAGACACACTTCGAATTAATCCGATCTAAACATTACCTTCTCTAAATGTGATTGAGTTTCTTTGCACGTCGTTAGCCATCTTGATGTTTTCAGAGATTTTCAACTTTTGACACTAGTCAAACTACAAGTAAATAGTTGAGTACCTATGTCAATATCACCGGGAATGTGAATATAAATGTAAACATCAATATTTCTGCCTTCTCCTGAGAAACACAAGTATAGAGTCAAAACACAATAAATAATGCTAGAAAATTATTCAGTTAACACCCAGATGTGACAAAACACATTTAAGACTTACATCCCCTTTAAATATGTATTTCCTTAATATCAGTTCTCTTCCCTCCCCAGGATACCTGCAAATTCACTATATCATATTAAAAGCTGTGTGTAAGTCTTACATGTGTTCTGTCACATCTGGGTGTTAAATTAATAGATGTGTTGTGTTATTTAATATGATTTGACTCCATGCTTGTGTTTCTCGGGAGAAAGCAGAAATATTGGGGATTTGCGGCTACAGAAAATAATGTGAACTTTACAGGCAAAAGTTAGGTTACGTTAAAGAAACAAAAACTTATTGTCACCCTTTTCAACTTGATTATTTAAGACATTTGTTCGGAATAGTATATCTTCTCGTGTCTGTGGCTGTTATCCTACAATAACGGTGGTGAAATAGCAGGAATGTGCGGAAAGAATCGGAGATAGAACAGAAGACTCATCTAGTCGATAGTAAGGTTGTGTAGGACCGCACACACTTCGATGTCAGTGTTGAGTAGTGTGGTTTAAAAGCTTCTTCACGAACCAGGAAGGAGTAGAAATCTAAAGTCTTCTGATCCGTAATCAGACACGTTATCCATTGTGCCATTGGCGTTTGTATTGCATTCCTATACAGCACCACATTGAGTTCAGAGCCGCTACTAGTAATACATCGCCCCGGTCAAAAGTTTCTTCAATTAGATTCATGTGTTTTGTACGTGTGTCTAATTACTACGTCTTTCATTATGTCTGGTTTAAAATAATGTATCTTAAAAACAGAGAAAGGGTTTATGAGTCTCCCTGAAATTCACACACGAAGAATAAAAAATATCGCGTTTAAAAAGAATACAGAGATGCCGGCGATAGAAAACTTAAGCGCGCGCTATCACTGAACTAAACTCCCGATCGATAAGTTTGCCGGCGGCTTTTTAATTGTGTTAGGAAGAGCAAATAGTCCACAGTGTACATTTTAAAGGTCTGAGCAAAACAATCAGACGTGAGGATTATTCAGAACAGGAGCCTCTACTTCTTTGTATACTGAGCTTTCGGGTGAACGTCAAAGTGAAAGACAAATTCGCAATTCACTTTTTGATTAAGGAACAAGAAAACACCACCCTTCAAACTGGATTCAGACCAGGGACATAAGACATACTCACTGCTTTTTCTACAGTTTTAAGAGCTAGCAACTGAGCTATCGAGAAGTCTAAAATAAACGTTTTGTCACACGCGTAGCCCAATGTAGTGTAGTGTTCCTCTTTATTTAAATCCCAGTTCGACATCAAAATACTCACTCCCATAGTCTCGTTTAGTAGAAGAAATGGACCAGGCTTCTACTCTATAAACGTCAATAGTTCTTATAAAACATTTGAAGGGATATCAGTGCAGGTGGAAATTGACTCTTTTTCTTTATGATTTGGTTTTGATTTTGAATCGTTATATTATTAAGTTTGTGCTTTCTCTGTTTTTATCATATTGTGAACTTATTTTTTAAACAAATGCTTACAAAGGCAAACAGGGCACACAGTACAAGCTACTGTGCACTTTTGGGAGTATACGAGGTTCGATATAAAATCGCAAAAATGTAAAAGGAGAAAATACCCCAGACTGCGTGTAAAGTCCTCCTTGAGGTATGCTTTCAAAATAGCTGCACCAGGCACTTGGAGACAGATAAACATAGGTATTTAAAATTCAGGAATATGAATGGTCAATTGCTTACAGTTGGGTTTTTACGTTTCGTATTTAGCGATTTGTGTATAAATCTTTTAACAATTCATTAAAATGCTAACAATATGTAAAATAAAAACAACAGCAACGTTAAATGGCGGGGAGACGGGCAGTTTTTTTTACAATCAGATTCCAATCTCTAATGCTGTGTTTGAGAGCTGTGTGTGAGAGCTTACTGTACATAACTTTCCTTTTCTCACATTTTCTGAAAACCATTCCAAAGGGGCACCTGTCACGGACGTCCAAAGGGACTAACCATGGGGAGTAGGAGAGTGGAAAAAGACCCATATGCGTAGCGGCGAGACGGGAAAAAGGCCCGGGCTCATTAGTGCAAAGAGTTCAGGAATGCCATATAGAAACCTATGCCCTCAGGGAGCGGACGTGGGGCGCCCTGGTGCTAGGCGGGTCTCAGGACATCCAAACGTCAATGCTGAGCAACGACAGAGTGCAAGACCCGGAAATATATAGCCCAAGGGAAAGAGAGGGACAGGAAGGACAGCAGGCTGGAAACTAGGGACAGGACAGAGAAGGAGCGCCCTCTGGCTGCAGAGGGCGTGACAGTACCCCCCCTTCATGCCAAGCACCCTGTCAAGATGTGAGTCGCTCTTGAATCAGAGCGGGGTGACACGGGCTTCTGTTCTGATATGGTTGTACGAGAAGCAGGAGGAATTGCTTCACTCGTATTGCTTCATGAGCTGAATCAGGAGTGAGACATTTCGTGTGTTTGTGCATATGTCAACGCCTGACCAACATCGTAAAACTAAATTAAAAACTAACATTAAGTTGTCAGAGACATTCATTTATATACAAACAAGAGACAGACAAAGTAATAATTCTTCATTAACTTGTCCTACACTGATCAGACTATTTGAAATTGTCTGATTCAGCCTGTGCAGTTCGTGCTAATTAGAACAACGCCAGTACTGAACCCTCATCACCGAACAGACTATTTAGCACAAGTTCAGGTGCTCGCCAGCTTTGTTACGCACAGTTTTGCATTGCTATTGAGCTCAGAGCAGGAGCTGATCTTCAGACAGTACCGTGTTAAGTAGTCTGCAGCTTCGTGCAAAACAGTTCGACAGTTCATTGCAATTTAGCCAATGTGTTTTCTATAGCTTTCAGCTGCAGTTAATTTACATAAAGAAAATCTACTACTGGTTTAAAAGCAACATGAGTCAGACAGGAGTCAAACCTACAATCTTCTGATCCAAAGTCAGATGCATTATACATTACACCACTGGCCCTAACCTTATGGTGCTCAACAGCACCATAGTGACCTCAGTGCCACTACTAGTAATGCATCACCCCCATCCAAAATTTCTAAGTAAAAAAAAAAACTTTTTCTATACTTGTCTGTTTAAAAATATGATATCTTTAAAAAAGACAAAGGGCTTGTGTGTCACGCAAAAGTTTTGATTCATTTCGAATGCAAAGTAAAACCATTTTCTTCCAAGAAATCATAAATTTGTCTCATCCTCCACACTATAATCCTCTCTTGTAGTAGTAAAGCATTTTGAATTCAACCGAACAATATATTAAAGGAACAAGTAATAGGTTTATTCCATGCTGAAAGAGAAGAGAGAAAACACAACGTTTCAGCTATGAAAACTTCTTCAGGTTTGTTTTCTCTCTTCTCTTTTCAGCATGGAATAAACCTACAGTATTACTTGTTTCTTTGCAGATATGCATGCTGAAGTAGCTATCCACCTGAATATATTAAACGATTCATCTATACGATTAACATAATGTTCTCCTGAATAACTACTCAAAAGAAGCCACAGCTCAGGTGTTAGAGAGATTTGAAATCAGATCGATGGATTTAGAGTCCAGACTGCGAACCGACAGCTGACACAGGTCTTTTACAGAACCGTTCTGATTTTTTCTACTTTGTCCCCGTGACATCATTGTCCTGCTTGCAGCCGAGCCCGACACACAGTACCATCTGGTTTCTGTCGCTGGGCGCTCACCCTGTGGTCCATGTGGGTCCTAATGCCCCAGTATAATGACGGGGACACTAAACTGTAAACAGGTGCCGTCCGTCGGCTGATAAGTAAAACTGAGGTCCTGACTCTCTCTGGCCTTTAAAAATCCCAGGTCATCTCTTGAAAGAGTAGGGGTGTAACCCCAGCATCCTGGCCCAATTTTCCAATGGCCCTTACCAGTCATGGCCTCCTAATAATCCCCATCTATGGACTGGCTTCATTACTCTGCTCTCCTCCCCACTGATTGTTGATGTGTGGTGAGCATTTTGGCACAGTATGGCTGCCGTTGCATCATCAAGGTGGGGCTGCACATTGGTGGTGGTAGTGGGATTCCCCATTACCTGTAAAGCACTTTGAGTGGAGTATCCAGAAAAGCGCTATATAAGTGTAAGTGATGATGATAATAATAATAATTATTATTATGTAAATTGCAATAAAAATATAATATTTGTTTCAAAATCGATTAATGTAAAAACTGATAAAGCTAATGCTTTTTTCAGGGCTATATCTACTTTAAAAAAAAAGAGAAGTGAAATTTGGAGAAGATGCACCAGCGGGTGCCTTCACATCTCCAGCTTCAGTCTCGCCTGTAGCTGCGAGAAGGTTAAAAGCACACAAGTGATCTGTAGACGATGTTCGGGGAAGAGATAATTCTGTTTTCAACACAGGGAGTGAGAATGAGCTCAGTCCGGCTCCCAGCAGAATCCATTCTGGTTTGGTTACTGTTAGACTGTGCGTCTGAGGCTCTTTGGATCGCAATGTGAAAAAAAAACAATTGCTCACATCGAGAGGAAGGGAAGATATCATGTTTAAAAAATCAGAACCGAAGATTTGGATCTGGGGCCTCATACTTATCAAATTATTAAAATAACAGTTATTAAAATATTAGATTGTGTTTCTGCAACATTTCGTGCACACTACGCCATTTTTATCTAAAAATAAAACAACAGCCACAACAAGGGCTTTACACGCAGTCTTGGGTATTTTCCCCTTTTAGATTTTTGCCACTTTATATCGAATCTGTTATACTCCCAAAAATGCACAGTAGATTGTACTTAATAAAAATGTACAATTCACCGCTGGTATAAACAGATGTGTGCCGTGTCTGCCTTTGTAAGCATTTGTTTAAAAAATAAGTCCACAATACGATAAAAACACAGAAAGCACAAAGTTAATAATACAACAATACAAAATCAATACCAAATCATAAAGCCAATTAAGTACAGATGCAGCCATTCAAAATGCGCGGTAAAAACCCGCGGTACAGTAACCTACCCACAAGCCACCGCAGGGCACCGGAGGGCACCGCGGTAAGTGATTGGCTGGCCAAAATGACCGACAGGGGCACTCGTGGTGCATTGGTTGGTAGTGCAAAGATTTAATCATTTAATGTCTTTACTGTGCACATTTTAATCCGCTTAGTTTTGAATATTTATATGGATTTTACCACTAAAGGGAAATTTTAGTAGCTGAGCATAAAAAGAAGAGGAGCATAACGCATCTGAAGGTCATGAATGATATTAATTTAGGAACATAAACATTACTGTATGTATGTAAACTGTACTGTGTATGGCTGGTCTTGGTAGTTGAAAGAAAAAATACACACCAGTTTTCCATTTCTCCCTAAACATTTTAAGCATGAAAGTTTTATGAAACGGTACCCAAATATGCGATTGCTGTATGGAATGAATTTTAATTTAAAAAAATTATTTAACACGAACATAAAGCTGTTTACATCTTCCGCCTGAGAACAGTCACCCGTTGCTACCCAACGCAGAAACACAGCCACTAACTAGCAAAGAGAGGACATTAGCTACCCAATATGATAAAGAAATAAATGATTATTTTCTTTCTTTCTTTTGCACATTTATTTGAACATTTCCATCGATTGTACAAGCACTTGGAAACTGTCCAATCCCTAGTTCATCAGGCATTTTACTGGTCTGGCACCGGTCTGTGTCTTCCAGGATATAATGCCAGCGAACTCTTGTTTTTATGTCCACTATAACAGACAATCTCCTTTGCTTTTAACCGAGCGTTTAATAATTTCCTAAAATTAAAATGATTTACTTTATTTCCCTCACGGGATCAATAAAAGTATCTATCATCTGTCTAAACTATGGGACAGAATTCTGGGGTCTCCCCATACCAGAGATTATGGTAGGGCTTCAGAATGGTGATTGGCTGATACCATCTGACACCCCTCTGATTGGAGAAAAAAAGACGTGCTGGTTTGCTATACATACTGTACCAGGAAGAGGATTTCTTTCTATTCAAAACGTGTATTTTAAAAGTTTAAGAAGTAAAAACCTTACAGTGTACACAGATTTCTAAACTGATCAGGATCGTTATCTTTGTCTTATGCATAATAATGTTCACCGCTCTGTCCAGCAAATTAATAATAAACTTTATTTTATATAGCGTTTTAAACGAATAAGTAATTAGATTGCTCATAAACCTAATCACTTGCTTTTTCTTTTTATTTAGGCTCAGATTTCAACTATAGATCGTATTATTAATAACCATAATAACAACCAACCAACAAAAACAACCATATAAACATAATACCAACCAAAAACATAGATAACAACCACAATACAAAATCAAATATATCAAACAATTTTACTCTCGCAAATTCCTTAAATTATCATAATCCCGCCCCTTATGCAAAACCAAACCTTCCTCCCATCCCAGTTTATCCTGTTTATCATAAACAAAATCCACCTCAATTTTCAACATAAAGCATTACACAAAATCAATACCTCAACACTCCATACTCAACAACGATAATTCACAAACAGCCAGAACATGTAACTACACATTCCCAAACAGACCAAATTCCCATAGCCCCGCCCCTTATGCAAAACCAACATCCCTCCCCTGTTCTCTCTCTCCCCTGGCGGTTGTAATTGTTTTTATTTTCAAAAAAATTTTAGCAAAGTCATGTATTTTAAAAATCTTAAGATTTTTATATTTATGTCTTTATTTAGTGGTTTCATTAGTGACAAAGGCTAAACTTTCTTGGAAAAATGTCTTTTATGTAAACCATGTTTGCTATTAATTCATTCAG
The DNA here is from genome assembly GCF_040954835.1 of Lepisosteus oculatus. Lineage (NCBI taxonomy): Eukaryota > Metazoa > Chordata > Actinopteri > Semionotiformes > Lepisosteidae > Lepisosteus > Lepisosteus oculatus. The sequence continues at coordinate 16,209,105 of NC_090709.1, read as the reverse complement.
GGCTAAAATATGTTCTAATGAAAGAAGGGTTCCTTTCGCCGTAGTCGGGTTGAAATTAGAGGCTTGCCACGCCCGGACTGTTACAGCAACGCATTAGCATGTTAAAGCGATTTCATTGAGGAGCCTAGCCTTTAACTAGTAAGTACTGTACTTACTGGGTTTTTGAGGGGGGGGAGGTGTCTTTCGCTGGAAATCTCGCCTCCTACTTTGAAAATACCCGTGAAACCGGTTCAGTTCGTCACAGCCAGCACTCCTGCAGAGAGGGGGGTTGTACTTGCAGTGTATACAGTACACGCGTTATGCTCTTCGTTAATGTCTAAGCCGGAACATATCATTATATCTCATTTTGTATTTCTTAAAAAAAAAACGTTTTCCCAGCCTAACAGTATTGTTTTTAACCTGTAAAGCGCTTTGAGGAGCCACCTTTAAAGGCGCCATATACAATAAAGTTCATTATTATTACTATTGTAAATTTGCTGGACAGAGAGGTGAACATTATTACACAGAAGACAAAGATAGCGATTTACGTTGCATTGTGTATCGTGCTGCTTTAATACAGTTTTAAATAATTAAAAGTCTAAACAGTATCAGCTTTATTTATGGGTTTTAAATAAAGGTGATTTAAACGCGATTTAAATCAATATAAATGTTTATATTGTAACGCATAGGTGACTATTCATTGTTATTAAAATGACTTAAATTCGATCATGTTGTGGTATTTAGAAATATACATTTGTTTGGTGTGAGTGAAGTTTTATTTAATCTCTGAGCCATACTGATTCTTCTGGAAGCCAGTTTCCACCAGGGAGTAAAAAAAAAAACACACTATGGTATTCTCTCCAATGCAGTGCAGTTAAAAACATACCTCTGATGCTGCTCCTAAATGAATATCGTTTATGACCATCAGAAGCTTTATGCTCCTTTTCTTTTTTCCAGTGGATTGAACAGGGAGAGGCATTTCATGATGTACTTTTCACTGATGAAACAACAGTGGCTCTGGAACAGTTTTCAACCATGTCGTTTTATAAAAAGGGGAGATATGTACACGTTACTGAAGCTAAAAGTTTAGCCTTTGTCACTAATGTAACCACTAAATAAAGACATATAGAAATCCCTACGTTACAGACTGTATATGGCTGGTATTGGTAGTTTAAAGAAAAAATACACACCAGTATTCCACTTTCTCCCTAAACATTTTAAGCATCAGTCTTACATGTGGTTATTTCGGAAACGTTTGTACGTGCTCCTTCTGACCATGTTACTGTTTACTGTTACTGACCATATTAAGTTTAAGTGCCTGTGGGCACTTTTCCTGTCCGTGGGGGGTGGACCGTCTTTCATTAGAAGGTTAGTCTGTTCTACTCTGAGAATGTAGAGGGGGTGGAAAGTGCCCGCGGTCATTTAATTAGTATTAAAATTCGCACTGATTCCCTTGTGAAGATACGGACATAGGAATATTCGTGCGTGGTCAAAAAATGGCATAAAAACGACAAAGTGAAGGCTGTGAAAACATTCACAATGTACTTTATACACAAAGCAAATATACCCCCCCCCCCCTCTCAATTCAATTCAAGCTGCTTTATTAGCATGACAGATGGGTACAATCAGTGTTGGGTATTTACTTTGCTTTGAGATGCCACTTTTAAAGGTGATATATAAAATCAAGGCTTTACTTGCTTTAACTCCGCAAGTCTAAGTTCTTGTGTCTGTCCTATTCGAACCCGAAAGTATTACAATATGTATCTTTATAGCAGGTGGTGTACAGCTTTTTAGTATAGATTACACTTTTCTAAAATGTATTTAAAAAATAAAAACGATTACAATCTAATCTTTCCACGTTTGATCCCAAAATAAATCTAAACGGGGAGAAAGCTATGCTGAAAGTTTATTAAGATACTTAGAAGACAAAGATATCAATTTATGTTGCATTTGTCTGATTGTGAATCAAAAAACACATATATTTAAACCCGCATTTGCGATTTAAATCAAAACGTTATTTAAATCAATATAAATTTTTATATTGTAACGCCTAGGTGACTATTCATTGTTATTAAAATGACTTAAATTCGATCATGTTGTGATATTTAGAAATATAAATTTATTTGGTGCGAGTGAGGTTTTATTTAATCTCTGACTCAGTGATGGCCTGGCATGGTGAGGTGCGCTGGCAGCTATGTGGTGTTACGCAGTGGTGGCCTGACACGGTGAGGTGCCCTGGCAGCTCTATGATGCAGTGGTGGCCTGGCATGGTGAGGTGCGCTTGCAGCTATGTGACGCAGTGGTGGCCTGGCACGGTGAGGTGCGCTGGCAGCTGTGTGATGCAGTGGTGGTCGGGTATGTAGAGGTGCACTGGCAGCTGTGTGTTGTGACGCAGTGGTGGCCTGGCACGGTGAGGTTCGTTGGCATATAATGAATATATTTCCATGGATATAATACAACTGTTATTATTGATCACCGAATTATTGTACTTGACATGACTTCACTCAGCCTTTCCTGAACGTCTATGACAGGCAGAGAGAGTGTTGTTTCTGGTGCGATCTTTTGCAGCTGACATTTCACTGTTTTAAACGAACAAGAAATTAGATTGCTCATAAATCACTTATTCTATATAAACACAGCGTAATTGCCCTCCGAAAATCCTCTTTTTCTTGTTCGTTTTAGAGACCTTGATCGAAACTGATTTTAGATGTCAGAAAGGATTTATTTTCTCTGTATTTCCTACATTGCTTTGTCGAGATTTTAACTTTATATCTAACTTTATATCTAGGCTCAGATTTCAACTATAAATCGTACAGTGATTAATAGCAGTAAATACTGATGTTTTGCGCCCTACTACCACAAAAATATATGTTTAAAAAAATGTCATGTTCCCATAAAAAAGTCATGCCTTGGAGTATAGACCCCCAAAGGAATGCCATAGACTCAAACTGCAAAATAAACACATATAGAAAGAAAGTATTTGTATTGTAATTGCAAATCCTGGTACTGTATGAGTGATTGATATGACTTTCCTCATTACAAATCTCTTATTAGAATTTAAATTTCTCTGTAACTCCAGGTCAGAACAGAGAAAATGTAACTGCCTTAAGGAGTTTACGATTATGAAAAATAGAAGGATAAGCATGATACGTATGTCTTCTGTCATTTTCTAAGTCATGTTACTGAGCACCAAATCTTATTGAGAATATGAATCCATTTAAGGTTTATACCATTAAAGTAACGGTTTATTCCATGCTGAAAATGTTTGTACCAGACTTTTTTGAGGCCTGTTTAATTGTGTCTGAAGTCTGATGTTGTAAATTTTATTGTTAAAAAGATCCATGAAAATGTCACTACTAAAGTTAGCTGGTACTGTTGGTATTGTAAGTGGCAAGTAGAGCTCATATTTTAGATTTTGTGTAGTTGCTAGCGTTGAACTGTGTGTTGGATGCACATGAATTGAAGGAACGGGCAAACATAGCTGATGCGGATCCACAGAGCCAGCATATTAAGATGTTTATAATTAGAGGCAATTTGTTTAAATAACTAGGTATGGATACTGATGTGCAAGAGAGGTGGAAAGGCTGTTTCCTTAAGCCAGCACTATAAAATATTTTATTCTCAGTGAGATGCTGCCATTTCATAGTGGGTTTCTAACACCGTGTATAGTTCCATCAGCACAGTGCCTTTACTTCCATTTCTAATCTCTTTATCCAGTACAGAGGATTTGGAGCCTATCCCAGTAAGCAACGGACACAAGGCAGAATACACCCTGGACATAGCGCCAGTCCATCACAGGACAGACAGACACAAACACACACACACCAGGGCCAGTTTTCCCATAAACCAATTAACTTACCAGTATGTTTTGGAGTGCGAGAGGGAGTCATATCACACATATGGAGAAAAACCAGAGAGAACATGTAAACCCCACACACACAGGATGGCAGGAATTGAACCTAGGACCCCAGTGCTGCAAGATAGCAATGCTAACCACTTTGCCACCATTATAAATGGATGGATATCTTAGTTATCTTTCTAGTTCACAGGTTTGCATGCATAATTTAATTTTGAAAGCCACTGAGACATCAGGTACTACTGTTGTATTTATGAAAAAGAAACAAAACAAAAAACATACTAACAACTGTGCCATCCTACTCCTTAGTTAATACATTTTATTATTCATAAACAGTTAACATTGTTAGCAAAATATTTAAAATTATATTTAACCCTATTTTTTCTTTAGTTTTGTATTTAACTTATTATATGATAGTCAGACTTAATGTATATTTGAACAATGAAAATATATTTTTACAAGATTTTACATTAAGCACTTAAAATTAATATGGTTAATAATAGTAAACTGTAACATGCTGTAACAAGATCGGTTAAACTGCGAAGAAAATGCTTTCAGAGAAAATGCTTTCAGAGAAAATGTTTCAGGTGTGAAGAACATAGATCTCCAATGCAATTTCAACCAAAGCTGTTCCCACACACCCTGCCCCCACTACCATTAGAATATACACAAACATTTTAGCGTTTCATTCTGAGCAGAAGACCCTCACACCTGAAGAGTGCTGGCTGTGACGAATTAAACCGGTTTTACAGATTTCAATCACAGACCATGGATTTTTAGAAACATCCCATCAGTGACATCACTGAAGTCAACTCCTAGGTACTGTAACTGTCGTGTGGGTAGTTTCACAAGAATCAGACAAAGGTTTAAGCATCGCTTGTTCTAGATAAAACTGCAAAAAAAAAAACAACAACCAATAATGTACTTCTTTGCGTCTCTGTTTGCCCAAATCATATATTCACAACGTGAAATCTAGAAAATAATATTACGTAACCAAAATCCGCAATATGGAAACAGAACCTGTGTAATTGTTGATAGATGATGTACTCGTAACATTTTTTCAAGACGAACTACAACATTTAAAAAATGACTTGTATGTACTTGATATCTCTAATCAATCCACGGGTCCCAGCACAAAACGAAACTAAAACGCATACCGTTTCGCGCTTCTTATTAGTTGCTCAAAAGTAATTTGATCGTATGAAATGCATAATATAAACCTAGAAACATATACGTGAGCAGTACTTAAGCACTGTAGTATCGGTGTTAAGACATACCTCTCAAATACTGTAAATCAAGTTAAAAATATCTCAAGACCGATTCTGGTCATAATGAAACCATGTTTCGTGTATGTTTTCTTTAAAGTACTGAGACCAGCCATATACTGTATGTTTATGTTCCAAAATTAATATCGTTTATGGCCTTCACACGCGTTGCAGTATGCTCCTATTCTTTTTATGCTCAGCTACTAAGATTTCCCTTCAGTGGTAAAATTAGATATGAATATTCAATACTTAAACGGGCACAGTTAAGACATTAAATATACATATACATACTGTATACAGTACAGTTTTCATACAGTAATATGTTTATGTTCCTAAATCAATCTCTTTTATGAGCATGTGAAAGGCATGGTGAATCGATTCTCAAAAATTACTGTACTTTGCATGATTGGAAACAAATGCGTGATTGCGAAATGCTGTGGTGTTACTTTTACAAAGACGGTCAATGAAAAAAAGAATGTTGACCAGGGCAATACTTTGAGTTTACACTTACAGCTTGTCCAAAGTCATTCATTATTAATACTATTAGTAATATCTTCGTTAAAGACTTTGATGGCCACAGCTCAAACATGAGAGGTTGAGCTTTATTAGCTCCACCTTGCCAAAATTCCGGATACTATTATTTTGCTTGTCATATTATAGGAGAATTTACGGTAACTAGCAGTATTTACCGGTAACTCGCGGTATTTACCGGTAACTTGCGGTAGACTGCGTACAGCGTACCGGAAAATAATGCAGTATCGCCCACGCATTTTGAATGGCTGCATCTGTATGTCCCCCAGCTCTGAGCCCATTGGGCCTGCTGGTGTGACCAGAGCTGCAGCGTCGCCATGCTGGTGGGGGTCAGTTCGGCTTTTCTGTTGGAATGAACAGGGGGGTTACATGATGGTGCTGTCTGTGGTCTGGCTGTCCTGCTGGTCTGGATGAGGGGTGCGTAGTGTGGTGCAGGTTCTTGTCCCATCCTGCTCTTGGTCCAGGTTGGAGGGTTGCACCGATTCTGAGTCTTGTTAGCTGGTATGGATGGGTTTGGGGGTGTTGATACCAGAGTGGTCCGAGGGGGGTGCAGGTGTCTCGGGGGCATTCTTGTTTTTCTGTGAGTTCAGGTTGATTCTGTTGGTTTTGCCACGAATCTCCCTCACGCAGGCAAGTGCTCCCACATTCCTACGAGCTCTCCCCGTACCAAACGTGCACGTGTCAATCAGGCCTCTGCTTAAACCTTCATCTGCCCCCCGGTCATTGCTCACGATTGAGATTCTCTCCCGGAGCTTACGTACTAACTACACCTTTGCCTTACTACGACTTCTCCCCTGGACCTCGACCCCGCTTTAGCCACTCGATTCTGTACCTTCGCCTGTTTTACGCTTTCTTGGATCCTGACCCCAGCCTGACTTTTCGTTTACGCCTCTGCCTTCTGAATCCACACCGACGCAACTTCTACGCCTTCCCGGACTCCGACCCCTGCCAGTCCCTCGACTACACTTTCGCCTGTCGATTCTGTGCCTACGCCTGTGCTACGTGTGGAAGACCGAGTCAAAAGGTCAGGACAGTGACTATGCGTGGGAAAGGTTTTCTGTTCGCACCTAAGACCACTGTCTTAGGTGCAAACTAAAGCCTGTGATTCCTCACACCCATTCAACCAGAGAAAATTGAAACAGATTGTAGGATGCCAAATGGCACCCCCCTGTCCTGTTTGTTTGACTTCTGACACTGCCCCTTTCCCTGTATGTTCCTTTGATATGTTAAAGTATTGCCTACTTTTAATGTATAAAAAAGGACAGTATAACTTCAGTCCAGTGAGCATGTCTTGAGTGCTAGGGGAAACCCTTTCTCTGTGATATGCTCCCCTTCAGCTGATTGTATTAAAGATCTCTGTTGACAATCTCCCAACCTGAGTGAAGACTGAGTTTTCTTCGACATACGCCTTCCCGGACTCGGACCCCTGCCTGTTTACTCCGACTATGCCTGCGTCTCGCGCCAACCCTACCAAGGGCACCGCATTGGATCCCTATCCTCAGCAGTCAGCCCCTGCGTGACAGGTTCTGAGTGTCTTGGTTACATCCGTTTGTGTGTATAGATGAAAAAGCTATTGAAGAGCACCCCGACACCCCCCACCCATCTCGGTGGAAGTTGCCATGTTCAAAAAATCCTAAAAAGATAATTAAAGTTTCACACAACAAAGCATGACTGTGAAAGGTCAGGAGGCCTGCCTAATGGTTGTGCTGGCCCCACTAGCACCTCTTCCAGAAGCAACCTTAGTTTTTCCCAGGAGGTCTCCCATCCAGGTACTGACCAGGCTCACACCTGCTTCAGTACTGAAGGCTGCTGATTATGGCCAGCAGCCATATCACCCTGCAACTCACAACTGGCAACCCACTGAAGCTAAGCAGGTGTGAGCCTGGTCAGTACCTGGATGGTAGACCTCCCGGGAAAAACTAAGGTTCCTTAGTTCCTTAGTGGGGCCAGCAGGGGGCACTCACCCTGTGGTCCATGTGGGTCCTAATGCCCCAGTATAGTGATACTGACAATATCCCCAAATTTCCCCATTGGCCCTTACCAATCATGGCCTCCTAATAATTCCCCTCTTTGAATTGGCTACATTTCTCTTCTCTCCTCCTCACTGATAGTGGTGAGTGTTCTGGTGCACTATGGCTGCCGTCGCATCATCCAGGTGGATGCTGCACATTGGTGGTGGTGGAGGGGAGTCCCCATTACCTGTAAAGTGCTTTGAGTGGAGTGTCCAGAAAAGCGCTATATAAGTGTAAGCAATTATTATTATTATTATTAATGAGCACAACACTTGATTACAGTAAAAAAATCATTAAAAAATAAAGAAATGTTCCACATCTCAAAGCAAGGTTGTATAAGGTTAGGGGAGCTGTCTGATGTGTAAAACACCTGTTTGCAGCACTGTGGCTGTTGTGCTTGAAGAGCTATTGACTCGTGAATAGCACCCTCCTATCACCATGTACGGCCTGTCTAATGGTGCCATATTGAAAACATCATAAAAAAATAAAGAAAAGGGACACAGCCACAGCAAGATTGTATAAGGTTAGGGGGCCTGTCTGGTGTGTAAAACACCTGGTTGCAGCACTGTGGCTGTTGTGCTTGAAGAGCTATTGACTCGTGAATAGCACCCTCCTATCACCATGTACGGCCTGTCTAATGGTGCCATATTGAAAACATCATAAAAAAATAAAGAAAGGGGTCACAGCCACAGCAAGGTTGTATGAGGTTAGGGGGCCTGTCTGGTGTGTAAAACATATGGTTTCAGCAGTGTGGCTGTTGTATTTGAATTGCTATTGTAGCGGCAATGCTTGTTAACAAGACAGAATTAAGTGTTGGTATGCTGTCCTAAAGGAGGCCCCATCTCACCCTCCATCTCTGTGGTGCAGCCACAGAGAAAGTATTCATGCAGGCTGATTTAAGATGTTTTGTTTTGATAAGGAACAAGCTCCCAGACAGGGATGCACTTAGCTAAGCCTGGCTATCATGATCAATGGTCATTCATTGGCGCCTATCAGTCTAGGGAGTGCCGAATGGACATCTGGACTGCATTCCTAAGTGTCAAGAGTAAGTGACTTATATCTCATCTTGACCAACCAATCAGGGACTGGCAGGGCGTGGTAAAACCATGTGGGTCTCCAATGCCCGCCAAACTCTCAACCAATCAGCACACATCTGGGTCTTGGCCAAAAAGGGAGCGCAAGCTCAGATCTGGGCTCTCCTTGGCCATTTTCGTGCATCCTCAGAGACAATCACGTGACAACTGCTGTTGTCTGCAAAAGGACTTGGACTTTGTTCTAAGCGCGAGGCCTAGGATCCCGTACGTACTCAGAATTCTACCAACGTGAATGCTCCGCTTGCTCAACGGCAGCCTACAGTTGGACCCTCGTCGACAACCTGAATAGCTTATTCAGAAGCAGCGCTGGACCGGGAACGAACCAGCTTCTTCCCAGGCAAAAGAGTGACTTGTGAGGACTCGCGGTCACATCTGTGCATAGAGACTTTCTACTAGCCAGCCGGACTGCTGGTAGATCCCCTCGGAGCAACGACTGCCCTGCGCGCCGCAGTCAGATTCCTCCGCCGTCCTACTCCGAGCTGCACCTTGACTGGTTGGCCGGTAGCCAGAGAACGCCGACACAACGCCCATTGGACAACCGCTGCAACAGAGGCTGCAACAGAGCCTGTCAGCTGGTTTGGTGTTCGTGCCGGGAGATTCCAAAACCATACACAGTGGATAAGTAAACCCCATGTTCTACATTGCGGCTCGAGAATTCAATTGTACCTCAACACAAGTTGTTATCAATTTAATTCATGAGTAATGTATTTACTTCCGAGTTTAGAGTAACAGTGGGTAATAACACTGATTAGCGATTTGGTAACCGAACGATATATATTGACATATATTCTCTGTTGTGTATCTCTTTGTGTTTGCATCTCTTCGAGATTATATACCTTGTATATTGATAACCCTCACAGTAAGGTCTGCCACTCGTATCCTGGCAGACTAGTATATGTTTGGTGCACAGTTTATATTAATAAATGTATCCCGTGTATTGAACCCGCGTGTGTGCGTTGTTAGTTGTTCTGACGATTGATTTTCTAAAAGCCCCAACGAACAACCTCGTGATTACTGCTACAATTAATAATTGTCTCAGTAAACCCATCAAACCACTACAACATTCAGGTACATTCAGCTCCGGCGGGAACAAGTCATTTGTCTGTCTTTTCAAGTGCTGGGAGCCGAGTAATCCTTTGCTTGTATCGTTTCTCCCCGGTGACTAGATCTCAACCTGCGACTCTCGACTGGGCTCACCCATGGCAGCCCAGCAGGTGTGAGCCTAGCCGGCACCCGGATGGGAGATTCACCCCGGAAAAGCTCAGGTTGCTGCTGCTCCTGCAAGAGGTGTGACTGGGAGTAGGGAGCGCTCACCCTGCGGTCTGTGTGGCTTTCCTGATGGCGACACTCTGCTGCACAAACAGGCGCCGTCCTTCGGGGGAGGCATAAAACCGAGGTCCCGACCCTCCTTGGCCATTAAGAAATCCCAGGGCGTCTCTCAAAAAGAGACGCCGGGGGTGTCACTCTGGTGTTAGTGTTCCCCTTTACCAATCAGTCGGGGTCTCCTCCTAATCCCCGTCTCATATGTAACAATCAATGACGAGGCCCCCCTGTCCCGCGATATTGTACTTGTCTCCTGGCCGCTGGCTGGCGCCGTGAGATTTAGTACTCGCGCAAGAGACCGGGGGCAGAGCGCGAACGCGGTCCCCCGCCCCCCACAAAGTGTGCGCTCCAGGTTCCCTCTCGGGGCTCTGCAACACAGCGGAAAGGCAGCGAGAAGGAGCCTCTCGCTCTGACGCCGCAAGGCCACAAGAGGGCGGAGGCGCCGCGCGCCCGGCCGACGTGTTGGACTGGTGAGCTTTATGTGCTGAAATAAACACGCGACAGCCCAGAAATGTTTTGAGTGCTGTGCACTGGAGGTTTTTGTCTTGTGAAGACTTGCCTTGTGCTCCTCCGAGCAGTTTGTTTGTTCTCCTCCAGTGCGGGACAAGCCAACACAAGGGAGCACATTCGCCAACATCCAGGTACGCAATGCGATTTGGAAAGAGGCTCCTTTCCAAAGAGTTGCACAAGAACGATCCTTCAGTCCAACTCGGGGGGCACAGAGCCCCAGCCACACACAGCTTCAAGTAGCGAGTTAGGCGCCACGACTTTCGCTTGCGGCCACACCACCCTGAATGTGCCCAATCTTGTCTGATCTTGGAAGCTAAGCAGGGTTGGGCCTGGTTAGTACTTGGATGGGAGACTTCCTGGGAATACCAGGTGCTGCAAGCTTTCTCGGCCAGCAGGGGTCACCGTTGGTGCCGTAGGCTTTGGGAGGAAAACCTGGAGGATGGAAAGGTGATCTATAGCCTCATCTCTAGAGATGTTTTGTTGCTATGGCATGTGTGTGACCCATATAAAAAAAAAAACGTTTGTTAAACGAATATCGAAGCTGCCTCTAAATCTGCAAATGAAGATGAGTCGATAAACCACTTGTTTATCGTATAACTATACATATATTCATTTATTACTGATTTCATTCATTGAGCACGGATACAATAGAGGTACAGCCATTCACTGTTTGACATGTCTGCACTGGTACAGAACCTAGCAATCAGAAAACGGGTGAAACTGTCTTGAGAATTAGCATACAGTACCGAGGCCCCCATGACCAAATAAAGGCTAACCTCGATAATCAGCCTAAATAATGCAGACTACAGCAAAACGACTGACTTTGAAAAGGGAATGAATGTCCGGAAGGAGTAGTGTAACCAGCTTGAAATGCTTCTCCAGACCTCTAACTAAAAGAAACCGGGAACCAGCAGTGGCATCGACTCCTTTCGAACTGGGATCCTATCGCAGCACGTGGTGTCGTAACTCTTCCGTATCCGATATTGGACCAAGCACATCAGGGGAGAGCGCGAACGCAGTCCCCCACTACCAGAAATAATGCAGTCGAGATTCCCACATTTGGGGAATTCGCAGGGGTCAGCACAGCCCTGGGTGAATCGATTTTTTAAGAACTTTATTTTCTTTTCACAAATAAATACAGGACATCACAAATTAGAAAGCTTTACATTAATATACATACTTAAAACAGTATATATGATCACATCTCATTACATTTTGACACGGTACCAGTTACATAGCAACAATTTCTTTTATTCTGGTGTAAATCACATTCTTTACTTAAACATGATAATGTTTTTCACAGTTTCTTGAGATATTGACCTATGCTCTCTATTTCCCACAGATTTTCTGCTTCCTCCCTCCTTTCTCTCCACAGATCTCTGAGGTAATAGTTCTCTTGGGTGATGAACAGGGCCAGGCTACCTGCTGCCTTGACTGGGACCTCGATGCCTTTGAACAGCCCCATGTTCCTCACTCTCCACAGGGCGTCTTTCCCACTGTTCACCACGGCCCAGATCCTGTCAAACAAGTCAGGAGGAAGTTTGACAGGAGAGATGCCGTTGTAGCGGCAATGCTTGTTAATAAGACAGAATTAAGCGGTGGTATGCTGTCCTAAATGAGGCCCCATCTCACCTTCCATCTCTGTGGTGCAGCCACAGAGAAAGTATTCATGCAGGCTGATTTAAGATGTTTTCTTTTGATAAGGGACAGCTCCCAGATGGGGATGCACTTAGCTAAGCCTGGCTATCATGATCAATGGTCATCCATTGGCGCCTATCTGTCTAGGGAGTGCCAAATGGACATCTGGACTGCATTCCAAAGTGTTAAGAGTAAGTGACTCATATCTCACGCAGGGCGTGGTAATACCACGTGGGTCTCCAATGCCCGCCAAACTCTCAACCAATCAGCACACACCTGTGTCTTGGTCAAAAAGTGAGCGCAAGCTCAGATCGGGGCTCTCCTTGGCCATTGTCGCACATCCTCAGAGACAATCATGTGACAACTGCTGTTGTCTGCAAAGGGACTTGGACTTTGTTATAAGCGCAAGGCCGAGGATCCCGTACGTACTCAGAATTCAGAAAGCTTTTAAGCGCAGGAGGCGCCCTATCCCCGCTCGCTCGCTCACTCCCCTGTTCACACGTGCAGTGCGGCTTGTCCGTCTGTTTATTTGTCAGCTTTGGCGAGACACGGGTGCTTGTGTATTAGCGTGAGCGTTTTTTATTCTGATCATGAACAGTTTTACAAGTCCGCAAAGGATCGAGGAAAGGTTTATCGCCAGCTGAAAAGAGACACAGCGCTTCGGCTGTGGAGACTTGTTCGGCTGGCGTTCGGAGAGTCGCGTTTTTCAGAATTGTATTGAGATCGTTTTCCACAGAGCTCAGATGTCAAAGCACAGCAGCAGCTCTCTACAGCGATCCTCTATAGCGCCCTTTCTCCCGCAGCTCCGTCCTCATTGGAAGGAAGCAAGAGTGAAAGGCTGAAGTGAAATAGAGCGGGGACGAAGGCAATGAAGAGAGAGAACGTGGGAAGAAGAGAAAAACGCAAGGGAAAAAAAGCAGCGTCGTAAAAGAGGTGACGGAGCTGTCCTCTCAATAAGAAGGGTGCCAGCGAGCCTTGCTCTTGCTTATGGCCACACCCCCTTGAGCATGCCTGATCTCGTCTGATCTCGGAAACTAAACAGGGATAGGCCTGGTTAGTACTTGGATGGGAGACCGCCTGGGAATACCAGGTGCTGTAAGCTTTTAAGCGCAGGAGGCTCCCTATCCCCGCTCGCTCGCTCATTCCCCTGTTCACACGTGCAGTGCGGCTTGTCCGTCTGTTTATTTGTCAGCTTTGGCGAGACACGGGTGCTCGTGTATTAGTGTAGATTAAGCCGGTTCAGGGACGCCAAATATGTAATCATAGTGGCTCTCTGAAGGCACCAGTTCTGTAGGGTTTGGGCATTTACTGAGACAATTATTAATTGTAGCAGTAAATCACAAAGTTGATTCTTTTGATGGCTTTAGAATCCAACCATGCGACATAACTCAAACAACGCACACACACAGGTACTAATACACGAGGATACATTTATTAATACATAGAATATGCATGTAAACCTAACAGATCTTATCGAGAGGGTTATCAGAATACAAAAGGTATATATTCAATCAGTTACAAAGTGTTACACATATCAAGAGGACATACGTTCAGTATATCATTCATTTAGACCGTTTCGTAAAGTGAACTTGGTTACAACTTCTACATTAGATACTCAAAACAAGTACATAACTCTTAGGAATTAAATTGATATCAACTGGTTGGGATAACAATTGAATTCTCGAGCTGTAATGCATTGAAGTTGAATACTCATCCAATCTTTGGGGATTCAGATCTCCTGCGGGCACAAAGAAACAGTTGCAGGCTGTTGCTGTCCAATCCGCGCTCTCTGGCTCCGTGCCAGGCTGTGCTGTGCGGCTTGCGACGGTGCGCTGCTGATGCTCACTGTCCGGCTAGTTGGCAAAGTTTGTGCACAGGAGAAAAGATGACTGTGGGTCCCAGCAAGTCAGGAAGAGGACCGGTTCGTTCCTGATGAAGAGCTAGTTCTGAATAGTGATTCAGCTGTCCACAGTTCCGACCTGTTCACGAGGCCTGCTGCTGGTTACTCTCTGGCAACCTCCACTCTAGACTCTTAGAACAAAGGAAAGTTCTGGCACTCGGACACACTGGCCGTTCCATGGTTGTCCGGGCTGAGTCTCAGGATGGTCAGGAGGCGCGCTGTGAGAATGTCCTGCCCTTGGGAGCCTTCTGCTCCTGGGCCGTCCTGCCCTGGAATTCTCCTTTGAATTCCCTTTAGAACAGTCCACAGAATCCTCTCCAGAATCTTACTGAATCTTGTTGAATCTCCCTTCTGAAACTCACAGGCTCTCTGTGTTGCCTGTTTTACCTGGAGGAACTTCAGCTCATTGATTGGCTGAAAGTTCATGGGCATCAGAGTCCCACGTGGGTTACTCGGCCCTACCAGTCCCTGATTGGTTGATCAAGGTGAGATATGAGTCACTTAGTCCTGACACTTAGTAATGCAGTCCAGATGTCCAACTGGCACTCCCTAGACAGATAGGCGCCAATGGGTGACCATTGATCATGATAGCCAGGCTTAGCTAAGTGCATCCCCCTTTGGGAGCTGGTTTCTTATCACAAGAAAACATCTTAAATCAGCTTGCATGAATTCTTTCTCTGTGGCTGCACCACAGAGATGGAGGGTGAGATGGGGCCTCTTTTGGGAAGGCTCAGAACACTTAATTCTTTCTTATTATGAAGCCTCGCCGCTACATTAGCGTGAGCGTTTTTTATTCTGATCAGAAACAGTTTTACAAGTCCGCAAAGGATCGAGGAAAGGTTTATCGCCAGCTGAAAAGAGACACAGCGCTTCGGCTGTGGAGACTTGTTCGGCTGGCGTTCGGAGAGTCGCGTTTTTCAGAATTGTATTGAGATCGTTTTCCACAGAGCTCAGATGTCAAAGCACAGCAGCAGCTCTCTACAGCGATCCTCTATAGCGCCCTTTCTCCCGCAGCTCCGTCCTCATTGGAAGGAAGCAAGAGTGAAAGGCTGAAGTGAAATAGAGCGGGGACGAAGGCAATGAAGAGAGAGAACGTGGGAAGAAGAGAAAAACGCAAGGGGAAAAAAGCAGCGTCGTAAAAGAGGTGACGGAGCTGTCCTCTCAATAAGAAGGGTGCCAGCGAGCCTTGCTCTCGCTTATGGCCACACCCCCTTGAGCATGCCTGATCTTGCCTGATCTTGGAAGCTAAACAGGGATGGGCCTGGTTAGTACTTGGATGGGAGACCGCCTGGGAATACCAGGTGCTGTAAGCTTTTAAGCGCAGGAGGCGCCCTATCCCCGCTCGCTCGCTCATTCCCCTGTTCACACGTGCAGTGCGGCTTGTCCGTCTGTTTATTTGTCAGCTTTGGCGAGACACGGGTGCTTGTGTATTAGCGTGAGCGTTTTTTATTCTGATCAGGAACAGTTTTACAAGTCCGCAAAGGATCGAGGAAAGGTTTATCGCCAGCTGAAAAGAGACACAGCGCTTCGGCTGTGGAGACTTGTTCGGCTGGCGTTCGGAGAGTCACGTTTTTCAGAATTGTATTGAGATCGTTTTCCACAGAGCTCAGATGTCAAAGCACAGCAGCAGCTCTCCACAGCGATCCTCTATAGCGCCCTTTCTCCCGCAGCTCCGTCCTCATTGGAAGGAAGCAAGAGTGAAAGGCTGAAGTGAAATAGAGCGGGGACGAAGGCAGTGAAGAGAGAGAACGTGGGAAGAAGAGAAAAACGCAAGGGAAAAAAAGCAGCGTCGTAAAAGAGGTGACGGAGCTGTCCTCTCAATAAGAAGGGTGCCAGCGAGCCTTGCTCTTGCTTACGGCCACACCCCCTTGAGCACGCCTGATCTCGTCTGATCTCGGAAGCTAAACAGGGATGGGCCTGGTTAGTACTTGGATGGGAATACCTGGGAATACCAGGTGCTGTAAGCTTTTAAGCGCAGGAGGCGCCCTATCCCCGCTCGCTCGCTCATTCCCCTGTTCACACGTGCAGTGCGGCTTGTCCGTCTGTTTATTTGTCAGCTTTGGCGAGACACGGGTGCTTGTGTATTAGCGTGAGCGTTTTTTATTCTGATCAGGAACAGTTTTACAAGTCCGCAAAGGATCGAGGAAAGGTTTATCGCCAGCTGAAAAGAGACACAGCGCTTCGGCTGTGGAGACTTGTTCGGCTGGCGTTCGGAGAGTCGCGTTTTTCAGAATTGTATTGAGATCGTTTTCCACAGAGCTCAGATGTCAAAGCACAGCAGCAGCTCTCCACAGCGATCCTCTATAGCGCCCTTTCTCCCGCAGCTCCGTCCTCATTGGAAGGAAGCAAGAGTGAAAGGCTGAAGTGAAATAGAGCGGGGACGAAGGCAGTGAAGAGAGAGAACGTGGGAAGAAGAGAAAAACGCAAGGGAAAAAAAGCAGCGTCGTAAAAGAGGTGACGGAGCTGTCCTCTCAATAAGAAGGGTGCCAGCGAGCCTTGCTCTCGCTTATGGCCACACCCCCTTGAGCACACCTGATCTCGTCTGATCTCGGAAGCTAAACAGGGATGGGCCTGGTTAGTACTTGGATGGGAGACCGCCTGGGAATACCAGGTGCTGTAAGCTTTTAAGCGCAGGAGGCGCCCTATCCCCGCTCGCTCGCTCATTCCCCTGTTCACACGTGCAGTGCGGCTTTGTCAGCTTTGGCGAGACACGGGTGCTTGCGTATTAGCGTGAGCGTTTTTTATTCTGATCAGGAACAGTTTTACAAGTCCGCGAAGGATCGAGGAAAGGTTTATCGCCAGCTGAAAAGAGACACAGCGCTTCGGCTGTGGAGACTTGTTCGGCTGGCGTTCGGAGAGTCGCGTTTTTCAGAATTGTATTGAGATCGTTTTCCACAGAGCTCAGATGTCAAAGCACAGCAGCAGCTCTCCACAGCGATCCTCTATAACGCCCTTTCTCCCGCAGCTCCGTCCTCATTGGAAGGAAGCAAGAGTGAAAGGCTGAAGTGAAATAGAGCGGGGACGAAGGCAGTGAAGAGAGAGAACGTGGGAAGAAGAGAAAAACGCAAGGGAAAAAAAGCAGCGTCGTAAAAGAGGTGACGGAGCTGTCCTCTCAATAAGAAGGGTGCCAGCGAGCCTTGCTCTTGTTTATGGCCACACCCCCTTGAGCATGCCTGATCTCGTCTGATCTCGGAAGCTAAACAGGGATGGGCCTGGTTAGTACTTGGATGGGAGACCGCCTGGGAATACCAGGTGCTGTAAGCTTTTAAGCGCAGGAGGCGCCCTATCCCCGCTCGCTCGCTCATTCCCCTGTTCACACGTGCAGTGCGGCTTGTCCGTCTGTTTATTTGTCAGCTTTGGCGAGACACGGGTGCTTGTGTATTGGCGTGAGCGTTTTTTATTCTGATCAGGAACAGTTTTACAAGTCCGCAAAGGATCGAGGAAAGGTTTATCGCCAGCTGAAAAGAGACACAGCGCTTCGGCTGTGGAGACTTGTTCGGCTGGCGTTCGGAGAGTTGCGTTTTTCAGAATTGTATTGAGATCGTTTTCCACAGAGCTCAGATGTCAAAGCACAGCAGCAGCTCTCCACAGCGATCCTCTATAGCGCCCTTTCTCCCGCAGCTCCGTCCTCATTGGAAGGAAGCAAGAGTGAAAGGCTGAAGTGAAATAGAGCGGGGACGAAGGCAGTGAAGAGAGAGAACGTGGGAAGAAGAGAAAAACGCAAGGGAAAAAAAGCAGCGTCGTAAAAGAGGTGACGGAGCTGTCCTCTCAATAAGAAGGGTGCCAGCGAGCCTTGCTCTCGCTTACGGCCACACCCCCTTGAGCACACCTGATCTCGGAAGCTAAACAGGGATGGGCCTGGTTAGTACTTGGATGGGAGACCGCCTGGGAATACCAGGTGCTGTAAGCTTTTAAGCGCAGGAGGCGCCCTATCCCCGCTCGCTCGCTCATTCCCCTGTTCACACGTGCAGTGCGGCTTGTCCGTCTGTTTATTTGTCAGCTTTGGCGAGACACGGGTGCTTGTGTATTAGCGTGAGCGTTTTTTATTCTGATCAGGAACAGTTTTACAAGTCCGCAAAGGATCGAGGAAAGGTTTATCGCCAGCTGAAAAGAGACACAGCGCTTCGGCTGTGGAGACTTGTTCGGCTGGCGTTCGGAGAGTCGCGTTTTTCAGAATTGTATTGAGATCGTTTTCCACAGAGCTCAGATGTCAAAGCACAGCAGCAGCTCTCCACAGCGATCCTCTATAGCGCCCTTTCTCCCGCAGCTCCGTCCTCATTGGAAGGAAGCAAGAGTGAAAGGCTGAAGTGAAATAGAGCGGGGACGAAGGCAGTGAAGAGAGAGAACGTGGGAAGAAGAGAAAAACGCAAGGGAAAAAAAGCAGCGTCGTAAAAGAGGTGACGGAGCTGTCCTCTCAATAAGAAGGGTGCCAGCGAGCCTTGCTCTCGCTTATGGCCACACCCCCTTGAGCACACCTGATCTCGTCTGATCTCGGAAGCTAAACAGGGATGGGCCTGGTTAGTACTTGGATGGGAGACCGCCTGGGAATACCAGGTGCTGTAAGCTTTTAAGCGCAGGAGGCGCCCTATCCCCGCTCGCTCGCTCATTCCCCTGTTCACACGTGCAGTGCGGCTTGTCCGTCTGTTTATTTGTCAGCTTTGGCGAGACACGGGTGCTTGTGTATTAGCGTGAGCGTTTTTTATTCTGATCAGGAACAGTTTTACAAGTCCGCAAAGGATCGAGGAAAGGTTTATCGCCAGCTGAAAAGAGACACAGCGCTTCGGCTGTGGAGACTTGTTCGGCTGGCGTTCGGAGAGTCGCGTTTTTCAGAATTGTATTGAGATCGTTTTCCACAGAGCTCAGATGTCAAAGCACAGCAGCAGCTCTCCACAGCGATCCTCTATAGCGCCCTTTCTCCCGCAGCTCCGTCCTCATTGGAAGGAAGCAAGAGTGAAAGGCTGAAGTGAAATCGAGCGGGGACGAAGGCAGTGAAGAGAGAGAACGTGGGAAGAAGAGAAAAACGCAAGGGAAAAAAAGCAGCGTCGTAAAAGAGGTGACGGAGCTGTCCTCTCAATAAGAAGGGTGCCAGCCAGCCTTGCTCTCGCTTACGGCCACACCCCCTTGAGCACGCCTGATCTCGTCTGATCTCGAAAGCTAAACAGGGATGGGCTTGGTTAGTACTTGGATGGGAGACCGCCTGGGAATACCAGGTGCTGTAAGCTTTTAAGCGCAGGAGGCGCCCTATCCCCGCTCGCTCGCTCATTCCCCTGTTCACACGTGCAGTGCGGCTTGTACGTCTGTTTATTTGTCAGCTTTGGCGAGACACGGGTGCTTGTGTATTAGCGTGAGCGATTTTTATTCTGATCAGGAACAGTTTTACAAGTCCGCAAAGGATCGAAGAAAGGTTTATCGCCAGCTGAAAAGAGACACAGCGCTTCGGCTGTGGAGACTTGTTCGGCTGGCGTTCGGAGAGTCGCGTTTTTCAGAATTGTATTGAGATCGTTTTCCACAGAACTCAGATGTCAAAGCACAGCAGCAGCTCTCCACAGCGATCCTCTATAGCGCCCTTTCTCCCGCAGCTCCGTCCTCATTGGAAGGAAGCAAGAGTGAAAGGCTGAAGTGAAATAGAGCGGGAACGAAGGCAGTGAAGAGAGAGAACGTGGGAAGAAGAGAAAAACGCAAGGGAAAAAGAGCAGCGTCGTAAAAGAGGTGACGGAGCTGTCCTCTCAATAAGAAGGGTGCCAGCGAGCCTTGCTCTCGCTTACGGCCACACCCCCTTGAGCACGCCTGATCTCATCTGATCTCGGAAGCTAAACAGGGATGGGCCTGGTTAGTACTTGGATGGGAGACCGCCTGGGAATACCAGGTGCTGTAAGCTTTTAAGCGCAGGAGGCGCCCTATCCCCGCTCGCTCGCTCATTCCCCTGTTCACACGTGCAGTGCGGCTTGTACGTCTGTTTATTTGTCAGCTTTGGCGAGACACGGGTGCTTGTGTATTAGCGTGAGCGATTTTTATTCTGATCAGGAACAGTTTTACAAGTCCGCAAAGGATCGAAGAAAGGTTTATCGCCAGCTGAAAAGAGACACAGCGCTTCGGCTGTGGAGACTTGTTCGGCTGGCGTTCGGAGAGTCGCGTTTTTCAGAATTGTATTGAGATCGTTTTCCACAGAACTCAGATGTCAAAGCACAGCAGCAGCTCTCCACAGCGATCCTCTATAGCGCCCTTTCTCCCGCAGCTCCGTCCTCATTGGAAGGAAGCAAGAGTGAAAGGCTGAAGTGAAATAGAGCGGGAACGAAGGCAGTGAAGAGAGAGAACGTGGGAAGAAGAGAAAAACGCAAGGGAAAAAGAGCAGCGTCGTAAAAGAGGTGACGGAGCTGTCCTCTCAATAAGAAGGGTGCCAGCGAGCCTTGCTCTCGCTTACGGCCACACCCCCTTGAGCACGCCTGATCTCATCTGATCTCGGAAGCTAAACAGGGATGGGCCTGGTTAGTACTTGGATGGGAGACCGCCTGGGAATACCAGGTGCTGTAAGCTTTTAAGCGCAGGAGGCGCCCTATCCCCGCTCGCTCGTTCATTCCCCTGTTCACACGTGCAGTGCGGCTTGTCCGTCTGTTTATTTGTCAGCTTTGGCGAGACGCGGGTGCTTGTGTATTAGCGTGAGCGTTTTTTATTCTGATCATGAACAGTTTTACAAGTCCGCAAAGGATCGAGGAAAGGTTTATCGCCAGCTGAAAAGAGACACAGCGCTTCGGCTGTGGAGACTTGTTCGGCTGGCGTTCGGAGAGTCGCGTTTTTCAGAATTGTATTGAGATCGTTTTCCACAGAGCTCAGATGTCAAAGCACAGCAGCAGCTCTCCACAGCGATCCTCTATAGCGCCCTTTCTCCCGCAGCTCCGTCCTCATTGGAAGGAAGCAAGAGTGAAAGGCTGAAGTGAAATAGAGCGGGGACGAAGGCAGTGAAGAGAGAGAACGTGGGAAGAAGAGAAAAACGCAAGGGAAAAAAAGCAGCGTCGTAAAAGAGGTGACGGAGCTGTCCTCTCAATAAGAAGGGTGCCAGCGAGCCTTGCTCTCGCTTACGGCCACACCCCCTTGAGCACGCCTGATCTCATCTGATCTCGGAAGCTAAACAGGGATGGGCCTGGTTAGTACTTGGATGGGAGACCGCCTGGGAATACCAGGTGCTGTAAGCTTTTAAGCGCAGGAGGCGCCCTATCCCCGCTCGCTCGCTCATTCCCCTGTTCACACGTGCAGTGCAGCTTGTCCGTCTGTTTATTTGTCAGCTTTGGCGAGACACGGGTGCTTGTGTATTAGCGTGAGCGTTTTTTATTCTGATCAGGAACAGTTTTACAAGTCCGCAAAGGATCGAGGAAAGGTTTATCGCCAGCTGAAAAGAGACACAGCGCTTCGGCTGTGGAGACTTGTTCGGCTGGCGTTCGGAGAGTCGCGTTTTTCAGAATTGTATTGAGATCGTTTTCCACAGAGCTCAGATGTCAAAGCACAGCAGCAGCTCTCCACAGCGATCCTCTATAGTGCCCTTTCTCCCGCAGCTCCGTCCTCATTGGAAGGAAGCAAGAGTGAAAGGCTGAAGTGAAATAGAGCGGGGACGAAGGCAGTGAAGAGAGAGAACGTGGGAAGAAGAGAAAAACGCAAGGGAAAAAAAGCAGCGTCGTAAAAGAGGTGACGGAGCTGTCCTCTCAATAAGAAGGGTGCCAGTGAGCCTTGCTCTCGCTTACGGCCACACCACCTTGAGCACGCCTGATCTCGTCTGATCTCGGAAGCTAAACAGGGATGGGCCTGGTTAGTACTTGGATGGGAGACCGCCTGGGAATACCAGGTGCTGTAAGCTTTTAAGCGCAGGAGGCGCCCTATCACCGCTCGCTCGCTCATTCCCCTGTTCACACGTGCAGTGCGGCTTGTCCGTCTCTTTATTTGTCAGCTTTGGCGAGACACGGGTGCTTGTGTATTAACGTGAGCGTTTTTTATTCTGATCAGGAACAGTTTTACAAGTCCGCAAAGGATCGAGGAAAGGTTTATCGCCAGCTGAAAAGAGACACAGCGCTTCGGCTGTGGAGACTTGTTCGGCTGGCGTTCGGAGAGTCGCGTTTTTCAGAATTGTATTGAGATCGTTTTCCACAGAGCTCAGATGTCAAAGCACAGCAGCAGCTCTCCACAGCGATCCTCTATATCGCCCTTTCTCCCGCAGCTCCGTCCTCATTGGAAGGAAGCAAGAGTGAAAGGCTGAAGTGAAATAGAGCGGGGACGAAGGCAGTGAAGAGAGAGAACGTGGGAAGAAGAGAAAAACGCAAGGGAAAAAAAGCAGCGTCGTAAAAGAGGTGACGGAGCTGTCCTCTCAATAAGAAGGGTGCCAGCGAGCCTTGCTCTCGCTTATGGCCACACCCCCTTGAGCACACCTGATCTCGTCTGATCTCGGAAGCTAAACAGGGATGGGCCTGGTTAGTACTTGGATGGGAGACCGCCTGGGAATACCAGGTGCTGTAAGCTTTTAAGCGCAGGAGGCGCCCTATCCCCGCTCGCTCGCTCATTCCCCTGTTCACACGTGCAGTGCGGCTTGTCCGTCTGTTTATTTGTCAGCTTTGGCGAGACACGGGTGCTTGTGTATTAGCGTGAGCGTTTTTTATTCTGATCAGGAACAGTTTTACAAGTCCGCAAAGGATCGAGGAAAGGTTTATCGCCAGCTGAAAAGAGACACAGCGCTTCGGCTGTGGAGACTTGTTCGGCTGGCGTTCGGAGAGTCGCGTTTTTCAGAATTGTATTGAGATCGTTTTCCACAGAGCTCAGATGTCAAAGCACAGCAGCAGCTCTCCACAGCGATCCTCTATAGCGCCCTTTCTCCCGCAGCTCCGTCCTCATTGGAAGGAAGCAAGAGTGAAAGGCTGAAGTGAAATAGAGCGGGGACGAAGGCAGTGAAGAGAGAGAACGTGGGAAGAAGAGAAAAACGCAAGGGAAAAAAAGCAGCGTCGTAAAAGAGGTGACGGAGCTGTCCTCTCAATAAGAAGGGTGCCAGCGAGCCTTGCTCTCGCTTACGGCCACACCCCCTTGAGCACACCTGATTTCGGAAGCTAAACAGGGATGGGCCTGGTTAGTACTTGGATGGGAGACCGCCTGGGAATACCAGGTGCTGTAAGCTTTTAAGCGCAGGAGGCGCCCTATCCCCGCTCGCTCGCTCATTCCCCTGTTCACACGTGCAGTGCGGCTTGTCCGTCTGTTTATTTGTCAGCTTTGGCGAGACACGGGTGCTTGTGTATTAGCGTGAGCGTTTTTTATTCTGATCATGAACAGTTTAACAAGTCCGCAAAGGATCGAGGAAAGGTTTATCGCCAGCTGAAAAGAGACACAGCGCTTCGGCTGTGGAGACTTGTTCGGCTGGCGTTCGGAGAGTCGCGTTTTTCAGAATTGTATTGAGATCGTTTTCCACAGAGCTCAGATGTCAAAGCACAGCAGCAGCTCTCCACAGCGATCCTCTATAGCGCCCTTTCTCCCGCAGCTCCGTCCTCATTGGAAGGAAGCAAGAGTGAAAGGCTGAAGTGAAATAGAGCGGGGACGAAGGCAGTGAAGAGAGAGAACGTGGGAAGAAGAGAAAAACGCAAGGGAAAAAAAGCAGCGTCGTAAAAGAGGTGACGGAGCTGTCCTCTCAATAAGAAGGGTGCCAGCGAGCCTTGCTCTCGCTTACGGCCACACCCCCTTGAGCACGCCTGATCTCGTCTGATCTCGGAAGCTAAACAGGGATGGGCCTGGTTAGTACTTGGATGGGAGACCGCCTGGGAATACCAGGTGCTGTAAGCTTTTAAGCGCAGGAGGCGCCCTATCCCCGCTCGCTCGCTCATTCCCCTGTTCACACGTGCAGTGCGGCTTGTCCGTCTCTTTATTTGTCAGCTTTGGCGAGACACGGGTGCTTGTGTATTAGCGTGAGCGTTTTTTATTCTGATCAGGAACAGTTTTACAAGTCCGCAAAGGATCGAGGAAAGGTTTATCGCCAGCTGAAAAGAGACACAGCGCTTCGGCTGTGGAGACTTGTTCGGCTGGCGTTCGGAGAGTCGCGTTTTTCAGAATTGTATTGAGATCGTTTTCCACAGAGCTCAGATGTCAAAGCACAGCAGCAGCTCTCCACAGCGATCCTCTATAGCGCCCTTTCTCCCGCAGCTCCGTCCTCATTGGAAGGAAGCAAGAGTGAAAGGCTGAAGTGAAATAGAGCGGGGACGAAGGCAGTGAAGAGAGAGAACGTGGGAAGAAGAGAAAAACGCAAGGGAAAAAGAGCAGCGTCGTAAAAGAGGTGACGGGGCTGTCCTCTCAATAAGAAGGGTGCCAGCGAGCCTTGCTCTCGCTTACGGCCACACCCCCTTGAGCACGCCTGATCTCGTCTGATCTCGGAAGCTAAACAGGGATGGGCCTGGTTAGTACGTGGATGGGAGACCACCTGGGAATACCAGGTGCTGTATGCTTTTAAGCGCAGGAGGCGCCCTATCCCCGCTCGCTCGCTCATTCCCCTGTTCACACGTGCAGTGCTGCTTGTCCGTCTGTTTATTTGTCAGCTTTGGCAAGACACGGGTGCTTGTGTATTAGCGTGAGCGTTTTTTATTCTGATCATGAACAGTTTAACAAGTCCGCAAAGGATCGAGGAAAGGTTTATCGCCAGCTGAAAAGAGACACAGCGCTTCGGCTGTGGAGACTTGTTCGGCTGGCGTTCGGAGAGTCGCGTTTTCAGAATTGTATTGAGATCGTTTTCCACAGAGCTCAGATGTCAAAGCACAGCAGCAGCTCTCCACAGCGATCCTCTATAGCGCCCTTTCTCCCGCAGCTCCGTCCTCATTGGAAGGAAGCAAGAGTGAAAGGCTGAAGTGAAATAGAGCGGGGACGAAGGCAGTGAAGAGAGAGAACGTGGGAAGAAGAGAAAAACGCAAGGGAAAAAAAGCAGCGTCGTAAAAGAGGTGACGGAGCTGTCCTCTCAATAAGAAGGGTGCCAGCGAGCCTTGCTCTCGCTTACGGCCACACCCCCTTGAGCACGCCTGATCTCGTCTGATCTCGGAAGCTAAACAGGGATGGGCCTGGTTAGTACTTGGATGGGAGACCGCCTGGGAATACCAGGTGCTGTAAGCTTTTAAGCGCAGGAGGCGCCCTATCCCCGCTCGCTCGCTCATTCCCCTGTTCACACGTGCAGTGCGGCTTGTCCGTCTGTTTATTTGTCAGCTTTGGCGAGACACGGGTGCTTGTGTATTAGCGTGAGCGTTTTTTATTCTGATCAGGAACAGTTTAACAAGTCCGCAAAGAATCGAGGGAAGGTTTATCGCCAGCTGAATAGAGACACAGCGCTTCGGCTGTGGAGACTTGTTCGGCTGGCGTTCGGAGAGTCGCGTTTTTCAGAATTGTATTGAGATCGTTTTCCACAGAGCTCAGATGTCAAAGCACAGCAGCAGCTCTCCACAGCGATCCTCTATAGCGCCCTTTCTCCCGCAGCTCCGTCCTCATTGGAAGGAAGCAAGAGTGAAAGGCTGAAGTGAAATCGAGCGGGGACGAAGGCAGTGAAGAGAGAGAACGTGGGAAGAAGAGAAAAACGCAAGGGAAAAAAAGCAGCGTCGTAAAAGAGGTGACGGAGCTGTCCTCTCAATAAGAAGGGTGCCAGCCAGCCTTGCTCTCGCTTACGGCCACACCCCCTTGAGCACGCCTGATCTCGTCTGATCTCGAAAGCTAAACAGGGATGGGCTTGGTTAGTACTTGGATGGGAGACCGCCTGGGAATACCAGGTGCTGTAAGCTTTTAAGCGCAGGAGGCGCCCTATCCCCGCTCGCTCGCTCATTCCCCTGTTCACACGTGCAGTGCGGCTTGTACGTCTGTTTATTTGTCAGCTTTGGCGAGACACGGGTGCTTGTGTATTAGCGTGAGCGATTTTTATTCTGATCAGGAACAGTTTTACAAGTCCGCAAAGGATCGAAGAAAGGTTTATCGCCAGCTGAAAAGAGACACAGCGCTTCGGCTGTGGAGACTTGTTCGGCTGGCGTTCGGAGAGTCGCGTTTTTCAGAATTGTATTGAGATCGTTTTCCACAGAACTCAGATGTCAAAGCACAGCAGCAGCTCTCCACAGCGATCCTCTATAGCGCCCTTTCTCCCGCAGCTCCGTCCTCATTGGAAGGAAGCAAGAGTGAAAGGCTGAAGTGAAATAGAGCGGGAACGAAGGCAGTGAAGAGAGAGAACGTGGGAAGAAGAGAAAAACGCAAGGGAAAAAGAGCAGCGTCGTAAAAGAGGTGACGGAGCTGTCCTCTCAATAAGAAGGGTGCCAGCGAGCCTTGCTCTCGCTTACGGCCACACCCCCTTGAGCACGCCTGATCTCATCTGATCTCGGAAGCTAAACAGGGATGGGCCTGGTTAGTACTTGGATGGGAGACCGCCTGGGAATACCAGGTGCTGTAAGCTTTTAAGCGCAGGAGGCGCCCTATCCCCGCTCGCTCGTTCATTCCCCTGTTCACACGTGCAGTGCGGCTTGTCCGTCTGTTTATTTGTCAGCTTTGGCGAGACGCGGGTGCTTGTGTATTAGCGTGAGCGTTTTTTATTCTGATCATGAACAGTTTTACAAGTCCGCAAAGGATCGAGGAAAGGTTTATCGCCAGCTGAAAAGAGACACAGCGCTTCGGCTGTGGAGACTTGTTCGGCTGGCGTTCGGAGAGTCGCGTTTTTCAGAATTGTATTGAGATCGTTTTCCACAGAGCTCAGATGTCAAAGCACAGCAGCAGCTCTCCACAGCGATCCTCTATAGCGCCCTTTCTCCCGCAGCTCCGTCCTCATTGGAAGGAAGCAAGAGTGAAAGGCTGAAGTGAAATAGAGCGGGGACGAAGGCAGTGAAGAGAGAGAACGTGGGAAGAAGAGAAAAACGCAAGGGAAAAAAAGCAGCGTCGTAAAAGAGGTGACGGAGCTGTCCTCTCAATAAGAAGGGTGCCAGCGAGCCTTGCTCTCGCTTACGGCCACACCCCCTTGAGCACGCCTGATCTCATCTGATCTCGGAAGCTAAACAGGGATGGGCCTGGTTAGTACTTGGATGGGAGACCGCCTGGGAATACCAGGTGCTGTAAGCTTTTAAGCGCAGGAGGCGCCCTATCCCCGCTCGCTCGCTCATTCCCCTGTTCACACGTGCAGTGCAGCTTGTCCGTCTGTTTATTTGTCAGCTTTGGCGAGACACGGGTGCTTGTGTATTAGCGTGAGCGTTTTTTATTCTGATCAGGAACAGTTTTACAAGTCCGCAAAGGATCGAGGAAAGGTTTATCGCCAGCTGAAAAGAGACACAGCGCTTCGGCTGTGGAGACTTGTTCGGCTGGCGTTCGGAGAGTCGCGTTTTTCAGAATTGTATTGAGATCGTTTTCCACAGAGCTCAGATGTCAAAGCACAGCAGCAGCTCTCCACAGCGATCCTCTATAGTGCCCTTTCTCCCGCAGCTCCGTCCTCATTGGAAGGAAGCAAGAGTGAAAGGCTGAAGTGAAATAGAGCGGGGACGAAGGCAGTGAAGAGAGAGAACGTGGGAAGAAGAGAAAAACGCAAGGGAAAAAAAGCAGCGTCGTAAAAGAGGTGACGGAGCTGTCCTCTCAATAAGAAGGGTGCCAGTGAGCCTTGCTCTCGCTTACGGCCACACCACCTTGAGCACGCCTGATCTCGTCTGATCTCGGAAGCTAAACAGGGATGGGCCTGGTTAGTACTTGGATGGGAGACCGCCTGGGAATACCAGGTGCTGTAAGCTTTTAAGCGCAGGAGGCGCCCTATCCCCGCTCGCTCGCTCATTCCCCTGTTCACACGTGCAGTGCGGCTTGTCCGTCTCTTTATTTGTCAGCTTTGGCGAGACACGGGTGCTTGTGTATTAGCGTGAGCGTTTTTTATTCTGATCAGGAACAGTTTTACAAGTCCGCAAAGGATCGAGGAAAGGTTTATCGCCAGCTGAAAAGAGACACAGCGCTTCGGCTGTGGAGACTTGTTCGGCTGGCGTTCGGAGAGTCGCGTTTTTCAGAATTGTATTGAGATCGTTTTCCACAGAGCTCAGATGTCAAAGCACAGCAGCAGCTCTCCACAGCGATCCTCTATAGCGCCCTTTCTCCCGCAGCTCCGTCCTCATTGGAAGGAAGCAAGAGTGAAAGGCTGAAGTGAAATAGAGCGGGGACGAAGGCAGTGAAGAGAGAGAACGTGGGCAGAAGAGAAAAACCCAAGGGAAAAAAAGCAGCGTCGTAAAAGAGGTGACGGAGCTGTCCTCTCAATAAGAAGGGTGCCAGCGAGCCTTGCTCTCGCTTACGGCCACACCCCCTTGAGCACGCCTGATCTCATCTGATCTTGGAAGCTAAACAGGGATGGGCCTGGTTAGTACTTGGATGGGAGACCGCCTGGGAATACCAGGTGCTGTAAGCTTTTAAGCGCAGGAGGCGCCCTATCCCCGCTCGCTCGCTCATTCCCCTGTTCACACGTGCAGTGCGGCTTGTCCGTCTGTTTATTTGTCAGCTTTGGCGAGACACGGGTGCTTGTGTATTAGCGTGAGCGTTTTTTATTCTGATCAGGAACAGTTTTACAAGTCCGCAAAGGATCGAGGAAAGGTTTATCGCCAGCTGAAAAGAGACACAGCGCTTCGGCTGTGGAGACTTGTTCAGCTGGCGTTCGGAGAGTCGCGTTTTTCAGAATTGTTTTGAGATCGTTTTCCACAGAGCTCAGATGTCAAAACACAGCAGCAGCTCTCCACAGCGATCCTCTATAGCGCCCTTTCTCCCGCAGCTCCGTCCTCATTGGAAGGAAGCAAAAGTGAAAGGCTGAAGTGAAATAGAGCGGGGACGAAGGCAGTGAAGAGAGAGAACGTGGGAAGAAGAGAAAAACGCAAGGGAAAAAGAGCAGCGTCATAAAAGAGGTGACGGAGCTGTCCTCTCAAAAAGAAGGGTGCCAGCGAGCCTTGCTCTTGCTTACGGCCACACCCCCTCGAGCACGCCTGATCTCGTCTGATCTCGGAAGCTAAACAGGGATGGGCCTGGTTAGTACTTGGATGGAGACCGCCTGGGAGTACCATGTGCTGTAAGCTTTTAAGCGCAGGAGGCGCCCTATCCCCGCTCGCTCGCTCATTCCCCTGTTCACACGTGCAGTGCGGCTTGTCCGTCTGTTTATTTGTCAGCTTTGGCGAGACACGGGTGCTTGTGTATTAGCGTGAGCGTTTTTTATTCTGATCAGGAACAGTTTTACAAGTCCGCAAAGGATCGAGGAAAGGTTTATCGCCAGCTGAAAAGAGACAGAGCGCTTCGGCTGTGGAGACTTGTTCGGCTGGCGTTCGGAGAGTCGCGTTTTTCAGAATTGTATTGAGATCGTTTTCCACATAGCTCAGATGTCAAAGCACAGCAGCAGCTCTCCACAGCGATCCTCTATAGCGCCCTTTCTCCCGCAGCTCCGTCCTCATTGGAAGGAAGCAAGAGTGAAAGGCTGAAGTGAAATAGAGCGGGGACGAAGGCAGTGAAGAGAGAGAACGTGGGAAGAAGAGAAAAACGCAAGGGAAAAAAAGCAGCGTCGTAAAAGAGGTGACGGAGCTGTCCTCTCAATAAGAAGGGTGCCAGCGAGCCTTGCTCTCGCTTACGGCCACACCCCCTTGAGCACGCCTGATGTCGTCTGATCTCAGAAGCTAAACAGGGATGGGCCTGGTTAGTACTTGGATGGGAGACCGCCTGGGAATACCAGGTGCTGTAAGCTTTTAAGCGCAGGAGGCGCCCTATCCCCGCTCGCTCGCTCATTCCCCTGTTCACACGTGCAGTGCGGCTTGTCCGTCTGTTTATTTGTCAGCGTTGGCGAGACGCGGGTGCTTGTGTATTAGCGTGAGCGTTTTTTATTCTGATCATGAACAGTTTAACAAGTCCGCAAAGGATCGAGGAAAGGTTTATCGCCAGCTGAAAAGAGACACAGCGCTTCGGCTGTGGAGACTTGTTCGGCTGGCGTTCGGAGGGTCGCGTTTTTCAGAATTGTATTGAGATCGTTTTCCACAGAGCTCAGATGTCAAAGCACAGCAGCAGCTCTCCACAGCGATCCTCTATAGCGCCCTTTCTCCCGCAGCTCTGTCCTCATTGGAAGGAAGCAAGAGTGAAAGGCTGAAGTGAAATAGAGCGGGGACGAAGGCAGTGAAGAGAGAGAACGTGGGAAGAAGAGAAAAACGCAAGGGAAAAAGAGCAGCGTCGTAAAAGAGGTGACGGAGCTGTCCTCTCAATAAGAAGGGTGCCAGCGAGCCTTGCTCTCGCTTACGGCCACACCCCCTTGAGCACGCCTGATCTCGTCTGATCTCGGAAGCTAAACAGGGATGGGCCTGGTTAGTACTTGGATGGGAGACCGCCTGGGAATACCAGGTGCTGTAAGCTTTTAAGCGCAGGAGGCGCCCTATCCCCGCTCGCTCGCTCATTCCCCTGTTCACACGTGCAGTGCGGCTTGTCCGTCTGTTTATTTGTCAGCTTTAGCGAGACACGGGTGCTTGTGTATTAGCGTGAGCGTTTTTTATTCTGATCAGGAACAGTTTAACAAGTCCGCAAAGGATCGAGGAAAGGTTTATCGCCAGCTGAAAAGAGACACAGCGCTTCGGCTGTGGAGACTTGTTCGGCTGGCGTTCGGAGAGTCGCGTTTTTCAGAATTGTATTGAGATCGTTTTCATCAGAGCTCAGATGTCAAAGCACAGCAGCAGCTCTCCACAGCGATCCTCTATAGCGCCCTTTCTCCCGCAGCTCCGTCCTCATTGGAAGGAAGCAAGAGTGAAAGGCTGAAGTGAAATAGAGCGGGGATGAAGGCAGTGAAGAGAGAGAACGTGGGAAGAAGAGAAAAACGCAAGGGAAAAAAAGCAGCGTCGTAAAAGAGGTGACGGAGCTGTCCTCTCAATAAGAAGGGTGCCAGCGAGCCTTGCTCTTGCTTACGGCCACACCACCTTGAGCACGCCTGATCTCGTCTGATCTCGGAAGCTAAACAGGGATGGGCCTGGTTAGTACTTGGATGGGAGACCGCCTGGGAATACCAGGTGCTGTAAGCTTTTAAGCGCAGGAGGCGCCCTATCCCCGCTCGCTCGCTCATTCCCCTGTTCACACGTGCAGTGCGGCTTGTCCGTCTCTTTATTTGTCAGCTTTGGCGAGACACGGGTGCTTGTGTATTAGCGTGAGCGTTTTTTATTCTGATCAGGAACAGTTTTACAAGTCCGCAAAGGATCGAGGAAAGGTTTATCGCCAGCTGAAAAGAGACACAGCGCTTCGGCTGTGGAGACTTGTTCGGCTGGCGTTCGGAGAGTCGCGTTTTTCAGAATTGTATTGAGATCGTTTTCCACAGAGCTCAGATGTCAAAGCACAGCAGCAGCTCTCCACAGCGATCCTCTATAGCGCCCTTTCTCCCGCAGCTCCGTCCTCATTGGAAGGAAGCAAGAGTGAAAGGCTGAAGTGAAATAGAGCG